>NC_143015.1:54092191-54392191 GCF_055824585.1 Amblyomma mixtum
CACGGATTTTTACAAAAGGGAACGAAGTACAAGAACACAAGAAAGAAAACATTGCGACACGTACAAGAATATTGCAATCTATGTGGTCAAATAATTGTCGTTTCATCACACCAAGGAGACGTATATACATAAAGTATAAAAAGATACTCTGGCAGAGGCAACTACGTATGTTTTAGGACGGAGGCAGACAATCCCATCCAGACAGTGAATTGGAAAATGTCACCTTTTTCCAGGAGCGCAGTGGGTAGCATTAATAGGGCAGAATATGCTGTTCTTGTAGTACACCACACCGCCGTAGCACTCGCATATGCTGCCAGGCATATCGCAGTCAGGTTTTTCATGCACGCATCTGCATCCTGCACACATTCTTGTTCCAGCGATAGCAACTCTGCAGCGAAAAAAACGCCATATATACTTTAGGGCGCTTCGTTATTCAGAAAACAGCTTAAAGTCAGGGAAAGATTTTCAGTGAGAATAAAACGACGATTTGTCTCTGTCATTAGGCGGTCGTATTCATTACTTACGTAGCAAAGCTTTAAATCTCAGCGCAGACGTCCAGCAAAAGAGCAGAACATACATTTATGCTGCGTCCTTCAAACGAAAAAGCTTCTCTAACAATAAATACCATTCTCTACAAATATCAAGTTAATATATTGTGTATACTGCGGGGTGAAGTGTCAGAAAACAATGGAAGGGCGATTCGGGGAGGCGTAGTTAAGGGGCCACGTGCGGTGACATCGCACAGCACAGGAGAGTTTGCTTTCGTGTTGGAATATTTCCAAGTTTCCAATAGCGAACCGAATGTCCTCCTATTCGAACCATCGAACCAATAGATAGTTCATGATAAACATCATTCCACGCGCACCCAATACAATGTATAGCTATCGAATAACTTTTGGATAGCTGACGGGACATTCGATAATGCCTGAATTGATTTCGTCCTACGACTCTTGTAGCACATCGATGCCGGATAGTGCTCCAGACGCGGTCCATTCATGAGCCCGATTTCATGATGCGCCTATATGGCATCTAAAACTGGACGATATGGCAGCGCTGAGGAGGGGGAAGCAGTAGCAAAAAGCAAGTATCCTGTGTATACAGCGCAAGAGCCATATACTTTTAATGCCAAATTTTTCTTTTAAGTATTTGCTGAAACCACAGAACATAGCGTCACCCTTAGCAATGCCCTTAAGGTAACTCAGTTCTTTCACAGAGAAAAATGGGATGGGACACTTATGCTCCCCCTTAAAGGCATTCCATGATATAGCTAATGGCTCAATGCTCTTAACTGCTTAATGTCAGGTTATAAATGCACTTTATTTGGAACGATCATGTTGATTACGTATATCCGATTGAAAATATTTTCAGCTGTCTTTGCTATGCTGCCCCTGCGCGGTATTCTTCCTAACAAAGTTAAGCTGTTACTTTATAACTCCTTAGCTCCATCTCACTTAGAAAACTGCTCTATTGTTTGGCCACTACGGGTGTCATTAGTTTGTCCAAGTTGCACCTTATTCAAAAAGAGCTGTAAGATGCATTGCTGGTGTACCTTGCTCTTCCCCTACACATGGCCTCTTTTTAAAATATGAAATCCTGTCAGTCTGTGCTTTATACAATTACCGACTTTTAAAAAGCCACAAACGTTCTTCACGCAGTGATGAAGACTATATTTGTTATTTGGCCGAAATTTTCAAAAACATCCATATTACACGAACTAGACAAAGAAGTATGGATAGTGCGACATCTAGAACATATTACATCGAACAGTCGATATGTTATACTCTTCCAGTATTATTAATTATCTTAAAGAAAGAATCGTTTAGCCCTTTCCAGCATTCGAAGGACGTTATCAAACAATGTTTTGTGTATGACGTGATGTTGAAAACGAAAGTGTTGTTTTTCCGATAGGGTGTTGTTTTTTTCTGCTCCAATGAATAACAGTGTTTTTGCAGAATGCTCAGTATACTGAGCGAATATATGATAGAATATATTCTGTCAGTGCCAGCTTATTTTCCGCTCCTCGACTTTCTCTGTGTTTTTAAAAGCATGAGTCTACAGTTCAACGAAACCCATCGTAAAAATTTTAAGAACTCTTAACCTTTTCTGTCTTTCTAAGAAGTCAACTGCCGGATAATAGTTCTAGACTGAATTCTCAGTTCTGATATAAGAATCATATTATTTCCAAAACGCGGAGGTACCATAGAGGCGAGACCATTGGGAAAAATGCGTACCGCTTTGTTTCTACACAAACCAGTGGTCGAAACTGTTTGAAAGCGAAGCTATTCAATTTCTAGATTCATTCTTTGTGCAATTTTATCATTTCTAAGTATCTAAGTAATGCACACAGGTTGCACCCTATCTCATAATGCTGAATAATATGAATTCATTGCGTTTTTTACCTTGATGACATATTTTCATGAACCTGACAATATCAATGTGAATAAATCAAGGGCAGTAAGTTGAAATTAATTACAGTAATAATAAAAAATGAAAAAAGCGCCTTCAACGATGCATTGGTTCTATGCATTATTTGGACGCTTACGTGGCCTTTAGACAGAAATGCGTTAGCATCAGATATGACATTTGTTGCAGCTTGTTCTCCAATTTTTGTATGTAATTTTTTTACATTCGTTGCAATTGACGGTCCATGAACCACCATATTCGGAGTTCCAGCTGCTGTAGCAGGTATGCCGTTTGCAGTGACATTCTCAAAATATGCATTTGTCAGACTTTTTGCGGTTTTTGATTGTTGTTTTGCTCACAGCACGACGGGCATGTGATCTGGTCACAGCGTCAAGTTACCCCTCTAGAACAATTATTAATTTAATTGCCATCTGCAGCGGTAGGTAGATTGGGGTGACGTAACGCGGTCACATCACCTCTTTTGTCAAGTCAGTGAATTTAATGAACATCGGATACCGCCGGCATTTCCGCGTTACAACTCAAATGCTAAGGCATTAACACTGGCGTTTGCATGTCTATGCGACGCAATGCATCCAACTTAAGCAGAACAGAACAAGGATGGAGCAGGGAGCCCGTGAAATCAGCTTAACCTGTGCACGGGGATCACAGTGCTGCCGTAATCGGTGTGGACAGACGGAGGTGCCTGAGAGCATTCTTTTGCTTTAGGGCTGCAGTCACAACGAGAACGTGAGCGGCAGAAGAATAGGTTCACCTGGCACGCTTGATGTCGTCGCTGTTAGTAGTCTCGGCGAATAAGCCTGTTGCAGAAAGAGAAATTACTGATAAAGCTGCAAACCAGAATATACGTGTCATGGCTCTGCCTTAAGGAGACTCAGCGTTGCTGTTTAGAGCGGCGCTCTTTAGAAAATAAAAATAAGAATATTCATCTTACAGCCCTCCTCACGCCCCAAACACATAATAATTGAAGATCATCACGCCAAAGAACAGCTTTTTCCTAATAGGCACGTTTTCCCGACTTTCTTTTTTTGCTACCCGTTTCTTGCTGCTGACAGCTTTCTCTGGAAGTAATTTCGGCGTTTTGCGTGAGTGTTTTCAGTACGCTAGTGAAAATAAAATCAGATTAGAAGAAAATTCCTTAAATTTTGCGATACGCTCCTTCAATGTGGTAAAAACACCGGCGCAAGAGCGCAAGCACACGTGCCTTTGAGAGTAAATTTTTTACTTCGTGCTTAGCGCCATTCCAGACCCGCGAGTGGGACTCACGCCATATTGAAGGATAAATGCACACCGCTTAACTTGCCAGCATGCATGTATTCACAGATGCGCAGCTGCGTTTCTATTCTTCACAGCTTGCTGCTCCTCTCAGCGGCGCGCAGATGTCTCTAAAAGAAACACTAGTTTTCAAGACTCCGATCAAGTTGTTTTAAAAACCGCCTAAATGAACTAGTTTCTTCATTAACTAAACACCGACTGGTTACGGCTTCCCTCTCATTTGCGTACAAAGAAAAAAAAATCTGCTAGGATTCTAATCTTTTAGGTAAACGGAATATATCGCCACTGAATGGTTCGTACGGTGGCATCCGGACTGCAAAGTCCGGATGTGTCAGCCCTGACAAAGGTCTGGCACATACTTCTGCGACATGTAATATTAAAAAGCAGGCCTATGAGAAATACGCTATTAGCGCTGATTTCATCCAAGGGACGCGTGGGATGCTTGTAGAACCCGGAATAGTCCATTTTTAAATGCCAGGGCGCCGTCTTCAATTCACGCTTTAGAAGTGGACGAAAATGGTTACAATTTTATCCGTCTTAAGCGTTTTCCTGTATGGTACCTGGTATACCGTCCTTCATCTGGATTTCGCTTTGACTAATCTCTCTCTTCGGTCAGGAAGAACAGACTGTAAGCTATCACTTTGTTTAGATCGCTTTGGTATTCAGGCGTCCCTAGCTCAACGACACCTCATTTTGCTTTCATAATAGCGACAGGTTACATGCAACCGCACTTTTATTGCTAGATTGCAATGTCAAACGTATGCAAATATGTAATGCTGAGAGCACGAAATAGTTTCGGGCGTTATATACATGAAGCGCAAAATTAGAAGATAGTAATTTTTGGCAGACGTGTACAAGAGCCAAGAGGTTTGGCGAAAAGCCAGTTAAATGCCTCCCAATCCGCCATGCTCTTTCCCCACCCCTAAATATTGGTCACATCACACGCACTCGACCTGTACACATGTTAGT
This sequence comes from Amblyomma mixtum, assembly GCF_055824585.1. Classification (NCBI taxonomy): domain Eukaryota; kingdom Metazoa; phylum Arthropoda; class Arachnida; order Ixodida; family Ixodidae; genus Amblyomma; species Amblyomma mixtum. Next base: position 54,096,857 of record NC_143015.1, read on the forward strand.
GTGTAAAAGGAATGATTTTATATAGTGCTTCTCCCCCTTCCCTATCTCTTCTGGCTGTCCGCTCACCTTCATTTCGTTTCTCCAGTCTGCCAGCAATCCCTCTGTTTCCGCTGCCCCAGCTCAAGTGCTTCCAGTAGAGATGGCGGATGCTGGAGCTAGCCAAACTCTTTTCCTTTCTTTAAACTATTATTTAAAAGATGTTGTGGTTGATGATGGTTTAACGTCCCAAAGTTACTCAAGCTATGAGAGACGCCGTAGTGACGGGCCCCAGCATAATTTCGACCACCTGGGTTCTTTAACATGCGCTGACATCGCACAGTATACAGGCCTCCAGTGTTGTTTAAAAGAACCACTACTGCTACTACTTGCAACGCATGAGAAAGCAAAAGAGTAACAATTGAACACAAAAACTCCAGTTAAAGCAATTTCAGCATGTCCATCCAAACAGAATAATATACAGGGTGTTTCACCTAAGACTTTCTCCAATTTTTAAAAATAAGCTATTTGAATTAGATGCGCGCTTTTTCTGGCATAGCATTGTCAGTGGTGTAGTCCATCATAATTCAGCTAAGACGTGCTAACTAGCAGGCTTTTTAACCAATATTTAATAGTTAACTTTTAAACTATTACAATTGGGCTTCTTAATTATTGAGAGGCATGTAGTCCACCGTAAGTATTGTCCATATCTGTTTTTAGAATTTCGAGGACGCGATTATGCTCGCCGCTGTGGCCCAACAAATTTTGGCTATCTCGACGAGTTAGGTTCACTGGAGAGGTTGCTTTGCCTGCAAGCTTCTCAAACCGCATGTATTTTGGCGCGATGTAGGCGAAATTTGTTGGGCCACAGCGCCAAGGGTAACCGCGTTTTCGAAATTCTAAAAACTGATATGGGTATTACTTACGGTGGGCTACATGCCTCTCAATAATTAAGGAGCCCAACGGTAATAGTTTAAAAGTTGACTATGAAATATTGGTTAAGAAGCCTGCTAGTTAGCACGTCTTAGCTGCATTTTGATGTACTACACCACTGACAATGCTATGCCAGAAAAAGCGCGCATCTATTTCAAATAGCTTATTTTTAAAAATTGCAGAAAGTCTTAGGTGAAACACCCTGTATAGACATAATGAAGAGTTACTGCCTCTGGAACCTTATAATCATTGTTCTCGGTGGCCTTGAATTCAGACACCGAAGATGACATGCGCACGCGTTCAGAAAGCATTGCTCAAAGACTGAAATGAGAATTACACGATGCATATGCAAAAGGAGCAGAACGTGCTACCTGCTGCATAAGCTTTGCTTTTCTCAAACAAGCAATGTTCGCAGTAGTATGAAGCCACAACCATCGGTCTTTTCTTTTTGCAGCCTAAATTCCGGCAACACCCCAAAAGCAAGGGTCCGCAAAATACAATGACAAAATAAACACTGAGAATCACATGCGTACAGCCGAGGGTATTTGGTCCAGGGGGCTTCAAGCGTGGAATGCAAGCCAAACCATAGTTGAGTAATCAAAAGCAAACCAATGAGTGGAGCGTTCGCTTTTCAGATAAACGACCCAAGCAGCACACTGGATCGGTCTAGTATTGCAAATTATTGGCTTCACTCTGGTTCTTTGTAGGACCAACCTTTTTCCAATACGCTTCCAGTATTGGGCAGATTACCTGTGCTGCTTAGGGATACACCGTTTGATGGTAATCTCTGCGCGGGAAAGCGATATAATTCATGGATGCAGACTGGAGTTGTACAGGGTGTAGCTTCCGTGACCGAGCACAGATGCGACACACTAAGCGAACGACTGCAGAAAATTAGGGAGTTAGGGACTATCATTTAAAACATCATTTTTAATTCAAAGCGTAAGTTGAGCCGATAAGATCACCTGGGCGGTATTTGGCTTGGTCCGAATTAAGAGCCGGCCAGGGACTACGGCATGACATTGGGCTTAATGCTGCACCTACGTCTCCCCTCTCTGTGCAAGCAAGAGGACCCGGGACTCCCATCGCGAATTTGATGTTTTGCCTCTGTAAGGAGCATAGGGGAGTTTTGCTCCATGCTTAAAGATTCAGATTGCCATTGGCTCTGATGGAAGGTAAGAAAGAGCCAACCTGAACAGGACCATGATGAATGTCGATTACCGTCTTCTAATATCACCTTCACTCATAATGTCTAAATGCTAGTCAGACAGACGTCAACTAAGTTATCAGCTTATAAAATGAGCGTTAGTTCTAGTAACAGTAGTTTCTTCTATTTTAGAGCGCAGCTCTTTGGCGCCCGTTTCTGCGTTTCGCGGCGTCGCAGTAGCCGCTGTCCGTTGTAACCAGCTTTAAGCTGCGAAACCAGTGGAGCGGGAGCTTGGAAAGCAGAGGGAAGGCGCATAACTGCCCTCTTGGAACAGTGGACGCTTCAAGCTACGTGCCCGTAGTGACAGATGTGCGCTGCTTGCGTTGACATTGACAACACTGTGCGAGAAACACGGCCCTGAAGCCATAGGCCGTGTTCATTGGCGTTGGCCTTGACAACGTTTTACAGTCCGATCATTTTAAGGAAAGTAAATGCGCATAACTGGCTCCCTGGGTCAGTGGATGACTGAATCGTGCTTATAGGTACGTGGGGTGATGAGAGAGAGATGTGGGTGGCATGCGTTAGCGCCGAAACTCTCGCTATCAGCCATTAACTGCCACCTGGCAGGGTGGCAGGGCGGGTGAGGTCTTTAAAGTAGATATAAAGACAAACATGAATGTCTTACCAGTTATGCGGGAGAACATCCCGTTCCTCTCGCTCGTAACGCCTCCCAAGGCTGTGACAACCTCGCGAAATACTTGCACAGACATCGTCTTTGAGAACCAGGCCTTGGTGCAGCAAGTCGAGCATATATCCATCTAGTTCTTCGACCACAATATTCCTTCATGACAACCAAGACTGTTAGCGGAGTGTTTCTTGAAGAAGGAAAATGTAAAAATGCGGGAAAAATAACAAGTTGTCTGTAATTGTACATATATATCTTGCTCGAACTATTTGCCTCAATCTATCGAAAAGCTGAAAGAGCTGATGAGCTGCGCTCAAATTTCGCATGAGGAAGTAACGTGATCGTCGGCAATTTGTTGAGCTTCAATTTTAGGACAACCATGGTATTAATTTTTCCTTGACAGATTTCCTTTAATTTTTTTGTTTTTGTTTTGTTCTATCACTAGATGCTCCATCGAGTATTCTAATTCGCATTAGGCCCTGTTCTAGTGCAGCGGCGCACTAAGTGGTTTGTCACTCATTGAAATGAGCAGAGTCCCTAGGAGTAAATCATGTCGGCAACACTTATGCGTAATTTGCAATAATAGTTCTTGCCCTGAGGGCATATAGTGTTTTCTGCATAGCATCCAACTGCATGATGTACTTTGCTGGTAGTATACCCTCACAGGACAAAAACCACATCAAGAACACAAGTTCCGTGTGCCGCCGCGGTGTCTCAGTGGCTATGGTGCTCGGCTGCTGACCCAAAAGACGCGGGTTCGATCCCGGCCACGGCGGCTAGAATTTCTTTGGAGGACAAATTCTAGAGACCCGTGTACTGTGCGATGTCAGTGCACGTTAAAGAACCCCAGGTGGTCGAAATTTCCGGAGCCCTCCACTACGGCGTCTCTCATAGCCTTAGTCGCTTTGGGACGTTAAACCCCACAAAACCACAAAACCAAAGTTCCGTGTATCCAATACCCCAATTTAGTTCCGACCTGTACCAGGCTGTTAGGAACAATCGCCATTTCTCAAAATAGCTGGCCTAAACTTGAAACTTATTTCAACCCTTTCTTTTTCAGGACTCTTCGGAGCATAAAACTTTATCTCGAAGTTCACTTTGCGTACTGAAAAATGCCTACAAGTCGTTTAATGCAAACAAAGTATAGCAATTACAGAAGTATTTGCTTATGTTTTTCATATTATCAAAAAGGCAAAAGGTTTTTTTAACACCACTGAGCCGTAGAATGTTGGCATAAATGTTTTTATTATTATTTTTTTATTTATTAGTACCTCACAGGCCCCGAAGAGCATTGGGTGAGGGGGGCAAATCGAAAAAAGGTATACACAGATGGAAAAAACCGTAATATCGGTACAAGAACGCGGTACAAGTCAAATACAAGAAAGGAACACGATATTTATACAAAACTGAGTTAAAATAACATCAGACACAAAAATAGAGAAGAAAAAAAAGACAAAAAGCGAAACACGATAATGAGAAAAAAAAGCAACCAGGGCCAACAGAAGTGGTAAATGGTTCATATAATTGATTTTTATCCAGAGGGCTGATCAAAAACTAATAAAGGAGTAGGGAACCTAAGCGTGTTACATAAAGGCAATAAAAATTCAAGTTATTATTCTCTGTGCAAGTTTTCTGTTATACTTAGTTTGTATGCGCCGCACGCGACTTCTAGCTACCTGCCATGCGATGCCACACAAACCCAATGAGGCTTCGGCAGGCCTGAATCTGTAAAGTGTCTTTGAGGTGCAGAATAAACTTATTGATTGATTGATTTATTCATTAATTGAAGTGCACTACCAATCAGCGACGGACACTTGAGCACAATATTACATTCGCATATAATTTAAATAGGACGTAAAGCTCCATGCATTCTGTATTAGTCTACTGTGCATACTACCTGAAAAGAATTGTGCCTAACGTGGCAGAAACTAGCAACGTTTATTTTTCTTCATTGGGAGGAATATAACGCAGACACAAAAAAAAATGGCTGAGGCTTAGCTAAGGTTAAGCCTAGTCAGATGCGAAGCATATTGATGGCTAGGCTTGGTAATACATGGCTTTCCTTGGTTGAATACTTGGTTAATTTAGTACAACCACTAGAAGCCTTCGTCGTGGGGGAAGACAACGGCATGGCTACAGCGGAACGCCGACTAACCCCGAGACGCGCGTTGGGCGAGCGCCTGGATTGCCACGGAAGCCGCGTCCGCCTGCCCGGTGGAGCGAGCGTTTCACCTACACCGAGTGTGAACGCGCGTTCGAAATGCGCGGGAGTGTGACGTCACCATACCACGTGATTCACACGGCGTGCAACCGCAGCGACGGCACAAGTTGGAGCCCCGTCTCTCATCTGTCGTGACGTCATTGTGTCACGTGGTGTGACGTCATGTATCACGTGATTTGGAGGCGCGCAACCACAGCGACGGCGCGAGGTGGGCCCCCGTTTCTCCACTGCCGTGACGTCAGCGTGTCACGTGGTGTGGCATCATCGTGTCACGTGATTTGGAGGCGCACAACCACAGCGACGGCGCGAGGTGGGCCCCCGTTTCTCTACTGTCGTGACCTCATCGTGTCACGTGGTGTGACGTCATGTATCACGTGATTTGGAGGCGCATAACCACGGTGAAGGGCTGAAGGGGTAGCTAAAGTAGTATGCTTCGCATAAAAAAGGCAGAAAATGTTTAGAAAAGCAGCCTGCCGAAGACGTGAAGCTGCAACTTACGATTAAGAGGTTTACTTGATTTTACTTGCGAAGGTGTTGTTTTATAATGCACATACTGATATACGACAACGAATACCTATGTGGTGCTTAAATAATACATGCCTGTTACACCTCGATCTGGGGACAAAGAGGCGGTGGTCTATATCAATAGGTGGACTGTTCCAATTGCAAAGAATCTACTCTCAAAGAAAACATGGCTATTATCAAACAGAGATATAAGAAACAAAAATATCTCTCAGTGCCTTTCTTTGGGTTAGGACACTTTGCTATTTTTAAAATTTGAAGTAATTCTTCACCTCCACCCGGTAAAGACAGACGAGCACCCCTCCAGGACATGCAAGGCCTGGCTCGCACATAGTATTCAGCACTGTATGGCGCATTATGCTTGAAGGATGCAACATACGTTACTTATCCTCACTGCGCAGAGGTTTCGAGGAAACCTTTCTTCTCTATGTGAAGGAATTTCTTCCCTGCAGTTATGATACATAAATGCGACCAACTAGCCTAAATTTCGTTTTACTGCACTAAAAATTATCATCCGCGCATGAAAGCAAAATCTATCTTTGCCAAGTTCAACACAACCACGTGTTTAACGTTTTGCTTATGAACCACGTAAACTATTCATCAATACGTGCGCCTTAAGATTATTTTATTGTCGATCAGTTATTTAAGCAAAGCAACGTACAGACTAATACAAAATAGTACCCACGTGTCAAATGATTTGTTCACAAACCAAGTAAAATAATCTTTAACATGTGCGCCTTAGATAATTCTATTTCAGGACCGATTATTCAAGCAAACATAAACAGAGTGTAAGTGAGAATGGTACCTCAAGCGATATCAATTCTGACTGTAGAACAGCGATCGCGAAAAAATGGACAAGTGTGGCTAAACGATCAAGTTCTGTTTAACTATGCGGGAGGAAGAAATATAACGGCAACATGCATAAGAGAACACGCAACGTAATAGATCAGTAGGGTGAAAATGTCAATTTCTGATTTAATTAATACTCAGTGACTTCAAGAGATAGAAGTTTATTAAGAATAAAAAGTTAACAGCTTCGCCGCAATCCATAAAAACAGCCACACATTGCACCTAATCTATGTCTGACGGTTATTGTGTTGTGCATTTAGCTCGGAAGCCTACTAGGACATCAGGGTATAGGAAACCCCGAAATCTTTGTGGTATATAGCTTTTATTAAGTTACAGGTCGAAAACTGTTGCCTCCTTGAACGCATGTATATAAACGGCATCAAATAAGTTCTATATCCATAGCGCGTTACCTACAAACAAAATCTGAGACGCTGCCCTGTGCATAGTTATGACAGGGAGATTAACAGCCAGTGATAATTAATATCGCTTGATCCGTTAGCCTCGCTCTTATTTTCAATGCTATGGCACGTTCTTCTGCGTCTGTGTTATTTCCAGTGCGTACTCTGGCTATGTTGGATGCGTCACGCTTCAAGTCAGCCACTGGCGCCGTCGCTACTATTGACAAAGGGTGTGTTAAGGCGTGTGTCTGTTCAGTTTCTTCAATTTTAGCACAGATACGATGCAGCCTTTTTGCCCTTGATTCTCGTATTCCCTCGCTGAAATCCCTGTAGATATTTTTTTCATACTAGGACCTCGGAAATGTTAACTTTTATTTCCGAAGCGGTGCCTATAGATTGGCGGCATCCATTATCAGCGATCAGATACCCGAGTTGCTGCAGTTAAGGTTGCCCTTTAGGGTGGGGTTCAGTCTTTCAAGCTCGTTTGTTTTATGGGCTTCAGTAAGCTCAACTTTTGAGGTCTGGACGCCTATTGTAGCAGTCTGCTGTTTGCGGAGTAGACGGGCATACTGGAGCCCATTTCACGGCTTTATTATATTCAGTTTTGCATTAAGTTTGGGTATGCGGATGGAATGGGCTTGGTGTATAAAACGGCTGATAATAAGGGTGTAGATAATATTGAAAGACAACCTTTTCTTCAACAAGACAGCGGAGGCTATTTGCTCTTCTTATCATGTGAACTATCTTTTTTGCATATTGTGTAAGAAACAAAATGTTGTACGTGGTTATCTCATTTATCTTGGCAGCAGTGACGGCATAGTGAATGCACGCTTACATCATACCTTCCTCTCTTCCAGGCTCGTTTTACATCATCGGCGGAAGCTACTTTGAAGAGTGGTCTAGTATTTGACGATCGTGAACTCCGATCATCGCCGTAGCTGCCTGCCTCGTGACTGCGTAGCAAGCTGTCATCGTGGACTCTGCTCATTGGATTCTGCACAAAACTGGCTGCCGCGCCACCTGAGCCGTCAGGCAACTAACCTACATAAGATAACCTACGTAAGCTAATCATCGAGACGTGCGCCTTAAGCGTGTTTTTTTTAGACCGATTGTTCGAGTAAAGCAAAACGGAGCATAGTACAGAATCATACCTCGAGCGATATAAGTTGTAACTTGAGAAAACCGTGCCCAGCTAAATGTTAGTAAGGTTTAGTGAGGAGGTTGTGTTTAACACTGCATGAGGAAAAGGTAAATAAATCATGCATAACAGGACACTCTGAATGGTAATAGATTAGTAGAGTAAAAAATATGAAGTTCTGATTTATTAGTTCTCACTTACTTCAAAAGATATTTTATTTCTAGTGAAAAGTTAAGGCCTTCACCGCACTCCACAACGGAAGCCCTCACCAATGCATGGAAACTCTTTCCAGAACGTCATCTCGTGTTCACTTATCGCGGAAGCCTATTTGAATGTGAGTCTATAGGAAATGCCCGAAGCTTTGTGGTGAATAGTTTTTTACTCTTTTACATCTCGATAATTGTTTTTCCTTGGCCGCATGTACAAAAAGAGCACCGAATAAATTTCTGGTCAGTAACGCGTAAGGTACAAAAAGATTGCAGTTCGGTCTACAAAGCACGAAAAGGAAACTGAGCATTCTCGTTGTTAGATACTCTGATCACCGATATGGTGCCAGGACGAACAGCCGAATAACATTCACGTGGTACTCAAAATTTGCTCCTTCAAAACATCGTTCATGTCAGCCATGGTTCGAACATGCATAGGAACGGTAGTCAACCGATGGCACGAACGCTGTGAATGTCGTATGTGCTTGAACCCAACTGTTTGACATCATGTCCTAAGAGTGAAACGGAACTCTGTTAGCGTGGTTTAGCCGTAGCGCACTTATGTATGGTACACAGTTTTGCCTCAGCGGAGGCATGCATGCTAGACCGCATACGTGCTGAGCACGGGCAGTGTTTAGATTCTATGCCAACCTGGCAACTGGATCCCAATACATGTAAGCAACGGAAAAACTCTAATCCGGTAGACATTTCCAAGTTATTGAAATTCTGATGTGGCCGACAAGACACTTCGAGGTATCCCAAGACGCGCTCTCCGCGGAATTAGTCAGGACTCAACGCCAGAAGGCCGCGTCATCTGGAGCGTGATTTTTGTGAGGTAGTACGTTCTGCAGGAGAGTTGTTAACGTTGGAGCGTATGCGGTTAGGCAGGCCGGATGGGCTCGACTTTATTTTTGTTTGGATCGCCTTTCACTGGCGCCTGGTGCATATGTTCTCGGGCTGACATATGGATGCACTCACTACCCGACAGAGACGCATGGACAGGTGGCTATACGGGGCAGGTTTTCGGAAATGGATGAATGCGATAAAGAATGGTATGCGTGATTGGTTACACGCCTATGCGTAGTTTCGACAATCAGTTTCCGAGACAGTCAGTATAATTATTCATTTATATGATGACCTTGTTCACATTGCCAAGGCTGCGGTACATTCTTCCGGCTCTCTGGTATTTCCAGTGCGTACTCGCGTAGTAGTGACTGTCACCCTTCCAGTCATTAGCCGCAGCATTTCCTATATTTGCCGTAGGGAGCGTTGCGGCGTCCTTGCAAGCACTTCTTCGCTGTTGCCATACATACAGTGTAGCGCCTTCGCAGCTGCCTTGCGTTTTCACTCATGAAAACCTGGATGCAGATTTCTGGGTATGGAGGCGATAGAAACGAAGTCAATTCCATGGCAGTGCCATTTGATGTAGAGGTTCTATGATTGGTGGTCTGGTAGCTGACTTGCTTATGCACATGCTCGCCCTTAGGGGCAGGCTTCAATCGTTCAAGTAGGTTTCTTTAATAGACTGTAACACACTTGACAATAGAATTCTGGCTGCGCAATTCTAGCAGTCTGCTGTTTGCGCAGTTATGGGTTTGCCGGAGGTTATTTTCACAACTGAAGGAAGATGTTTATCCAGTTTTGAATTAAATTTGCCTAAGCCGATGCAGGGGCGTATGTAGGATTTCTGACATTCACTGCGTGCACAATACTGCAGAACATCCATGTTTTGAATCACATCGAAGGCGATTAGTCGTTCCTCTTATCGCGTGAATTAATTGGTTTGCATGGTTTGCAGGCCTGTAGTCCTACAATACTTTTTCAAGATAAGCTTGTCAGACTTTCAAAACGCCACATGTTAGGCCTCCAGCTCTGCTACAGATCTGCAGTGTACTTCCAGTCTCTCTAGCCGAGTCTTGTGTGGTCCAAATAGTGATGTCATCATAAGAAGTTGCGTGTGTAATTCGCTGAATGACTTCTAGAAAGGGGCAAATAATATGATCACAAGCGGAAGGGGCGTTTTCACACTCTGTTATTGCCATAATCTATAAGTAGCTGCAAACAGCTAGTACGCGTGTGATGGGATATAAGCCGGACGCGCTTCAAAGCAGATAAAAAAAACTACCGCACGTGCATTGTTTTCAAAGATTCAAATCGACGCCTTATTTCTTGCAATAAAAACAGACCATTCCCACTTCAGGTAGAATGGAAAGCTTGGGGAGTTGGTTTCTGTAGGTAGAAGGGAGGCAGGGAGGGTGAGGATATACCAATTGTGCACCATTGCACAATAGCATCCGATGACAGGGGTGCTGACTGCATCAAAGGTGCAACATACCGGATTCTCGTTTTTTGCTGTTACGGTCTGTCAATCAGACAGGTCGTTGCCCGAACTACCGCATGTGACACAATAATTCATTACACAGTGGAGCAGTTCGGGATTTGCCTCTGCATGTAGACAACCCAAGCAGAAGGCGCCCCATGGATTCAGAAGACAACTGTCATCTTCAAACATTAAGAGATTTATTGGAAGCGTATCGCATTGATAAGATATTTAGAATTCTTTTAGCATACCTTTATTAAAGCGGGTTGGCGTAGAAATAGATGTATTTTAGGGAGGATATTGATCAGGGGGTGTGGCTATCAAGATTTTTTTTTATTTGGTTTGCTTTGTTTTGTTAAGTCGCGAAAAGGAATGTGTGTACCTGTGAATAAACTGGAAAGAAAAAGCTTTCCTGTTCTGTTCGTTTCACCTGCTTTATTTCTGCCAACTTTAATGTGAGTAAAATGGCTCACTGGGATATTGTCCACAATAGCAGAGTATTCTCAGTGGCGATGTTTCTTGTAACGCGGAGTGCTGAATTAATTGCGAGCACTTTGTCATCGCTGACCGATCAGTACTTCGAAGTTCGTATTACGGCTACCTACAAGGTGTAAATCTGTTATATTTATCGCAGCGATCCTTAAAAGTGAAGGAAGTCAGTACTAGTGCAGGAGTGACTCAGTAAAAAATTTTTTATTGGACTTAGCCCTCTCTTTTACACAAGGAGTGTTCAAATCCAGATTGTTTCTTCAAGACAGCTGTGCCCAGCTGAGAGAGCAGCAAGCTGTTTAGAATTGAACCGCAGCTGCTAGTCTGAGAATACATGCACGCACGCAAGCTAAGCGGTTTAATTCAATGCTCAACATTTAAGCCAATAACGTGAATACTTCACCTCTACCTTCCGTGTCGTTTCAATACACTTCGTATTTATTTGGTATCTGATGATATTCGCCCGATCATCTTACGAATATGCATTGGCAATGATGCCAGGAGGTGTTGCATAGTAATGAAGCAAACGTCTAGCAATGTACGTCAGTGCTCTGTTACTTGTGAAAAATTAAGCAGCTTGAGAAATCTCTCGAAATAGTGCCTACGGCACGTAACTTGGTGAAGGCAAAGAGCTGATATGGTAAATTATCTTATTCTATTCAGTTTAATACTGTTATATTAGTGTGTGATTCTGAAAATAAAATATCATGGCATAACACAAAAAACTCGTGAAAAAAAGCAAGAATACAAGGACAAAAAGAACGATTTTTGATGCCACGGCCTCAACAAATTACGGGATACGAAATAGAAAGTATTTTGAGGGAAAGGGGGGCAGTATTATAGGTGGGAGACAGATATAATGAACTTGAAGGAACCGGTTTCAAATGTCGGTGCTAATACCAATCTAATGCTAATAAAGAATGGACCACTTTCCTGATTGTTCCTAATACTTTCTACCTTTTTTCCCTCGTGCTCAGTAGAATCGTTTGTTTGAAGAGTGTAGTTAGTAACTTGAAGTTTCAATTTGCGCTTATCTCAAATAATACAATCATTAATTCAGTAGTGTGACAGTGCTTTCAATTTTTATTATTTCGTATTGAATCCTTTTTTATTTTATTTTGTCTGTATTGCTTAAACCCAGTAGTTCTGATTTATGAACCAACATTCTTACGTATAAGAATGTTGCAGTGCTGGGTGCAAGGCGTGCACTGCTTCTAGTGGCGCACCAACATGCTCTAAGTAGATTACGCGCGGCAGGAAGAAAAATGTGTATAGCTAACTAAAAGGAAAATTTTAAATATTATTTAGTTGCTAATTTTCATTTTTCTGTAAGTCGAACCCTCCTGCCTCGAATGCGACAATGCAGAAATCATAAGTGCACGCATAAGCAAACGAAACTGAGGCGCCTATTCAATTTCCAGGTTGCAGCAATGAATGCATATTTTGGGGGGATTCTGCGAACTTCAGTGGACTTGAGAGAAAATTCAGAGCAAATTAAGAAAACCCGCTAAAACTCGTAACAGAATAAATGATACGCGTTATAAAGCGCTTAACAAAGGGCCGGGCAGTAATGTTGTTTTCGAGGATGAAAGCACGTTTTCGGGGTTCAGATCTCTCTTTGCTACGAGCAGAAAAGAACTGTGGGCTTATTGCTTTTGTTAATTTTATTTTGAGTGTGCCGCTCGAAACGCCAACGCTGAGGTGTCCTTAAGGTCTTAGTAGAGCCGTAATAACCATGTACCGCTATGTCGTTCTTTCTTTGGTCGGCCTTTTGGTAACAATATTCCGTGCCGAGAGTATCCCCAGTCACGACATTCTTCGTCCAAGGTGAGCCTATCGTAGCCCAGCTTTCAGCCTTGTTATGACCAGAGCCCTAATTAAATCTAACGCTAGCAGAGGTCTACAAATAGGAACTCTAATTATCACTACAGTGTGCTCGCTGCGCACCAATGACTGATTGCTTATCTGATCGCTTAATTTTATTTTTTTGCACCGTTGATAAAATTGCACTCAAGTTCGATTATGTATGTCGCACATGTAAGCAGCCGCCAGCTCTTAGCACTGACGCAGTGTCGCAGCTTCTCGTCTACTGATTACTACAACTGAAAACATAATCTTACACCTTGATTGCTCATCGTTTCTATCGCAAACTTATTAAGACTGAAAAAACGTGATTCCTATAGAATGCATAGCAATAATGGTCATTAGTACTATCAACAATACTGACAGTAGCAATTTGCTTCTTACTTGTAAAGAAAAGAAGGGCAGAATTAAGCCCTGGAATAGAGCAATGTCTTCTCCAACTTTCCTTGCATAAGCAGTCACTTTATAAAAGATGAATATGCTACACAATACAGTGCTGTGCTCCGTTCACTCAAAATAATGGTTTCATATTTCGTGTGATATATTTACATTTAGTCAACCATGCAGTTTGTGTAAAACGAGTGTGATAAATCCACAACATCGCTTACATATCCCATTATATCTTTTCGCAAAGGTGTACCGCAATTTGTAACAATACTGCTCAAAGTCAGCCTCTCGAAGTGGTTCAGACGTTGTCGCCGAGTATTGCTTTCCTGACTTTTGATAACGGTCCCCTCCTCTGTACTAGCAAAACCCCCTTGCCGAAAAAATGCTGATAGTGCTATGTTCACACTGCCTTCTTACTTGTTCAACTGACGGTTTTCGCGCCCACAGTCTGCAGTGAGCACAACATAACATCAGGAATGTGGAGCGCGATACATCTGAGAACCCCTTAGAGAAGTTTGCGCTGCATGCCATTGCCTTTGGCTTTGATCTCGTTATGCGTTGCCGAGAGCGGCTTCTCTGAGAGCCTAATGCCTGCTGATGAGAAAGCTGAGCGTCACACCGATAGGTGTCTACGCTAAGTCCTGCTGACACGAGCTGAAGGGGCACAGGTTGGTAAGGACATTTACACGGCTCCGCCTTGGTGACGTGTTGGCGACTCGTCAGGTGCAAGGCGTTCCTTTCTGTAGTCGGAAGGGAGCTCCTCCGTCGTGTAAGGTAGTGCGCTCGACTCCCGGCACGGGTCCTGCGTTTTTATCCTCTTCGCGATGAGCAAATATCTGTATTGGACAAAGAATCGAATGTTAAAATCTCTTCACTAAGTTTGCTATGAGTAAATATTCGTGATATGTATCATATTCGTGATGTATCCAACTTAATTTAACTCAGACTGCTTGATTGTGTTCCTGTGCATTAAATGATGCCCCACGTGGCAGTTATACCTCACTCCCCTTGACCGATAACGAACTTGTGCGTATGTCTCACGTTAAAACCCTCATTAACAATCCCAATCATCGCCACACTGATTGTCCCGGCAATTTCATCGCAACCGAAAAGCTGAAGCTATCATCTTATAAAGCGTCCTGATTTCAAATGATTCAAAGGACGATGTTTTATTAGCCACGGGCTACAGTGGGCATAAAATTATTAAGGAGGAAAACAAGCTTCCTTGTCTCATTTAGGGAAGAGGTAATAAAATTATTTGGTGCATGTTTAGTAGAAATGGCGAACGACGCTTAGTTTACCGCTGTCTAGGGCGTACCATTCTACGCACACATACTATTTCTGCCATCTGATGAGAGTATGCCAAATCCGCAAAAGGTAGTTCTTGAGTAGCCTAAAAGATCATTTAGGAACAATGCTGGAATTCAAAGGACATTTTCATACATTTTAATGAATTTTACTTCCTGTCTGCAGAGTTTATATGATGAAAAATCAAGCTGTAAGCTGGGGAGTAAACAATGAAAGCTGCGGAGGCCTTGAATGCATTCATCAAGTTCGAGCATAGCCAACCTACAGTGCTGAGGCGGCACTGCAGCCGTTCCACTACACGCCTGAACACTACTTCCTGTCACCATGTTTCGCCCCCGTCAAATGCGAGAATACATTCTCAATGATTGCAGTAGCGCGCATGGCTTATGACTTCACTTACAGAAGTGCTCTCTGAAGGGCCGGTTCATCCGTGTTTGAAGTTAACGTGGAGCAAAAGGGACTCGGACAGAAGGAACGAGCAAGACCAGACAAGCGCCGACTACCAACTGATTTATTTTAAGCTTGTCACCATCATTTTATAGATGCACCACAAAATTTGAACGTCATGTCAATGCGCACGCAAACCACATACACACACGAAATATTTGGTTACAAATGTCATCCAAAACATCTCACATGCCCTGAACTGCATTTATAATCTACAAATATGTTGGGAAGAAACCCAGTTCCTTCTCGCTGAGTCCTACAGACGGCGTGCTCATGCACACGTTGCTAGCTTGCTTAATATATTTGCTCAATGAGCTTGTTCAATAATTTCGCGTTCTAGTTCCACCTTACCTTTGACGATAAGTTGACCTTGAGAAAAAAGATTCGCATTTTTCTGGGTCATAAGTCTTACACACACTTCAATGGCCCCGTAGGCTCTCTCCAGAATTAACTTTCAACGATCACTAATGCTCACGCGATCTCTCGTTAAAGCGTCGTAAAAGCATGTCAGAGAAGCAAGACGCCTTCAAATAATGAAATAGTGTTTATCTGTTCATTACGACTGTGAGTTGCTTTTGCCTTACTCCGAGGATCTTACCCTCTGTGAGAGGGTGAGGATCAAGGAGTGAGTGCAGCGCTCCGTGTGTCTTTCGCTTCTAAAAACAAGGACCTCATTTATGCCCTCATGTACGCTTGCATCATAAGCTGAGCTGTATGGTCATGGCAACGTCAAGTTTTTATTTGCTAACGTAACAGCGAACTATAGACGGCAGAGCAAGTTTCCCTCGCTTCACTGTATGTTAGGCTGAAAATAAAGGCGCGGTTGGGCCAGAGAACAACTGAAAATATCGCCCATATTTTACATGGAACGTATGAGCTACAGCCTACACGCTTTCGTCAAACATCGACACAGGAATAATCACATGAACTCCGTGTTTGATGGCTGATCGGTAGTCATTTCTTTCTTTCTGATGCCTCAGTCTCCTGGTAGCCATTTAAAACGTCTATTGCGACGACTGTTTACTGCGAGGCAATCAGCAGCACAGTGCACCTTCTAGACTCATTGCAGAACAGCGCAAAAGACGAGGGACAAAGAAAGAAATACGCAGACTAAACTCTGACTCTCTATTAATTGCTTTATTTACTAAAACCTGTATATATAAAACTTCCAGACCTTGTAACGTGGCTTTAAGATAACCAAAACACGTAATTGTGTGTGCTTTTGTGATGGTGAAATAAAATGGAGCACGAAGGGGAGCATCTTCAGGACTCACCGAAGAGCCATGCTGGCTGTCTTCACATTATTTACCGTACCATCCTGTGATGACCACAGATCCTACATAATCGATAGATATAACGGAGCTGTTCGTGTAGACATGTATGTGGTGACTGTGGATAGAATGCGGATGATCTAAGTTTACTGGTTTGAGAGCACTCGAAGACACACCGACCTACTTTTTAATGCTGCGTTTAGACAGGCGCAATCGAGGTTAATGCAAACTCCGTTAGGATGACGACGGTGTTGGGGCTGAGGTGAGTTACGAGGGAAGATTGGCCTGATAAGCACGAATGGGCTTACCGAAAGCAGCAAGTGGCCTTGTAACAGCAAGAGTTGAAAAAATTGTAATTGTGTTGTAATGGTGCCAACAGCAGTGTGTGTAGTAACTGGAAAATTCCGGAGGATAACACTTGCTCCAGTAGAGGCCCATATTGGAAGTCAAGAACACGTACAGAGAAGCAATCCTGCAATCCTGGAGAATCCAAATGCTTGTTTTTCGAGTGTTACTTACTATGTGAATGCTATACCACATAGTATTCAGGAGTAGTGAACCGCATGTTTGTCACCCAGGCGTGGTGGCCACCTGGTGACTTTCAAGCGAGAAAAAACGAGCGTGGACATCATGGAAATTCTTATCTAGGTTGAAGATACGGCGACTCAACGAGGGATTTTGATCTATGATTAACTGTTCCAACTCAACGGCGACTTCTTTCGTAGCGAGCACCTTTCTCGATGGAAATATGGCGTAAGGTGGCTTTGTTTTTGTGTAAACGAATCGAGACAACAGTTGTTAGTTCCAATAGCAAGCCTGGGGACAACATGTCAAGATGGTAACAGTGAACCCGCCCTCTAAAATCTCGTGCGAACATGCCGATGAGAAACACTTGATGCCCAAATACGAATATTGAGCAAAATAGAGGCCGACGAGAGCGAGGTTGAAGAGAATGAGGCCCAGCGCTCTGCCTGTGCAACTCTGACTTTCAATGTAAAGAAACTGGTCTATCTTAGTGCACGAGGAGGGACCTCCCTGAAAAATAACTTCGTAGAGCTTCAGATAGCACCTGCAATGTCGGCAGCATTGAAGGGATCGAAAATAGCCGGGAAACAACGCCGCTCAACTGGTAGATTTTAGTTGTGCAGAGCGGACGACATCATGGACCACAATGTCCACACACGAGGGTCCTCGCAGGAACCTAGACGACAAAACTCAGTTATATTCGACATCGCTCTTATTGCGATTGCTCTCGACTAGGCAACATTATTTCCATGAGTATGTATACTCCGCTAGCGTGTGCACTTGGTCGGTGTCCGAAACCTCAGGCAGTGGCGACAAATATTGCTCATAGCCATTGAGCCACCACTTGCCGTCAATGTGCACAAGCATTTATTGTGTACCAAAGGCTTGAAGGTACTCCTAGATGATTTGGCTTCTGAGTGAAATTACATGGCCTTTATCGGCGAAATAATTCAGGTGTACTTCTGACATTTCCTTTTAACGTTTTATGGCTGAGCTATGTATGTCTTGCAGTAACGAGCAAATATTTTCTGTGTAACTGTGTTCCAGAAACAGTTTTTATCAAAGCAGTTTCTAGCTCATTTTTACGCTAGTTAAAGCAGTGCAGAGAAAAGAACTCCCCATTTCTTTCTACCTCTGGGTAAGATGCCGCTGCGGTGGACTTTTTTTCATAGATATCTAGTGCAAAAATGTTGAGTGAGGGAAAACCAATTTTCCGAAATGAATGAAATAAGAATAGTGTATCTATATCAAATGATTGAATACAAATGGTGTAGCTAAAATTGAGCCAAGGAAGACTTGCCTGCCGGCATTACCAAATGGAATCGGAATTTGCGAAAATTTGCGACTCACGAGCATATCTTTGTGAAATTAAGCAATGCCCAAACAACGAAGTCCAAAGGCTGCACTGCGGCATGGTGCTTTCAAGGTCATGGTCAAAATTTCGGCTTTGTGGCCTCAATGTACAGGCATCGGTAATTTAACTGTAGCCCCTGCGGATCATGCCTCGGACTATTACACACACCTTCTAGTCTTGGAGGTCCTAAATGAGCATTTTAATTCCTGGAAGTGGTGCCTCGCGTACTGTACGGCACCGGGATGGGCTCTAGTTTTTAAACGGTCGTCGTCAAAACTGCACAGGGTCCTATTACACCTACGTGTTGAAGACATTTCTAAACTTTACGGTACAATAAATTCGTTTCGAAAATTTTCGGAAAAGCAACGTCCCAATCGTTCAACGGTTCAAATACGAGGTATTTTCCTAGCAATTAAATATTTTAAAATTTCGCGCACCGCTAAAAACTCCAGGGTCGTGTGTGACGTCGGGGCGCTTTACGGAACCCCACGCGGTGTAAATTATTCCGAAACCCTTTACTGAGGAGTAACGTTCAGGTTCTCTATCCTCATCCTCGCACCAGAGGTGCCCCACCAGAGACGGTATGTAGAACTGAAGACTGAAGCTCTTCGCGCCAGGGGTGCGCCGTCAGAGACGGTCTTACGATGAGTTGACACGCAGGCATCAAGGGAGATATTTACAGCATATACAAGTCTAGGCACTAGAGATCTTAAGCAGCAAAAAGATACAAAACAACAAAAAGATGGAACTGGTTAACACTAGGGAAGGCCCCTACTCGGCATAGACGAACATGCATAGCATCTCACCTTAGCGCAGAACCCTCATTCCGGCTCCGGCGCCCGGTTTTAAAGACCTCAAGGCCTGGCCCACATTTGGTAGCACCCAATCATTCTACACTCTTCATATGATTGGCTAATCGAGAGCATGGCCAGCCCTCCAACTACTGTAAGGTAAATCACCCTCTCCACCACAAAATAAAAATAAAAACAAACACAAATACACATTCGTGCCAGCACGTGCGCGAATCGGTACCGCGGGGCGGGGGGACACCCGTATTTCCCGGCGCATTCGCGAGCGGCCGCGTTCCGAGAAAGGAGAGGCTTCGCTTTGAGCGCCCTGAGCCGCGTTCCGATGACCCCGCGTACACTACCGATCCCTTACATGAGGCATCCCTCACGCTTATGTGTGGCATCGTAATATTGAACACTACAGAATGGATAAATTTACTTTCATTTGTTTCTCCCTTCTTGTTGATTGGTAGTGACCCTTTAAGCACAATATTTTCAATGAGACATAGCGCGAAAATAAATTTTCCGGCTTTTCTACTTGAGCTCTGGAATGAGATCCAGGACATTTTTCTACTCAAGCATTCTTAATGAAACAACTGCATAACGCGAGACAGCGTCAGGTTAATTAGGTCTTTCATTCATTTTCTATAGATTTCTGATGCAAGATGTGCCCTGAAATATCCAATTGTTACTGATATTGCAGAACAACTCCTTCTAGACTCCCAAGTTGTGCAGGATGCAGATGCCCCAACGGAGAGGACTGGTGCAATATCCCTGACACCACATGCGAGTGTTTCCATGGAACGGCGTACTTCCACAACTCCGTATTCTGTGCTGATAAATTCAGTGCCTGTAATATCAGGTGAGATTTTTTCATCCGCACAAATTTTTGTACTTTATTACATATTCTCAAACGCATAGTCGGACCATATTGTGGCTATGAGTAGCGGAGCCACTTTTCAGTTTTCAGGGAATATGCTTTGCTGGTACGGTAAAACATCGGCATGGCCATATATTACTTATTTCGAAATATTCAGCTATTTGTCGCCAGGTGTAGTGTCCACTGTACTCAGTTTTGGAGAAACCCGTGATTAGATGCTTTAGGCACGAAATAATAAATTTCAGCTCCGCAAAAAATATCAAATGCAAAGAAAAACTAAACTTAAGTGGTTACCACTGCGACGGACTAAATATTCTTCTCATGAATATTTTGCGAAGACGCGGCTTATTGATCTAGGAGCCTTGATAATTATTTACAAAGGCTCCTACAGCGCCGTTATAGTCATTAGTGCATGGCAGATATGATGCAATATTATGGACTCCAGACATCAATGTAATACACAAGACAATGTAATAATTACGTCCAAGTATGTATATATCTGCTGTCATTACTCAGTCCAGTTCTCTTTACGGCTGAAATCTTATGCTAAGCTTGTAAGCATTTAAGAACCAACTTCATAATCACCATCATCATCAGTCCGACTATGGCCACTGCAGAACAAAAGCCTGTTAAATATCTCTCCACTTAACCCTGTCCTGTGCCAAATGCATCTACCCTATCCCCACAAACTTGTTCGATCTCATCCGCCCATCTAACTTGCTGCTGTCCCCTGATATGTTGGCTTTCACTTTCAACGAAGTCCCTTGCCTGTGAAGATATCGGTTATCTTGCCTTTGAATTTCATTTCGCGGACCAAGCCAATTTCTTCCTTTTCATTTGGACTAAGATCTTATAAACCTTTGTTTGTTTCCTGACCCACTCTGCGCTTCTAATGTCTCTTCAAAATACACCGAACATTCACATAGCTTGCTGCGTTGTCCTAAATTTTAGTTGAACCCTTTTATTTCGGCGCCACGTTTCTCCCCCATAGGTGAATACTATGCATGATTGATTTAGATTCAAGATATCGAGAAGCCGCTTAGCATGAGCGCTGGCGAATCCTACGTATTCTTTTTTTTTTCTCTGAGGAAGTGCGTGTAGTAGTGCCCTAGTGCACAAGACGTTGTTGTAAAAAACATTATACACAGAGTTTATCTTATATGCCGCAACGAAAGCTCATTTTCCAAAGAAATGGCAGATAAGTCTAGGCAAATGAAGCATGAGATGCTATAACCTCCTAATCTACTCAAACTAGGGTAAATATCATCCTAATCAAAAGGTGAACATGAAGTCTGAGAAGAGCAACCTAAAATCAAATCTCATGACAACATTATCTCGTCAAAAAAGATAGCTAATAAAAGCTGAAGGAAAAGTGTCCGGTAAAGGAGGATCCCCAAGGCTACACTGCTAATACCACCAGCTATTATACGCTAAGCGTTTATTGCAAGGTTTTTAGCGCTGGTATGTACCTTTTCTGACAAGATTGGCGATTCATTAATTTCCTGTACACTGTACAATGTCAACACCTATCCTAAACACATTAGTCCTCAACATATCCCAAACATATCAGTAGAGTTCGCAGAGAGAAATAAGTTACAGGTCAAGAATACCGTCTTCTGAAAACGAAAGAACGGGAAGCGGGTATGGAAGAACACCAATATTAGTACTAAAACTGAAATAGACTTGGTACTATGCGCTCGCCCTGTTATCGTCCAGAATGTGAAAGTCCTCAGAAAGGTGCGTTGTGGCGGCCGCAGAAAGGTAAGGTCTCAAATCAGCTTAGACCTGAAGAGGGAATGGAATTTAGTGAACCGGAAGCATAATAACGAATTAGAGGTAAGATAGAAAGTACAGGAATTCAGGATATCACTGAAGAAAAGATATTTGGTTCTAAATGAGGAAGACGATCTTAATATTCAAACAATGAACGATAATCTCACACCTATTATGACGGAGTGCGCAGTACAAGTTGGTGGTAGGATGGTTCGGCAGGATACCGGCAAGCTATCTCAGGAGACGAAAAATGTGATAGCGAAACGCCAAAGCCTGAAAGCCTCTAACCCTACTGACAGAATAGAACTGGCAGAGCTATCAAAGTTAATAAAGAAGCGCAAGGTAGCCGATATAAGAAAGTTTAATATGTAAAAAAATTCAGCGTACTCAATAAAATGGAGGTAGTCTATAGAATTGGGGTAGTCTAAAATCAGTGAAAATCAGTGAAAAATATGTAACGGAAAACAAGGCGACAGGTCGCTAACCAGCAGAATGCAGCAGCCAGCCAGCCAGCGCGAGACACTTCAACGTCTTCGAAGACACTTCAGCGCCACCTGATTACACCAGGTGGCATTACTCCCCCTCCCAAAAAACGAAAAATGTAAAGACGGGGTTGCAGTACGGGCAGTGGAAAGAGAAAAACAAAACAGCACAAGCACATAAAAATGTACAAGGGAGGTGGGCGAAGGTGTCCCACGCGAAAACTAGCGGAACACTGAGCGTACTATCCATTACCGCGTGAAGTACGGTTTCATGCGGATAACGTGTACAACCTCAGAGCGGGGTGGGCGACGCTGAGGCTGCACAGTCCCGTCAGGAAGAACTTCGTAGGTCACTTCTGTGACGCGGCGCAAAACTCTGTACGGTCCAAAGTAACGGCACATAAGTTTTTCAGACAAGCCTTGGCGGCGCACCGGGGTCATACCCAAACTTGGTCACCCGGATGGTATTCGACGTGCCGATGACGGAGGTTGTAACGGCGCGCATCCGTGCTCTGCTGCCGCTGAATGTGAATACGGGCAAGTTGACGTGCTTCCTCGGCGCGCTGAGCGAACTGCTCGGCGTCGGGCGTGAGTGGGTGGTCATCAGTGCAGCATGGAAGCATTGCATCCAGCATCGTCTGAACGTCACGTCCGTAGACCAGACGAAATGGTGTAAATCGGGTCGTCTCCTGGGTGGCCGTGTTGTAAGCGTATGTGACATACGGGAGAATCTCGTCCCAGGTTTTGTGCTGCGAGTCTATGTACATTGCGATCATGTCGGCGATCGTTCTGTTGTCTCTCTGTGAGCCCGTTCGTCTGTGGGTGATAGGCAGTGGTTTTGCGATGGTTCGTGTGACTGAGCTCGAACACGTCGCGCATGAGCTGTGCCGTAAACGCCGTACCTCGATCAGTGATTACGTGTAAAGGTGCGCCATGACGCAGCACAATTTGTTGCATAAAAAACTGGGCGATCTGAGATGACGTACCGCGCTGCACCGCCTTGGTTTCCGCATACCTTGTTAAATAGTCCGTCGCGACTATGACCCATTTATGACCGGCCGATGACACAGGGAATGGGCCCAGAAGATCGATGCCGACTTGATCAAACGGCGTCCGAGGCGGTTCAATAGGTTGGAGCAAGCCCGCTGGCTTGAGAGGAGGCGCCTTACGACGTTGGCAATCGCGGCTGCCTCTGACGTAACGCTGGACGGCGTGAGAAAGTTTGGGCCAATAATACGCCTGGCGCACGCGGGCGAGTGTGCGGGCAAAGCCCAATTGGCTGGAGGTCGGCTCATTGTGACAAGCAAGAAGGATATCGGCGCGGAGATCTGCCGGAACGACGAGGAGGTGCGCTCGGTCAGCAGTGCTGGAGTTTTTCTTAAACAAATTGCCGTTCCGGAGGCAGAAGGCCAGCAGGTTCCTAGAAAATTGGCGGGGTACGACAGAAGCTCGGCCCTCCAGATAATCAATGATAGGTCGCAGGTCTGGGTCAGCTCGCTGTCGGGTCATTAAGTCTAAGTCGCTGACAACTCCAATAAAACCACTCTCGTCCTCTGTGCTATCATCCGCTAACCCGACGGGTGCGCGAGAGAGTGCGTCAGCGTCTTCGTGCGTCTGGCCAGATTTGTGCACAATGGTGTAGTCGAATTCTTGGAGGCGGAGGCTCCATCGGGCTAGGCGCCCCGATGGGTCGCGAAGATTGGCAAGCCAGCACAACGAATGGTGGTCGGTAACTACTTTGAACGGGCGGCCGTAGAGGTACGGACGAAATTTCATGGTTGCCCACACAACCGCAAGACATTCTTTTTCTGTGGTCGAACAGTTTGTTTCAGCGCGAGAAAGCGTGCGGCTTGCATACGCGATGACCCTTTCCACGCCACCTTGGTGTTGGACGAGTACGGCGCCGAGGCCGACGTTGCTCGCGTCGGTGTGGACTTCGGTTTCAGCCTCTTCATCAAAGTGCGCAAGAACAGGGGTTGTTAGCAGTCGTCTGCGCAGCTCGGCAAAAGCCTCCTGCTGCTCGGAAGCCCACACGAACTGTGTATCATTGCGCGTGAGGTGGTACAGGGGTGCGGCAATCTTTGAAAAGTCGGCGATGAAGCGGCGGTAATATGCGCACAGACCCAAAAAACGTTGCACACTTTTCTTTGTTGCAGGAACAGGAAAGTTGGCGACGGCAGCAGTTTTCTCGGGGTCGGGCTTAACGCCATCGGCACTCACGAGGTGACCGAGAAACTTCAACTCTTTGTACCCAAAGTGGCACTTCTCTGGGTTTAGCGTTAAGTCGGCCGATCGGAGGGCATCTAATACTGTCCTCAGGCGTTCAAGGTGTTCGGCAAAGCTTTCGGAAAATACGACGACATCATCGAGATAAACCAAACAAGTTTGCCATTTTAGCCCAGCGAGAACGGTATCCATCATCCGCTGCAAAGTTGCCGGCGCTGAACATAGCCCAAAAGGTAGCACTTTAAATTCGTACAGTCCGTCGAGTGTCACGAACGCCGTTTTTTCGCGGTCCCGCTCGTCGACCTCTATCTGCCAGTACCCACTCTTTAAATCAGTGGAGGAGAAGTACTCGGCGCGACGAAGTCTGTCGAGCGAGTCGATACGAGGCAGCGGGTAGACGTCTTTTTTAGTGATGTTGTTCAGTTTTCGATAATCCACGCAGAAGCGGAGTGTCCCATTTTTTTTCTTCACCAGCACGACAGGTGAAGACCAGGGGCTGCTGGAAGGTTGAATTATTCCATCTGAAAGCATCTCCTTCACCTGCGTTTGGATCGCCTCGCGCTCCTTCGGTGAGATACGGTACGGCTGCTGATGGATAGGGCGGGCATCGTCGGGCGTAATGATGCGGTGCTTGAGAAGAGCCGTTTGCCGGACTTTCGACGAAGAAGCGAAACAGGTAGCGTATTCGAGTAGGAGGGTACGTAGTTCTTGCTGTTGAGTCGCCGAAAGGTCCGGGCTGATGTCAAGGGATGGGCGCACAGGTCTAACAGCTTCGAACGCGAAACATTCAGAAACCTCCGCTAAGGGGTCGGCGAATGCGATGGCAGTAGCACGAAAAAGGTGCCGGGGCTCGTTAGAGAAGTTAGTCACCAGGAGCTCAGAGCAGCCGTCGCGGAGATGGATGAGACTTCGCGCTGAGCAGATGCCGTGGGTGAGCAAAAGGGACAGGTTGCCTTCTGCGACCGCTGTCCCTTCACGTAGTCCGTCGCAGTGAACACTCACAAAAACACTGGCGCGTGGCGGAATCCAAACGCTCTCGGCGGATATTCGAAGGGCGGCGCGGCGTTGACAGTCTTAACATACTGATTACATTGGCTACAGTTTATAATTGTGTACAATTCATCGGCTACGTTAACTATCTTATCCATGTTGCTAACGACATTGCCCTCTTTTTCTTTAAATGCATACATCGCGTTTTTACCTATGCTTAGTTTCCTTTTCACTGATTTTAGACTACCTCAATTCTATAGACTACCTCCATTTTATTGAGTACGCTGAATTTTTTTACATATTAAACTTTCTTATATCGGCTACCTTGCGCTTATTTATTAACTTTGATAGCTCTGCCAGTTCTATTCTGTCAGTAGGGTTAGAGGCTTTCAGGCTTTGGCGTTTCGCTATCACATTTTTCGTCTCCTGAGATAGCTTGCCGGTATCCTGCCGAACCATCCTACCACCAACTACCACCAATGGATAAGATAGTTAACGTAGCCGATGAATTGTACACAATTATAAACTGTAGCCAATGTAATCAGTATGTTAAGTAGAAAGGTAGCAGCGCGAAGCAGTGGGGCATCCCGCCAGTAGCAAAAGAGAAGTAAAGAAATCATGAGGAGCAATGCAAAGTGGAAAGTGCCTGGTGATGACAAGGTAACACGAGATCTCTTGAGGGACGGAGGGGAGATTGAGCAAGAAATACTAATTGGCAAAGCAGGTTAATTTTATGGAAGGGAAGAAGATGCTGAAGGCGCATGAAAATAACGAGTCTCCTCGAGTATCTGCGTACGACTGAAGAGGAAGTGTTTTTTTCGCCGCGAAATTTTTCTTTCTTCCGGGACATGCCAAACAGTTTTTTAAGCTTTCTGGAATTATTGGGAAAAGTGCTCTGAGAAGGCGGCAGTGTTATCTCTCTAGAACATTATTGTGGAACTAGTACCTCCCCCCCCCCCTCCCCGGCTTCCAGAAGTGAGCAGCCATAAAAAAAAACATGGCTGAAGGCTTGGTAAAACTTATTGCTTCTGTATAGGCCCTCTAAGTGGTTAGGAAAAGCATAGACTTCTTTTTTGCCGACAGAGACAATTCAATTTACCCTTTTATGGTGTGTCCATAGATAAGTTAGAAGTAGAAGGTCCGTTTCATACAAGAAACAAAATTCACAGAAGTCTCAAACACAGAATGTCCTCCCATGCAGTGTGGCCCTATATTTTCAAAACACATTGAAAATAAAAGACGGTCGCAAATGCATTGGTACAGCAACGTGAGCAACAAGCCAGCAGAACAATACGCGAACAAGCATTCAAATGACGCCACTACATTCACTTCTCCTAAAGGCGCCGAGTTTTTTTAGTACTTGCCGTCCTCTTGAAGTCAATGTTTCTTGGCCCCCTCCTTCTGCATTAGGGGCCTTTTTCAGCTGCTTCTAATCTGATATTGCTCCCTAGAGATAGCCAATGTAGAAGACGGCAGCAAATCTATACATTCCACCGATCCAACCACTTTCCGCACTCGAGCTGTTATGGGAGCCAGAAGAGTTCGGACGCGCGCCTGTGATTCCCTTCACAGTCGATTCACTAGAAGCAGGTCATAGAAAAAATTTCTTATCAAACTTTGCCGCCAGCGACTTTGATTTGGTTTGCGGGAGTTTAACGTCCCAAAGCGACACAGGCTATGAAGGAAGCAAAAGTGCATTGCTCCAGAAATTTCCACCACGTGGGGTTCTTTAACGTGCACTGACATCGCACAGTAGACGGGCCGCTAGAATTTCGCTTCAATCGAAATTCGACGGCTGCAGCCGGTATCCAACCCACGTCTTTCGGATCAGCAGCCGAGCGCCGTAACCAATGAGCCACCTCGGCGGCTGCCAGGGACTTTGGGTTCCGCCAGAGAAGTATTTTCGACTTCTCTTGACAAAGGGCGTCGGTTAGAGCTTGGCGAAGTTCAAACGCAAATCGTACACCTCCTCTATTTTCTGGCACTCCGAAAACGATACAATCACAGCTGATCGAGCAAGCATGGGCTGCTGATCACAACACGGGCTGCCGCATCATATGGTTCCTCGCAGAACTCTCCGGTTGCCAGGGTACTCCACAGAGACTACTAAGCCTATCACGCAGAAGTCACATGGCAAGATAGTAAAACGCAGGCTTTTCGGTCAGTGATGTAGGATGCGTTAGCAGCCTACTGCCCACATTTTAATGTCACCAAACACACTTCCTGCCTAGTTCAAAATGAGAGCCCCGATCGGTCCCGGTGCCGCTGAGATACCAAATTATTAAAAAATCAACTTATTTTACCCTTGATTACGTTCAGCATAAAAAACTGCGGCAGATACAAAAAAAAATTATATGCTGCACAGACCCCTTCCCCACAGACAGGCCAGAAGAATATGAAAAAAGAGCAATCTGTGCAAGCCAAAGGAATACAAAAAAAATGGTAATATAAATAGGAAGTTTGATATTTTAAACACCGAATTTTTGATCACTTTTTGTTATTGGCTAGCCGTGTTCCCCTTTCAAATCAATGCAGACATGAGAAGTTCTGAAAAAAAAAAACGACAACCCTTTTCCCTAATCAGGAACGTCTGCCTGCTTCCGTGCAAAGTGGAAGCAATGAAGGGAAGAAATCGAAACAAGCTCCTGTACTGGATGCAGCAGGAATCATTGAGGCGCTTGCGCTTGTTTTCCATAAGCATAAAGTCAGTATCGCGGATTTCCCAGCGGGCAATATGCAGGGCAAGCTTTGTTAACGTGAGAGACCAGCTCCATCGGTGGTCCTGCGTCTAATGCTGTTGGATTTTTGGCAACGCGGCCCGAGGCGGCGGCCACTTTGGCACGCGCTTTTTCACGCCGGTCCACGAAGTACCACAGACGGCGAGCTTTGCTGCGGGTGGTGCTTCTCTTACAATAGTGCCTTTTCAGCATTGCCTGCGAAATGGGTTTAATATCCTTTTCAGGCAGTCTTCTGAAAACTGTTTTGGTTGCATGCTATGGAAAGTAATACGTTATGAAAATTTTTTACGAGGTTACCGTCCCGAAGTCATTGTTGAGAAGACGAGTCACAAAGATTATTGTCATTAAATGTTTTTTATTGAAGAATTCAGAGAAATATCTCACTCGATATCTTAATAGTGTCCTTAGTGATATGAAACTTTGCCGATGACAGCTCAAACGTCTTCGCACCGAGTCGTAAAGCGCTGCCACATGTCTGGAAGCCGTGCAGGCCTCCCCACTCTAACGGCATTCTACAGCTGATCCGCTTTTACCGCAAAATAGCCGCAAGGAGAACTCCTTACTGAAAATGCCCGGGCTGTTCTCGATGTAGTGGAGGTCAACCCCCGTTAGGTGGTCAAAGCAACACACACGCGATGTTTAGGACTCAAGGAGGTAGCTCACAGGGCGTGCTTTGTGAATGGGGCTGCGGTCATTGGGGAAGATTTAGCAGCCATTCGGGAACGCGCCCTCCTGAGCGTAGACAATAAATTTTCCAGGGAGGTATTCGCATACCTCGGCTCGCTGAACGACGCCTCGGTCCACACGAGTGGGTTGAGGCCGTCCATAATGATGGCGCCCCAGACATTGACCATGCAGCTCGCGATGCTGAGAACAGTGTGGTTGTACTCAGCGAAATACCTGTGCATACGAGAGACCACGGAATTTACAACAAGAATTAGTACATTTTGGCTGCTGAACTTCAAAAAAACCAGAGCTAGCTCATCCGGCTGCAGAAAAAAATAAAGCTGAAGGATAAAATTATCAAAGATCCGCCATTCTGTTTACGCTTATGTCCAGCACGAAAAAATAATCAAGGGCACGGGCGAAGCTGCCCTACATTCTTAAGATTAAGATGAGTTGCAAGCTATACTTCGTTTTATATTACTGACAAGTTAGTCGAACTTTACCCACGTTTTTCCTTAGCATCTAGGATTACAAGTAATACCTGCTATTCAATAGATACCATACAACCTGATGTTCTTCCCGGAGTAGCATAATGTAGGCTCATTCGTGGAATTCACCTCCCGCCACTCGTCTGCAGACCACTACTTGAACGATCTGGTGAAGTTTAGTCGCTCTTCCCTCTGATTTATTCTGAGGTGCAGGTTTTGAGCGTAACATAGTTCATTACGCCTCCCTTTTCCTACCTACGCCTGGGGGTGTCGTGGTAGCGATTGGGACCAAGTGAGTCGCAAACCTCATGGCTTTCAATAAGGAATCTACAACCATGGCCGCAATGATTATTTCATACTTTTCAAGCGTTGTGCCCATTAGCCACACACTGCGCTGAATATGGACAACTTTGCTCTCTTCGTCTCTACATGCTCTAATAGCTCTTCCTGTCGTTCCGTTGAGGCGACAGATTTCCTGCTTAGGGACACTCCTATGCAAAGTCATACGACGCGCTTTTTATAATCGATTGCAATCCTACGTGGCATCCTTGCGAAGTACCAAAGCCAATGCGACCTTTTTCGTTTTTATACGTTCCGCAGTCTGCAAGTCTGAGCGCTAGAGAGGACACTGATTAAGACCATGCCGCGAATTGCGTCTTCTGTCCGAGGTGTACTTATATCGCATGTAACAGGTCATGTTCAGACACGTGTTTCAAATACTTGCTTCAGTATTGCTTACACGGTATATTTTACTTTGCTATTGTGATTTTTAAAACAGAATAACACCCCTTTTACGCTGCAGTTATCACTGAATTTATGACAGATCTTGCCGAAAACTCAATACTGTAAAGAACATTAGATCTGAGTGTTCCTTTAGTCTCCATTACACTAAACGCTTAGCAACTAAATGTTTCGGAGAAAATACCGGTAAAGTTACAAACATCAATAATAGAGGAGAAAATCAATTATAACGAATATTTGTAGCATATCAATGCAACGCAGAAAACATTATCTCGCATCATTCTGCAGAAACTAATGAGATGTCTCCTGAATGATAATTGTAAGTTTCGTTTATAGTATCTACTTCTTTTTACAGTTTTTTTTTTTAATTCGTGCGAACTTTTCGGAAGAGAACGTCCTTTTTCACTTCGCAAATTTGATACCTTAATCTTTGGACTTTGTTACCTGCACAGAGAGTAAAAGCGTTTATGCACTGCTCCTAGGGTCTTGGGAGTGCTCTTGGGTGGATTCCTTAGTGTAGGACAACTGCAGCGGCTGCGGCACACTGGGAACGTTCAGAAAGTGAAAGCTGCAGGAGAAAATTGCAAAAGCGCTGCATTTTTGGGCTAATGCCAGAGGTGTTTGGTACATGTGGAAAAGTTTACAAAAAGACGTGAGGTGCGCACGTGTAATGCTTTTAACCCTATTGAGCTTCTATCGCTTTCAGAAGATTATCACGTTAAAGATAAACGTTCTATGGAAAAGGAAACTGCCAGTTTCACCACGCAATCATTACTGACTTTTGTAAGATTATAACCCACAAAAAGCACTGAGAAGCCTCCCGTAGTCATGTACTCTGATCATGACCAAGCTGGGGACAATTAACAGCGAACTACTGGCTGTCAGAAAAGGATTTTGCAGTGTAGTTGTTGAAGCAGTCATACGGTTTGAGTGAAATCGTAACAGCACCTGGAGAGCAGCCAAATAGATAATAAACCGAAAAATCCTGAATGTTTCGAGCTCCTTGTGAAATAATGTGCATAATACCGACCTGAAAATTCCTTCCCAAAAATATTCAAATTATTTGGGTGTTTGCAAGTTAGTAGACAATAAAAACTGCGTACGTTGCGAGTGCAACGGACGCTACTCCCAAAATGGAAAGTGACAATGTGCCAAAAGGGAAAGTGACAATGTAAATGAACAGTGTAATGATGGGGCTTTACTTATCCGGGAGATCGGCATGAAACAATATACCCGCACAAAATAAAATGTCTTACGTCGCCAAATGAAATAAACAATTACAAAATTATGCTCTGGAGTTGTTGACCGGATCGAGCCACTCTTGACGTAGGCTGCAAGCGCGTAAACAAAAAATATTTCGTAGGCTTCTCTGTTTTTTCAAAATTGTTTGTTTTGTTTCCAATAGAAGTATATTATCCTTAGACAGATGGTAATGCAGCAGTATGTAAGATAGTAGATGGTTTTGAAAACAGAAATATTATTGGCCTTACATGCGCGCACCAAAAAAAAAAGTGAACTCGGCAGCGATCGCAACAAACGTGATTGTCGGTCGGTGATATAGAGAATCCTGCCGCTCTCTGCCGTGCTCAGTTTGGAGCCGACAAATCACTTGCATGATGATCATCGCCAGTCCCCTACAGCCACCAAGAGCAAATCAGAGCTAATTGCTCACGGCTAAAACATTTCAGATAAAGCAGTCAGCATCTCTCGTTACGATGGCAATGCCTGATCCGGCGGATTCCGTATTGAATCTCCATGAGTTTTGATCTCATGCTGGGTGACACTACAATTGAAGTTTTAGACACTATAAAATGCCTTGGTGTGGTGCTCACGGAAACCCTGAGTTGGCACAAACATATAAACACTATCCGCAAGAAAATGAACCGAGTCAATGGTGCCGTGTGTCGACAGAGATACACACATCCAACAAAGATAAAGATTCTTATATATAATGCATACTTACTTCCAATCATTACCTACTGTATAACTGTCTGGGGTACCGCAACGAAACATAACAAACACAATATCTTAGTTGCACAGAAGCGTGCAGTCAGATTGATTGCAAATGTACCATGGCATTCCCATGTGTTTCCTTACTTTAAGCAATATGGTATTTTGTCTGTTGATATATTGCACCCGTTCATATTGTTATGTGCATACAAAAATGCAGTTAAAACAAACAATCAACTGTTCCTTGCAGCCTTTAATCTACATCAATACACCCCAGTGTACAATACCCTATGTCTTTTACCTTGGCTTCTACCCTTTTGCCGTACTTTATACCGTAAACAGTCCTTATCCTATAACCTAGGAAATTATCGCAACACATTGGCAGTTAATAATGTTTGTATAGAAGACATCTCAAAGAAACAGTTATTATCTGTCATGTGCATTTTCGAATCCGTTGTGGCATCAATGTAAATAGGTTTGGTGTATTATATTGTCTATTGTTCCTATTATTTATGTGCATCTCTGTTGTGTACGGGGTCAGGGTTACACTATTGTTGTCCTTTTTCTTTGTTTGTTCTGATGGAGATATTCAGCTCAACTTAAGCCTGATGTTCGTGAAACACACTGCTTTCGTTGTATTCATGGGGCACTGGGTGTTACTTCAAGCTGCATTATGCAGCTTTTTGCCCAGTGTCCCCTTTTTCCACTGTAATGTGTGTGGAGAAATAAATTTTCAATTTCAAAAAAAAAATAAACACTAAAAAGCGCAGCGGATTTCCAAAGTGTGTCAACTGATAGCGAATGTTCCCAAAGGCAGCAGGGTGACGATTGAGCGAGGAAAGCGTTTCGTGCCCACGTAGCTCTGCCTTGGCGTCTTTTTCAGCTGGTCGTATGCGGTAGTTCCTCGCTTGCAACAACCCACAAAAATACTGTCCTGCAAATCGAGCCTTCAACCAGTTAAGCCATGTTCCTGTCCACGACTGTCAGTGTAACCGGAAGAACTCGGAGGCACATCCACGACATTGAGAAAAGCAAGATCGCTTACAGCAGGGCACTGCGAAGCCTTTGTTCCATGTTTGCCTACTATCAACTTCCGCTTCCGGCTGCTGGAGCAGTGAACAGTTTTGAACTCCTTCGTAATAAGGCTATGATTTATGCTGGTTGACGTCCAATCGAAATCAAAGGATCATTTGCATTCTTGTAGCACAGAAACAATGCAGTGAGAGTCCGTTTGGTAAGCATAGCCAGACTAACGGAGGAGCAGACAACGCATCATAGGCTTCCTTGTACAACCCGTCGGTTGATGGCGCGCCACCGCGAAGGAGAGCAACTCTGGTGCGATATTGTATCATGCTTTCTTCAGGTGCAGATTTCAATGTGAGTAAACAAGCTTTCCCGCGAAACACACACCACCGATCGGATGCTTCCAAGAAACAATACAACGCGTCCAAACGAAGCCTTTTTATTATCGTTGAGCATGCTCAGCATTCAGGTCGACTGTAGATGAATCAAGTTTTTAGGACGACTGCCCGCAATGTTACCACAAAAAATTACCGAAGACACATTAGAAATTCTAAAGTGTGCTTAGCGAAAGCCTTGTGGTCAACCCACCGCCGCTTTGCGGAACCGCTTGGAGCGTGGCGGCCTTCCCGCATGTGAGGTTTTTATTCTTCGGTGACTTCGCGTTCTCTATTTTGATTGCAGTGTTTTAGAGCGAGCTCTTTGGCACCCGTTTCGCGGCGTCGCCGTCGCAGTTGTCCGTTCGGCGTTCATTGTGTTCATTGGCGTTGGCGTTGACGTTTTACACTCCGATCATTTTAAGGAAAGGACGCGCTCATAACTGGCTCCCTGGGTCAGCGGACGCCTGAATCGCACTTCGGTGTTGTTGTTGCGGCTGCAGGAGCCATTGCCTAGCAACCGTCGCGGTGGACACCCGAACCGCACCGTACAGGAAGGGAGGCAGAGGGAGTGAAAGAACAAAGACGAAAAGGGGCCGTAGTGAAGAAAATGAAAATTCTATTTGAGGAAAAGAAATTACGAAGTAACCGTCTCACATCTCTCAGTGGACACCCATCACCCGTTTGCAGAGGAAGGGAGGAAGTAGGACAGAAAGAAGGGACAGAAGGGGGGCCTTTAGTGAAGAAAATGAATTTGAGCAAAGGAAATTACGGAGGAGGTTGTGCCGCTGCGCGTAAGAGAGGCCACAGTTGGCACGATTTCAGCGCAAGGACGGACACCGCGACCATGAAAGGACGCCGCGAGCACGGACGGACGCCACAAGCATGGACGGACACCGCGAGCATTATCCATTAAAGGTTTTCGCCTTAATACACATCTTTGTAATATAGAAACGTAGCCTAGTAATAGGAATAACTACCTGTACATCTTAAAAACCGAATTGCAGCACAACGTTTGGTGATCTGTTGTGGTGGCGGTGGAAAACATTTATGTACGGATACGCAAAAGGAGGTTATGCATGAGCTCGCCCATAGGGGGATAGCCATTAGAGGTACTAAGAGGAGGTCCCTAGTTCGGGACCCCCGTGACGTCGGCCGCCCCGCGGGCTCCCAAGACCAAGGCCCATTGGGCCTGCAGATTAGAGCAGCCGTGCAGCATCGCCTCCCAGTAATGACGGGTTCGGTTGAGGTGAAGGGGATAGCAGGGTTGGAAGGGCAGGCCCACATTTTGTGGTAGATATCCGAAGACTTCTCCGCACCGTGCTGACAGCTGCCCGAGAAAGAAGGGTCGAAGTGTTTGGGAGCTGCCGGGCACAGCAAAGTATGAGTATAGAGGCGAAGCAGAAGCCACTCCTCCGCCTTTGAGAGACCTTCACACGGGTGGGGATAAAGACCGTGTTCAGTAAAACAATGTCTTTGAAGCAGTGAGCTGAAGTGATTTCGAGTTCCTGATCTTCGGGGTCGGAGGGGGATGTCCGGTGAGAGAGCGCGCGGGCGGCGGCGTCAGCTGCCGCATTTCGCTAAAGGCCCATGTGAGCAGGATCCCTTTTACCTTTCTATTGGTCCTCTCAGAAAAGGTAAAAAAAAACATAAAAGAAAGAGAAAGGGTGCCCGGAGCAGCCAAGCTTTGGCAAGCTTCACGCCAATTCAAGATAAATGAAAAAGAAGTAACCATTCCAAAGAAGAAAAAATTAAAGAGAAAAATAGAGCAGTAAAAAAAATCAACGACAGAGGAAACAAAAGGCACATCACAGTAAAAGTTAGTCACAGGCAGACAGCCAAAGCACCACGTGCAGTCCGCCGAATAAAAAATAATAAAAAACGAGAAAGCCGTAGTCACAGCATAGTCATGGTCACAGTAAACGTCGCTACAAAGTACCGAGTGCCGGCCACAAAGAAAATCAGAAAAGTAAAAACATAACCAAAACAAACAAGACATAATCAGTCAAAACACAGTAAAGGGCACAGTCACACAGTCAAGCACAGTAAACAGGCAACTACAAAAGCTCCTATGCCCAATAAAGGAGCATGGGGCTCTCCTCTGTGCAGAGCTTGGAGAAAAAGTAAAGGAAACAGAGGAATCAGAGTGAATTATTAGGAATTCTGCCACTTATTAGGTTAACCATTGGAAGTAGTTGAGCACAAGCAGCTGGGCCTCGGAGAACGAGGGGGTAAACAGATGGTGTGATGCCCGATGTGCAAAGAGATTTTAAACGAGAAACTAAACAAGAAGTAACGAAACAATCGCGGAAGTAATGACGGAGGTCTTCAAATAACATTCCACAGGTACAAGTTGAAGACGAATACAAGCCAAATTTTTGAAAATAGAACGGAAATCTACCATCCCAAGTAAGTAATGTAATAAGTGGATTCCTGGGCACACGAATAGAGAAAATATTAAGTGTATCAGGAATCCAATCGAAAAATTCAGTCCCACCGTGGTTCTCGCGCAAAGAATGCTCAATAAATGAAGTGAAGAACGATGTAAACGGGAACGCACGCACCAACGGGAAGGGGTAGAAATATGTAAATTTGCCACACTGCCCTGTGCTGCCAGCAGCTTGGTCGGCTAACTTGGTACCGAAAATCCTGGAATGACCCCGGAGATGAAATAAAAGACATGGGGCGAAGGAAGACAAACGATAGAGATCTTTCTTAATGGCAATAATAGTCGAGTTGTAAGAAGTAACTGAAGACAAGTCAGAAAGCAGATATAGAGAATCAGTGTAGAAATGAACAGGCGTAGAGGGAGGGTTACGAATAGCATCAGCAACAGCAGAATGAAAGGCTACAAGCTCAGCAGCATAGGCGCTAGAGGGTGGTTCTAAAGAGAGGCGATGAACGTGTACAATACTTTGTGTTGAGCTAAGAACAACAAATGCAGCACCAGCTAAGAGAGGAGTGAAGTACCAAAGAATGTAAATGTGCAGGGCATGTTGACAAGAAAAGAATACGGCTTCCTGACAACTAAGTTGAACAAAAGAAAATTTCAATTACAGTGAGGGTTGGTCGAAACTTGGAATAAATAAAGGTTGAATTTGAGAGGGGTCATTAACGGTATTGCCTATACTACGGATTGCCGTAACGGGAAAAGCGTAAACTCTGCGCATAACTTGTCAAGATAAATAGGCAACTGCAAAACGTTTGCAAGAACATGAAGAGCAGCGGTTCGCGTAGTATTATAGGCACCAGTAAGAGCCAGAAGGAGAATCTGTTGAAGTGTTAAAACGCGGTCTCTTAGTCGGGAAAGGGGCCAATGAAAGCACCAAGCTGGGGCGGCATATGTAATTCTAGGAAGAATGAGCTCATGATAAATTTGCCGCATATGAGAAGGAGAAACACGAAAATGGAAAGGAAACCAATCAAGGAGCTTGGTGGTAGATGCAAGAATTTTCATTTGTGAATGGTTAACTTGGGGAACAAAACTTCAGTCCGTGTCACAGACAACACCTAATAATTTAATACTCGCTTCAGACTTGAGACTGTAAGTGTCTAGTCGAATATTCGGCTTACGTTGGTGTAACGCCGGGACGCCATTAAAAAAACAAAACGTAAGAACACTTTGCTGGGCTTAACTTAACGCGAGATGTGGTACACCAGTTTTCAATTAAAGCTAAAACATTGGAGCCCAGCGTTGAGAACTCGCGGCTAGATTTTCCATGGATAAGCATAATGGTGTCATCTACATATGCCTGAGTGGGGATAGGCGAGGGGACAGGGAGGTTTAAGGAATCATGTATGAAAATGTTCCAAACCAATGGCGAAAGTGGTGAACCCTGCGGAATGCCGAGGAAAGAATGCACAGAAAGAGTACAAGAAGGAGATTGATAGGTCCAATGGCGGTTATCAAGGAAAGACACCAAAAGAGAATATAGATTTCGAGGACAACGATCTTCTCGTAAAAAATGTAAAACCTGAGGGTGCCAAACACTATCAAATGCACCTCTGAAGTCCAGAAAAATTACAACCATAGGGGAGCTAGAATTAGATATCCACCACCACACAAAGCCCTAACAATGGAGGAAGCGACCGGCTGCCGCAGATTACAGACCAACCCCTTTCCTAACTTACACATACTTAATAAGATGTTCCCGACACAATACAGAGCCACCTGCCCTTGGTGTGATGCCACACCTACACTTTATCATATCACGTGGGAATGCGAACGCAACAAAGCATTCCACCAACACGAACACCCAAGTGCGGAGCAATGGGAGAGTCGGCTCACCAGCGGCGAGCTCGCGACCCAAAGGGCCTTGGTGCAGCACGCAAATGGTGCAGCACGGCTCAGTGGAGCCTTGGAATAGGGGCCCACCCTTGCTGACGAGAAGCCTCAAGTCGCCAGCGCCAGAGAAGACGACAGAGACTTCACAACCGCGAAACCCTTGAAAGATCCAATAAAGTTTTCACTCACTCAACCACGGGAATTCTTTGTTCTTTCTAACTATGTAAGAACTCCCGCAAATGATAGAGAGCCTGAACAAAACTTCGGCTATGCGTGAAAGCATACTTATTTCTATGATGTAGTTTATTTTGGCACAAGAAATAATGCACCCTACCATACAGTAAACGTTCGAGCACTTTACCTTAAGACCAATTAATACAGATCGGTCGGCAAGAATTTGGAAAGTGCTTTCGTCTATTCGGTTGGGGAATAAAAGTAATTATGCCATTTCTTCAGGCCTGAGCAAAGTAACCCAAGTGTAAGGCAGAATTAAAGAGAGAGAGGAAAAACGAGGGGTGAGCGTTTAAAAGGGCGACAACAAAACGGGGAGAGAAAAGATCCGGCCCAGGATAAGACGACAAATGTAATGAATTGATGACAGTTTTGATCTCCGCAGCAGCAAAGGGTAAATCTTGAACTGAGATATTTTAAGGCTGCGCAGTAAGGTACCGAACGTGACTATGAAAAGGGAGATCGTGGGAAGAATAATTTGTAGCGACGTGGGTACGAAGGAGAAAGTGTATAGCGTCAGGAATCGTCTCAGTATATGTGTCATCGGCGTACTGTAGCGGAGGGATAATGGAAAGGCACCTGATCTTGCCAAAAGCGTGTTTATATGGATTACGAAAGAGACATTTACGCGCAGCTATGGAGCCGAGCTCCTTTAAATAACTGCCACGTGTGGTTCTGATGATATACAGCGATACTTTGCTAGAGCTTATAATAAAGTGAATAATATCAAATTCTCAGCTGTGGGTCTGAAATGCGTTGGAAACGGCAACGAAGGGCGCGCACATGGGACCTCTTCATGCTCAAATCAGCCGTTCACCAAATGGAAACCTCGGGAAACATTAGTTTTACCAAACACAATTTTGGCCTGCAATATATCGTTAAGGTGGCGTTAAGTTTGATTCCTGACCCTGATCATGCTCCGAATATTTAAAAGATGTGTTCTAAGCATTGTTTAGAAGTTCGTTGTTTTTATCTTTCAGTCATTTTACAGTTTTATTTGCATTGTATAAACGTTGATCACGGGAACACAGTTCCTACTGTTCGCAAATTTGCTACCTTCATCATTTGCCCCTGTTACCTGCAGGATTATTGTGCTTAACCACTTCATTTTGGCTTATAGTCCAGATGTGTTTGGTAGAAATCCAAATTTTTCCGCAAAAAGGCCCCATAGACACGAGCAGCGCTTTTATCCTTGATGAACTTCTAACGCTTCAAGAAGATCAGCACGTAGAAGATGAACGTTGTATACGAAACATAACTGCCGTTTCAGCAAACAATCACTACTGACGCATCTAAGATTATGACTGGAAGTACAGCGAGGAGCCTGCTCTGATACTGGGAGGCTGATCACGATCGAGCTGCGACAAAGATTACGGAACTAAAGGTCGTAGTAGTCAAAGCGTAGTACTACGAACTAAGCGCAGTAGACGAAGCAGTAATAGTAGTAGTAGTAGTAAAAGACTTTTAATCAACCATAATTTACAGGCCGAGCATTTCGACCGCCTGGGCGACCAGAAGCCGCTGTTCTTCTTCCCCTTCAGCGCCAAGCCAGTCGAGCCAGGTGGTGATGGATAGAGAGGGTGGGGGGAAGGAACCCGACTGCTGAGCAGCCGGGCAATAGAATAGGCAATGGGCCAGGTCCGCATAGATACAGGGGCAGTTGGGACAGGAAGGGTCCGATCGATAGCGATAGAGGAAGAGGCGGGACGGGGTGATAACTGCATTCATCTGAATGTGCCGAAGAAGGCGAGACTCCGGCACCGTGAGTGATGGATGAGGGGGAGGGTAAAGGCGTTTGTCGAGGCGGAGCTCAAGGTAGACCTCTTTTATGGTGCGGCGAAGGGTGAGTCTCCCACCGTCCTCCGAGGGCTTGGGCCAGGGGATCAACGGTGCCCGGAAAAGTGTGTCGCGGGCGAGCTGATGGGCCAGCTCATTGCCGTCAATCCCTGAATGCCCAGGGACCCAGCGGAGGAAAACGATGGAAGGCTGCAGTGCGGAGACCGCTCGTTCGACCTCCTGTTGGAGAGAAGGGGTCAGGGTGCGTTTCTGTATGTGGTGTATAGCGGCTTGTGAGTCCGAATAGACTGTGTACTCTTGGAGAGAGGGAAGGAGGGAAAATGACTGGAGGGCATGCGCAATGGCGAGGACCTCGAGGGACAATGCGTCTGGAGGGTGTAGATACGGCCCGCTGGTGTGGGTTTCAGGAGCAGGGAGGTGTGGATGGTACAGGGCGTAGCCGCAGGAACCTCGAGGAGCCACGAAAGAGGCATCCGTGTAAGCTACACCCTGGGTATCAAAGAGAGGGGAATGGTGCTGTGCGGCCGCATGACGACGTCCGGCGTGCAGGACGGGGGACATGTTGGTCGGGAGGGGAAGGATACGAAGATTGGGGGCGGGGGTGGGAATATGAGAGGTAAACGGGGAGATTGGAATGGGCGAGATACCCGCTTGAGTCAATAACCACTGACCCTGACGGGTAAGGGAAAGCCGGGCAAGCTGCGAGTCACGATGGAGACTGAGAAGAGAACGAAGAGGATGGAAGAGGCCTGTGGCAAAGAGCTTAGTGGTAGAGGTAGTGATAGGAAGGTTGAGAGCTGCCTTGTAGAGGCCCACAAGAGCAGTCTCGAGAGCGTTAAGTTGAGTCTGAGTGAAGGAAGCGTAGGGTGCAAAGTACAAGACCTTGTTGAGGGCCAGCGCGTGGGCAACTCGGCACGCGTGAGCCTCGTGGAGACCTGAGCGTCGAGTGACCACGCGCCGCAGGAGGTGAGTTACAGAGTGGCAGGTGGTGACAGCGCGGTGAAGGGATTGCACATTCTTAGCCGCATGCAAAGGGAAGCCAAGAACTTTGCACTGTGTGACGACAGGAATGGGAGAGCCAGAAAGGTGGAGAGAGACGAAGTGGTTGTGTGAGCGCTGGTAGGAGGAATGGCTGAGAAGGAGAAGCTCGGATTTCTCAGGAGCAGGAGAGAGGCCAGCGGTGGTGAGAAAGGAGTCGATGAGATCTAGGCCACGTTGCAGGGTGTCCTGTACGTGACCGGGAGATCCAGATGAACACCAGAGAGTGATGTCATCGGCGTAAAATATATGATGCAGGTCGGGAATTTCAGCTAGCTGGGAGGCGAGAGGGGCCATAGCAAGATTGAAAAGGGTAGGAGAGAGAACCGCACCTTGAGGAGTGCCTCGGGTGAGGTTGTGGGGGTCGGACAGATAGGTGTCGACTCGAAAGCGAGCGACACGTTTAGAGAGGAATGAGCGGATAGAACAGTACATGCGGGAGCCACAGTCTAGGGAGGCGAGTTGGG
Source organism: Amblyomma mixtum (assembly GCF_055824585.1). Lineage (NCBI taxonomy): Eukaryota > Metazoa > Arthropoda > Arachnida > Ixodida > Ixodidae > Amblyomma > Amblyomma mixtum. The sequence continues at coordinate 54,137,833 of NC_143015.1, forward strand.
AAAGGATGTGGTCGTGGCAAACACCGTCGAAGGCTTTGCGAACATCGACGGTCACAAGGGCGTGAATTTGAGAGGGGGTAGGTGACAGAAACGTGTGCTGGAGAACCAGAAACATGTCCTGTGCACAGACGTGGCGTCGGAAGCCGATGAGAGAATGAGGGAAGAACTCCCTCGTCTCGAGAAAATTAGAGAGGCGAGTCAGGGCCATTCGCTCAAGGGTCTTACCAACACATGATGTCAGGGAGATTGGGCGGAGGTTAGAGAGAGAGGGAGGCTTGCCCGGCTTTGGAATCATAGAAATGAGGGAGGAGGTCCAGGAGCTGGGCAGGCAGCCGCTGTCCCATGCATCATTGTAGGTTTTAAGGAGGAATTCTTTGGCGCAGTCAGGAAGGTTGCGAAGTGTGGTGTATGTAATGGCATCCTCACCGGGAGCCGAGCGTGTAGCATTAGCAGCCAGAGCCGATTCGAGCTCCCGGAGAGTGAAGGATTGGTCCAGATCGGGGTTAGGTCCACCGCAGTACACCGGGTAGGAGGGTGCCAGAGGGGGCGGGAGATAGAGAGAGGCGAGCTGATCAAAAACATCGGAGGGAGTTCCTTGAGTGAGGGCTTTAGCTAGAGTGGGAGCAAGGGCAGGCTTAGTGCCAAGGAGGGATTTGAAGAGAGACCATGTGGATCGCGAGTGCAATGCAGAGTCAAGACGGTCACAAAGAGCACTCCAACGAGAGTGCTCGAGGGAGGCGCAGTGGGCGACGATCTCGGCCCGCAAAGCAGTGATCCGGGAGGAAAGTTGGGCATTGTGTGGTTGGGAGCGAAAGGAGCGTTGAAGACGTTTACGGCGACGCCATAAACGGAGAAGGTGAGGATCTGGGTCTTGGATTGGGTAACGAGAGCGAACGCGACGGCTACTGGACGTGAGCGCTGCAGAGATGCGCGACGTCCAGTCGTCGTAGGATTGAAAGGAGTCGGAGGCGAGATTAGTGCGAAAAGCATGCCAGTCAGTGTGAATAATCGGATGACAGCGAGGGATGTGGGAGAGAGAGGTGGTGATATGGATGAGAAAGTGGTCACTTAGAAGAGTTTCGGCTGTCACCTGCCAGTGAAAGGAAAGTGAACCCCGAGAGAAAGCAGTAATACGGTTCCAATGAGATCACAACTGCACCTGGAGAACGCCAAAACAAGCAAACAAGGCGAAATATCTGCAGTGTGTTTTGCGCATGCTGAAAACCATTGTGCTTAATACAGACCTTAAAATATTTGAGCATAATACATAACCAAATTATTTTGGTGTTTACAGGTTTGCCAAGAAGGGTAACTGCATATCTTGTGAGTGCAACGGACGCGACTGCCATAAGGGAAAATGCCAATGTAAACTTGGAAAATTAGTGATCAAGGACTTCCACCAGTTACGATGTGCCCGCACAAAATCAGAATGTGGTCGGTGGCCAACTGAAAGGTAAATTTAGAAAATCGTGAGCCTATGTTATTGACCTTGAGAGGGAATCGTTGGGATCGTCTCCAGGTTCGCAAAAGAGTTGACTTTTGGATACTTCTCTTTATTCTTTTATTTGAATATTGTTCTTTTATTGTTTCCACTAGAAACATATTCATTTTATAGTGACGGTAGTGCAGCAATGCTGAAGATTATGAAAGGTTCGAAAAGAAACGTATTATTCATCTGAGTTTCGAGCACAAAAACTTTTAATCGAGCCGCGCGGATGCAAAGCATGAAAAAACGTTTTTATCGTTAAGTACATTAAGCGTAAACGTCGGCGGTAGATGAGAAGTTTTCGAACGAGTTGTTACAAAGCTTTTAAGAATGCACACCATGCGAGTACGCAACTTTTACAATACTATGAGCGCTGCATGAACGTTCAGACATCAGGCAGAGGTAAAAAGTAGCCGAATCTCAAAAAACATGCATCTGGAATATCCTATGGATAGACGAAACAAAAAGAGATGAGGCCCTAGAAAGCCCCAACCTTGGTCGAAAGCATGTGATCTACGCAGAAGCTGCAGAAATAAAGACTGCTCAGCTATGGTGACACTAGCGCCATATGGAAACCAAGAAAGCAAAGCTAGCTGCTCTGCACTCACGCACTCTGCAGAAAGGGCGGAAGAAACAGCCATAGCACTTTAAAGATCAGGAACAGAGGCAAAATAAATAATAAGCGAATCCAAGTCCGCTTCCAATAATGATATAAAAAAGAGAATATCAGACAGCATTTTTAGAGATAACGACAGAGAGATTGAAATTATAAGGGTACCGGCCCACTCCCGCCTACAGGGAAATGAAGGTGCTCACGAGCTCGCCGTGGTCTGTCGTTCTGTGCAAGTCCGGGCCCCTCATGTGATAGCAGTCGGGACCGACTACACAGATAAAAATCCATCACACAACACTACAGAATAGGCCGAGCGGTATACTTGCCGGCCGATAGATCGCTAAACAATGACCAAGAGAGTATCTGGAGATTGCGACAAACAACCAGATACTCCAACCGCTTTCTCATAAGCAGTTGGTGCCCACGACAGTAAAAAGACACATTTAAAAGGTGCAGAATGCCAGCAAACATTATTCACATGGTTTTGTTATGGCCAAACATAAAGTAAACAGAAAACGAAGAAAGAAGAGAGGCCTTCTGGCAGACTGTGATGCTTAACTCGGACTCGCCGACTGCACCTGCAGTCATCCACCTAGCTGAAGATGCCGCCCGGACCTAAGAGCTCCGAGCCATAGTCTACACTGACGGGTAGCCGAATCCTTCTCTGTTGGATAACAAATTTATTTGAATCAATCAATCACTGCATGAGCCTTCGTGGTATCCCCCTATCTGTATGCGACTTAATCATTTGCACGTCTATGCACTCATCATCATTGGTTCAGCTGCTCGCTCGGGGCGCAGCTCGGGCTGCGGGTCGGAGTAAGCCTGGTAGAACTCCTGTTTTACACTTAATGGAGGTACTCCTTGTTCCCCCAGTTGCTTCTTTCCCTGTTGTTCTTTGGATCTGCGTTCTGGTCGCGCTTGTGTGCTCTAACCGTCATGACCCAAGAACAGAACGCCAACGACCGGTTTCCTACCACGTGCTCTCTGCTACTTCCACGATTTGGACCGTCATCAGCCGCCAACGCGACCCTCATGTTTTCTGGCATCCGCGGCGACAGCGTTGATAACTGGCTTGACCACTACGACCGCGTGAGTTCTTTGAACGAATGTGACAATTCCCTTAAACTCGTAAAAGTGTAATTCTTCCTGACTAACGTCACACGCACATGGTTCGTTAATCTCGGGACGAACAATCCTGACTGGTACATATTCAAGCAGCAGTTGCGGCGCATGTTTAGCGCTCGGGCTGTTCGGTCTGAAGACGCCAGCAGGAAGCTTTATGACCGCATTCAGTGCCCAACTGAGTCGCAGCCTCCCTACTCGGAGAGTGCACTCACACTGTCCAAGTGGTGATACGGCCTTGACCAAGACCAACTATTTCGCCACGTCTTCAAGGGTATCAGCTCTCCTGCGTTCAACTCCCTAAGACTCCAAAACCCTACCTCCGTCGATGCCATCCTCACAACCTTCCAACGCCTCGACGAATTGCAATCCATTCGTCTGCAACCTTGGCCGCCTACATCCCGTTTGTCCAACAACCCCGAGCTGCGTGCGCTAATTACCGCGCTCGTCCATCAAGAGCTCCTTGCTCGCGCTAATTCCCCGCGCAACAGGCCGGAGGCTCCTATACCGTCATCTACTGGTACCAGCCTTGAAACATCATCCAAGAAGTGTTCTCCTTGATAACCTGCCCTCTGACAGCAGGCCTTACAGCCCCTCGTCCCACACCTACTAACAGACAGTTCGCCACCTCTCCGCCTGTCTTTGGTTCGCCTCTAACGCTGGCGCCTACAGGCGACCATCTCACAGTTTTGCACCCCTAGCCCCTACACCATCGTACTAGTATACTTGGCGCCCAAGCGGCTCGATTTTGATGGCGCGGCTTCTGAGGCCTGCTTCTGTAGTCGGATGTCGCGGCTATGAAGCCTTCAAAAGCAACTACACTTCTAGTTCTCCAACCTACCATGTAGCTAAATACTGCTTCAATCTAGATCTTCGTTCCGGTTACTGCAGATTCCCATGCATGACGCAGACAAAATAAAAACACCGTTCGTTACTCAAGATGGGCTTTACGAATTCATTGTTATGCCGTTTGAACTAGAAAACTTGTTCATGCCAAGTAGAAGACATTGTTGTTTTTGTCTGACTTTTCGTCACCACGTATGCTGCCACGATAAAGTGCTCACGCACCTCGCTTCCATTCGCCTTCAAATCAATACGAAAAGTGTCATTCTGACAAGAAGGAAATCAAAACCATGTGCCACCTCCGCAGCCGAGATGGCATTGCACCCGACCCTGACACGCTTGCCGCTGTCCTGAACGTTGCGCATCCCTAGTGGAGTAAGAATTCGCAGTTTTCTTGTGCTGTGCTCTTATTTTTATCGGTATATCACAATTTTCGCTGTCATTTCTGCGCCGCTACGTCAATTTCTCACCGCTCACAGTGCTCTCCGTTGGTCTGAGTGATGCGAAAACGCTTTGGAAACCCCCAAGTGAGCTCTCACCTCATAAACTACCCTTGGCCCCTTCGACGATACGGTTCCCACCATTCTAAACATTGACGCTTGCAGTTATGGCCTTGGCGCTGTCCTGCAGTGTGATTCGACTTCTCCAGGCTTTATGCGCGTTGTGTCGCCGCAAACTTTTGACGACACCTTGATCGCTAGCTTCCTCGTCTCCAAGAATATACTTTCCGCGCCGTCTAAGAGTCTGGTCACAGGCACAAAGTCGCCGGTGCCCTTTCTCATTGCCCGCCTCCGGAGTCTTCGTGTCATTCTGCTGCACCACGTTCCGCGTGCAACCACGGCGCCGAGTCGTCGGCAGCTGTTCTGCACATAGCCGCCCTCCCCTAAGTCGCCTGACACTTTCAAAGCCCTCACATCGCATCAACGCGGCGATGCGTATTGTCACTCCTTAATCGACCGTCTTACCGGAACTTACGGCCCTCCTAATGATAGGTTGCGTAGGCACCGCCACCAGTTCATAGTCGAGAATGATTGCTCTGCTGCTTCTTTTACTGCCCTGACGGCACACGCTGGCTGCCAGTGGGGCCACGTACGCTTCGCTCCCGCATTTTGGGAGGCCTCCACAAAAGCGCATGGCAGGTCACTTAGGTTTTGACCAAATCTCTGACTGGAGTGAAAAGCTGTGTTCACGGGCCTGGCCTTTCATCAAGCGTCACTGGACGCTTCGCAATTTAGCCCGTTCTTCCAGCGCGTAAAAATGCCCACTTCACTTCTCGCCGGATATTTTCGTGCTTTAACATGCCCCCGGAATGGACTTGTATGGCCACCTTACTCTCTCTATTCGAGGTACTCTTGGGATAGTCACTGCCATCGACCATCCGATATGCTACACAGAAACCGTAGCGGTGCCTGTTGGCTAGGAGCCTGAAGTTTCCACCTACTTTTTGCAATGAGTCGTACTGCGCCATGGCACCTCTCAGGTGCTTCTCAGATACCGCGGCCAGACGTTCCTGTCGACACTTTTTGTTGAAGTTCTAGCTTCCTACTCACATCACAAGAAGATCTCCAGCTACCACCCCCAGAGAAATGACCTGGCTGAGCAGTTACGTCGCGCCCTTTCCGATATGATCACTGGTAAGGTCGAAACGGAGCAACGAAATTAGGACAAAATCTTTCAGTTCGCGACTTTTGCCTACAATCCAGCTTTACAAGGAACCACTTTTTACTCCCCATTTTTCCTCATTCCCGGCCGTCCTCGTTCTCGACGCCCCTTTCGTCTGAACGCTTACGAGCTCCTCCCCGTCTGTTCGATTAGTTCATGTCCCAGGTGGCCCGATGCCACCACCTTGTTCGCCTCGACATTGAAATCTGCCAGGAAGTTCGCAAGAGAAGCCATGAAGTGACGCACCCCGATGTCTCGTTTCGCCCTGCCGACGAGGTCTTTCTTTGGTCTTCTTTGTGGACACTTGTCTTCGCGATAAGTTCCAACGTCGATTCATTGTTCCCTACTTCGTGCTCAAATTTCTCCTGTGAACTATCACGCGGCTTCTGTTGATCCTCCTGTGGACTACCGTTACCGCTGGTCTCAGATTTCCCACGTTTCCCGCCTGAAGCCTTTCATTCGTCGCACTGTACAGACTAAAGGATGCCAGGCTGCGGTTTCTGACCACGTTGGTAGTTAGTGTGAGAACTGTATGCGCCTTCGTTCTTTTCACCTATCTGTTTCGACTCTGTCCTTTCAGACTTGTGTATACGCAGTTATCGTGGGAACTCTTTGCTTGAGGCACACATCTTGCTGCCTCGTCGGAATTAACCTGGTCAGGGGAGTGCTGCGTTAAAATACTATAACGTACTTCGACTTAAGTAGAACGAAATCTCAGGCCTTATTTAGTGCTTGTCTAGGCGCGTCCGTTTTTGTATTTAACACTTGCCACGACAAGATCTTTGCTTATTCAAAGAATAAAAAAAACGGTAGAGATCACTGCGGCACCCGCTTTGGACACATGCGTAAGCTTGAGTTTTTAAACTTCGCGCCACTCTTCGTTTCAAATTTTGCGCCACGCGTTGGCTCCGCCCACATTTCCGGTCACATTGTGCCACTCTTCCGGCGTTCTCAAATTTGGCACCACTTTTGCTGCGGTCCTGCCCACTTTTTTTACATTTCTGGCTGTAGTTAACTGACCAATTAACCAACCTCCACCCCTGATATCCCTACCAGATTTTTTGATGTTCTATCCGATGGTACTATTCTTTTCCCCGTAAACCCATTCGTTCAGCCATAATCGTGAGGAGAACTTCCGCAAACTTAGCCACACAATGCTTACGCATTGAAATGCTTGCGGTATGTTGGTTTGTGAAACTTTCGCGGCAACATAAGAGCAGGGAATTTTCGCCTTACGTATAAGCAATGAAAGTGGGTCACAGAGTGTGCCCACTGTACCCTGTTAGTCATGAACTACGGACAAGACAAAAGGCCGTCTACCTTCCGGTCTCCTCTTCACATCTCTCCCTTCGTCCCCTTTCGCACGTGTACGGTAACATAATGGGCGTCGCCTAGGTAATCTCTCTGCCTTCCCTTTCATCATGTTCGCTATCACGCTCTGCATCTGCAGCTCGCACTCACGCAGTGCAGCTGGATCGTACGGGTTAAATATCTATTTTACATAGATGACCGTCACCTATGGTAGTCCGGCATTATGGACAGTTCAAGATGCAGCGCAAATGAAAATGCTGATCAGACTCCGCGGTTTTCGTTTCCTCGAGGCGCTTAAGTGGGACTTGACGCTTAACAAGGCGCTTAACTAGGACAGATAAAAGTGGGTCAGAATTTGCACGGTCTGGGATAAGTTCAGTATCCCTTAGTAGATATATAGCATCAGTTCGGATAAGGTTTGGTTTGGTTTGGTTTATGGGGTTTAACGTCCGAAAGCGACTAAGGCTATGAGAGACGCCGTAGTGGAGGGCTCCGGAAATTTCGACCACCTGGGGTTCTTTAACGTGCACTGACATCGCACAGTACACGGGCCTCAAGAATTTCTCCTCCAAAGAAATTCAGCCGCCGCGGCCGGGATCGAACCCGCGTCTTTCGGGTCAGCAGCCGAGCACCATAACCACTGAGCAAATTCACATTCGCAGCAAATATCCGCAGTGTTACGCCGCTTCATCACATAAGAGCAGTACACCGCGACAAGGCAGCAATTGCTAATCCTACACTAATTGTAGTTCTACTGGTAATCAAACTGTAACGGTTGGTTAATGGCGGTTGTCTTTGTCATTTTAGTAAAAAGCGCCTGCAGCGCCGACTTTCGCAGCCAGACATCTCCGCTTACCTAGCCGCGGGCAGAGAAGCATTTCGGCCCTTTGTCAATGCTACGCTCACTGGGACATTTCAAGGCGGATTAAAGCAGCCTAAACATTTGATGTTTTCATGCTTTTATTTTTTTAATATTACGTACACAGTATTAACCTACCGAACAGTGAATGTTGTCCTGTCAGAACGCGAATGATTCGGAAAAAATATTTTAAATAACGTCATGATCAAGCCGTATAGAGACTATGCTGTTAAATTTTTTACGCTGGAATCAAAAGACAGAAAAAAATGTCAAGCGGACTTGCTGTGGTTCTTCGTTGTGAGAAATTTAGCCGATTTGAGTATATAACGGATTCGGAGAAGGGTTTTGAAACACGTCAAAAAATTCATCAAATTTTACTCAACGATTTCGTTTCAGCCAGTCTACGAGCTCAGCTCTTGCAAATTTTCAGAATAGATCATTATTTTGGCGATAAAGAGAGCACGAGTTTTATTATTATTACCCAGGGAAAGGAAAGTTGAAATCTCATTTTAGAGAACCTGTCGTTCAGTTATGCTACTTTATTAAAATATCATTCAAAACATACCCTTAGCTATACGTTAAACCTGTGAAACACTTATGGAGAATAAGAAAAGACATTAAAGAACATGTGTATATTAATGTTTTCATGAATTAAAGAAAGATGAAAGTGTTACTTACCTTTTCGAGCATCAGCACAATCATTTAAATATATGTAGAAAAGGAGTAAATACTTCGTCTGCGGCTGCCTAAAAACAAAGTATGAGACCTTTTTGGCCACGAAAGAGTGTACCTGATTACAATTTTTACAGACCGGCATCAATCTGCGAGGTATGCAGGATGCGCTCCCCTCACTATCATCAGGCGCGGACGCAACCACGGCGTCTGCTTAAAGGAATAAATATCAGAGATTTGGCAGTATTTTCCTAATTTTAGAGTTAACCTGTGAGGACGTTCGCGGTTAACAAAAGACTTTTACATCCTAGAACAGACTGTGGAGGTGTTAAACGTTTACTGACTTTACCGTTGTATTAAAAACATCAATGAGGTATTACCAAAAAAGGGAATAGCTATTGGAAGCAAGGAAAACAAAGAGAATCTCTTTCTAGTGTTCATAAATTGGAAAATAGTAGTTTCAATGATTGTTAGCTTCCTTTATATTTGGGTAGTAACGAATCCTTCATTTCTGAAACCATGCCTGTCTAATATCTGTTTCCCGGAAGTACTACGGCAAGCAGAAACTGTGTGTTTTAAATGTACCTTAGCATTTAAATGACGTTTTGCTTACCACAATGTGTTCTGGCGTGAACTTTATTTTTGTTGACGGAGGAAGACCAAATAGTGGCAAAATGAAATCCGAAAACTACCTCGAAAACTTTACAAGAATTCAAATCTGCTTTCTTCTGGAGCTGTTACTGGTACCTGGCGGTACCCTTACAGCCGCTTTTTGCTTACGTCGTAGTTATACTTACGTATAGTTTCGGGTGACTAAAAAGGCGAGATTTTAGGGATTTAAAAAAACTAGAGACCCTCGAAAGGCCAATTTCTTGCTCCTGAATCTTAATGTCTGCTCTTCTGCTGGCCCGCGAGAAGACAGACTTTGTGTTTCTTAATTAATGTAGCAAAGTGATGTAAAGTAACATAGCTATTACGATGAGAGATAGAAGAAAAGTAAACTGGCTGTAGTCCCTTACGGGTATGACCTCAAGAGGGTTGCCGGCAGATACGACACTGATATCATGTTTTCTGCACCTAGCAAACTGAGTGTCATGCCGAAACAAGTTTGCAGGCATTAGCAACAAAGAAGGCTGGCTGTCAAGTACGACATGTGTCGCCCTCTCTTCACTGTGAGGAAAACCTGCTATACCAGATATCCTTCAGATGCTGTGCCGCTTACGTAGAACAAGCATGCAGATGACTAAATAAGAGGTTAGTGGAGCATGACAGCCGAAGAAAAAATGACCCTCTTTGCCATGTTGCCGCTCACTGCCGAGGTGCAAGTGTAAACATGAAAGAGAGGACGACAGTGAACTAGAAAAACATGGCCGGGTTTCAGGGAAAAAGTTTCGCTGCAAAAATGTGCAAATATGAACTGACGTGCAAGAAAATAGCAGTGCTGTTCCGTCATAGAAACAAGGCTAGCGCGAAATCGTGCAAGCGTATCCCATATATAATGTTGGAGAAAAGGGCAAGTTTATCTGCAGTCCTTCCATAACATTAAATGGCAACAAAAGTGGATATCTTCTCTGGCAAGTGGTATAGGTTATTTACATTTTTGTCAATTTTCTGTTTTTTTCTGTTTGATCTTTAGCGCTCACTGTCATTATACCTTCACTTTCTTCAATAAACTCAGTTGTTATTCAGCGCTTGTCTTTTTCCCGCCTTTTCTGGCGCTGCTCACCCAGCATAATTCGTATCCTTCTAATGAGTTTCCCCAGGAATGGTTGAAAAAATTATGGTTGAGGTTTCACTCTTTCATATCAGAAATTGACTGCGTTACCCACAAAATGTTTTTGATGCACCGCAAGTAGTCGTGGTCGAAAAATTTCTCGGAATTCATTTGGGACTAGTAGCCTTTCTGAAACTCTTCCTCGAAAGCAGTAACTTGCTCACAGCTGAAAAGTAAGCCTGGCATAGCCTTTCTCCTCTTTACTTTCAGAACGCAACATACGAGGCGTATTTAAAAAGTAAGAGCGATTGACCATAAAAAAAATTTATATCCTTCAGCAAAAGCTTTTATTGACGCTCTTAGTTTTCTAAAAAGCTGCTTCACTTTTCTACATAATCGACGTTCCCATCTAAGCAATTTACATTTAACGCTACAGCAGCTTCTTCAATATTTCTGCATAGATGTTCGCCTCCTGGAAATTGAGGTAGTTCACAATGGTGGTCTTGAGTTCTTCATAGTATGCAAACCCTTGCCCTCCGAGGCACTGTTTTAAGTGCAAGAAAGGGAAATGGCCGCTAGGTGCAAGGTCGGGTAGGTAGGGAGGCCGACTAGGAACTTTACAACCAAAATGTTCAGTCTCTGCATTGGATCTGCCAGCGGTGTAAGACGCGCGTTGTCTTGGATGGGGAGGACTGCACATAATGATAGTTACCCGCGTTGTCGAGTTTAACGCGGCAGCGTTAAAGGCTCAGTTCATAAGATAATACGGCCTAGGCGTGGTCGGCGTCGGTCATGGTCAGTCAATCACGGTCGTGGCTCTGGCACGTGTTCTCCAAAGAGCAACCTCTGAGGCAGGCTGGCCACTTAGGTCATGAGATCTTGCGGCTTCATCCCAACCTGCCACCGTGATAGGCAACAAACTGCCCGCTGCGGTAAGTGGCAGCTAAATTAATGATGAGTCTCTCGGGAAGAGCAACCTTAAATGTAGTATAAGGCCCCCCCGCTGGGAACACCTGCCAAAGTAGGGCAGTGGCACATCGCTTAACTGCAGCACCACTGCACCAGGAGGGGTATGAAGCCCCATAGGGATCCATGAATGTAAAGTAGAGAATGACCTTTTGCACATATGGGAATTAAAACATTAAGCCATCGGTTAAGGCGCTCAGCTTTAAGCTCATTAAGTGTCCCCTCAAAGGTTTTTTTTTTATCGGACGTTATCGAGTTCATCAGCATTGGATCTAATTATTACAAACATTGAAACGACTGTTCACCATGCTGGTACAATCACGTCCGATGTCAGTGACCATTGTCCTGTATTCATGATTTATTCAAGAGACCCAGACAAGAAAAAGAGTATATCCCGCGATCCATTTTCCTTTCAGTGCGTAACAACAGATGCCTTAGAATCATTCAGAAATGAACTAAGTGCAGTAAACTGGTCTTCTGTATTTGAAAAGACAAGTGCGGATGAAGCGTATAGCGTGTTTATCAAAACTTTTACATGTGTCTACACAAAGCACTTTCCCTTCAAAACAGCTAAGCCATCGAAGAAAATCAGAAAGCCGTGGATAACGAAGTGGCATGCTAAAATGATAAGGCATAAAAACCATCTATACCATTCATTTCTGCGTTCGCGTACACCAGAGTCACTTGAAGAATTTAAAAAGACCAGGAATAAACTTAATGCCGAACTAAAACGGGCTAAGCTTGCATATTATCACCAGTTATTTGCTAATGCTTCAGGCAAACAGCCAGACGTAGCCTGGAAGACATTAAACGAAGTCTTGGGCCGCAACCGCTCAGACTTTCACCCTGATAAGATCACTGTGGACGGCCACGAATTCACCGGCAAGTCCCTTGCTGAATATTTCAACAGGCATTTCGTCAACATTGCTGCAACAATACAGACGGTGCCACCAGACCAAGAACCAGGACAAGATGTAGAGTTTAGCCCCACAAATAGTTTTTTTATGGAACCAACAGACGAAACAGAGTGCACAGAACTTTCAATAACCTAAAGAATAGTGCTGCATTGGACTGCGATAACTTACAGATTAAGCCGATAAAACATGCGTTAGATTTTCTTCTTCCCGTGCTGGTGCACATATATAACCTGACCCTTGAAACTGGCGTATTTCCAAGTGAAATGAAGCGTTCAAGAGTTTCCGTCATCTACAAGGGTGGTGATAAAAACACGGTAGCAAATTATAGACCAATAAGCATTATTCCAATCTTCTCCAAAGGACTGGAAAAAATCATGTTTTCTCGTCTAATGAAATTTTTTTCGTTAAAAAATGTCTTCAGTGAAGACTTGCATGGCTTCAGAGCCGGGAGATCAACCGAAACTGCTCTCGTAACACTGAAAGAGTATGTACTACATAACATCGATCAGAACTACTTTACTTTAGGTCTTTTTGTAGATTTCACGAAGGCTTTCGATTGTTTGAGTCATAAAATCCTCATAGATAAACTGTCCCGGTATGGAGTTCGAGGTATTCCTCTAGAATTGATTAAATCGTACTTAAGCTGCAGAACACAGATGGTAAGCCTGGGAAATCACCGATCCAGTTTTCTACCCATTAATAAAGGCGTCCCACAAGGAAGCCTCTTAGGGCCTCTCCTGTATAATGTTTTTATTAACGACATTGTCCTCATTGACAGATCAGTGAAGTTTATCATATACGCCGATGACTGCTCAATACTTATGCCGGGGCCAGATGTAGGTCTGTTGGTAAAGCAATGCGAAGACTTTCTTTTAAAATTATCCATATGGACACAATCCAATGGACTGAAACTGAGTCCATCCAAAACCAAAATTATTGTTTTTCGAGCGAAAAATAAAAAAATTTCAGGTTAATCACCCAATAAATTATGAAGCCCAAAATATTGAAATTGTAGAATCCCACAAAATACTTGGAGTCACGTTTAGTAGTAACTTGAACTGGGACTTGCATGTTGAGAACATATGCAAGAAAGTATCCGCAGCAGCCGGGGCGATCTCACGCTGTCGAACATTCCTGCCTACGCAGATAAAGATCCAGCTCTATCACGCATTATTTGCATCCGACATCCACTATTGCAATTTTGTCTGGGGCACCACTACAGGCACCAATAAGCATAAAATTCTTACACTACAAAAAAGGATCATGCGATACATCGGAAATCACCCATACCTCTCGCACACTGGTCACTTGTTCGCAACCTATAAAATAATCCCTGTGACTTCTTTGTACGACTTCCGAATTTTGCGCACGTTTTATTTTTCAAACGGCCCATTTCATGACTTTGTAATTGCAACCGCATCACTACAGCGCCACGAACATATTCTTTCTACCAGAAGCATTGATAACTGGTACATTCCGCGCTTTCGAACTAATTATAAACATCAGTCACTAAAACATAACCTCCCTTCGGTTCTAAACACGTACATATTTCCTTCTAAGCCTACGATAAACCAGTTGAGGCAGACATTTCTTAACACATTATGACAAAGTTCTAAACACTACCTTGAATGTTTCTCACTTCCAAAATGTTGGTTTTGTTATGTCTAATGTAGTTGTTGCTTTTGAAATTAAAGATGTGTAAGCTGGTTTTTCTTTTTTTTATTATTTCTTCTTATACATGCAGTATGTTTTCCTTTATGTGCCACATTATAAAATGTCTGACTTCGTATTGTAATTAGTATAATGATGAACTTTGAAAATGTTGTCTCTCCTGCACCTAGAATGTACACTGAACATCTAATGTAATACGCTCATTGATGACTGACTGCACTATTGCAATACTAACTGCTTGTCTACCTACTTGATTTGTATTGCGTGTCCTCATGTATGAACATGTCAGCTTCGATTTTATATTTGTTTTCTCCCTTGGTGTTTGTATTGCCACGCTGGCCTGCCTTGTTGTGGTCTCTTGGGCCCTGTCAAGCTGCCTCGAGCAGCTTTTTGCCCAAGAGTTCCTACCATGCATATGGTGAAATAAACGAATTGAATTGAATTGAATCATTTCCTTCGTTCCACGAAATTCATCAAAACAACGTAGTCTTTGTCATTTTCTGCCCTTTTCCGAATAGAGTTAGGAGTGTGGTTGATTTTTTTTTTCGGTTTTCGTGAAACTTAACGACGCTACTTCATTAAATGTTGTTTTTTTTAAGCATGAAACGCTTTTAGCCCCCGTTGTCGGCAGTGTGGTGACGTCACGCCGAGACCGAGAGCCATCATCCGGGCACTGAAATCCACTCATCCGGGCATTGAAATCCACGCATCCGGGCACTGAATTCCAGTCATCCGGGCTCTGAAACGAGAACATCCGGGCACCGTACGAGACTTAACGAGATTTAACGAGACTCTGTAAGCCCTCCTACGCGACCGGCATGCAAGCGCCGGTTGGTCTCCAAAGGAGTCACAAAAAATAACTGCTGCCAGTGCCTTCTCAATGTTTATCAAGATATCAGTCGCTGTGCGTTTGATAATGCACGGAATTATAATTTCCGATTTCTAATAACGGTGCAAAAAGCACATAAATGCCACGATACACTTCGTTGTCATACGTGATCTCTTAGGGGCTTCGCGCATCGAAGCAAAGCCGCGCAGGCGCACAGGGGCCCGGGAGAGAAGCGCTGCGTTCAAAGGGCAAGGCATCGCGCCGAACGGGTGGTGGCGTTCCTCCCTTCCATTACGGTGCGGTTCGGGTGTCCACCGAGATGGCAGAGAATTACTGCGCCATTTCCTTTCCTCAAAAAACCTTGCGTTCAAATGGAAAGGCATCGCGCTGAACGGGTGGTGGCGTTCCTCCCTTCCTGTACGGTGCGGTTCGGGTGCCCACCGAGATGACATTAGGCCCGTAAACATTTCATGCTTACTCTGCTCTCGATTACGGGAGGGGCAGAGATTTTTTTCTTTGTTGGTGTAGCATATGCATGTCTCGGAGCACATAATAGTAACCCAGGCACAACTCTCGACGAATTTAGGCAGCGGATGATCTTTTTACATACCAAACTCCAATAACGGCACACACTTTGCAACTGGCCGGAGTAATGTTTTGAGTACTTTGCTCTCTGGATTCCCCGACAGGCAAGCGCTACAGAATGAATATAACTTCACTGGATACAGATGGAATCACTAGATCGCGCTGCGTGCCCTACAACTTGTGACCCACCAATTGTGTGCCGACTTGTGTACCACAATAAGAAAATTGCCGTTACTTTTCAAATAATCCTCGTATATTCAAAATGCCGGGCATGAAATGTCGACGGGCAGTGAATGGACATGGAGCGGACTCTAACCGGCTTTCAATGTGCTCGGCGAATAATTGTCCTATTAGGTAAAAATTTGCTTAGCCGCGACGCACAAACCTAGTAACCCGAGGGAGTCGTTGCCAACATGGCTGAAACAATTTCGACATGATGCTGCGATGGAGCGCTCGCTCTCAAACATAACCAAGGCAGCAGAGACTACCAAATAGCAGACTATGAAATCGTCACTGGGCAATCTGTCCGTGGCTCATTTCTGAGACGAATCTAGGTCTGTACTTCAGAGTGATGAGAAGCCTACAAAAGACCATGCGAAGGAAGGCCAAGCATTGCCTACTTTATGCAAAGCTTGCACCACGGAGGTGCCTGTAGTGTAAGGCCCAGCACTTAATTAGCACTTTTTTGCAGCATAGCCAACGATTGGGGACAAAAGCTATTTTCAACGAAAAAGAGTTCAAGGAGTCACTTTTTCATATTTTGTAAGGTTTCTCGGTAAGAATTCATATATCTGCAGATATTCTGTGGCAGCCTTGCATTTCTTTGCTGTTATCGTTTTGACTAAGCACAAAAACGTTCCGCATTGGTTTGGTTTGGTTTTTGGTGTTTAACGTCCCAAAGCGACTAAGGCTATGAGAGACGCCGTAGTGGAGGGCTCCGGAAATTTCGACCACCTGGGGTTCTTTAACGTGCACTGACATCGCACAGTACACGGGCCTCTAGAATTTCTCCTCGAAAAAAATTCAACCGCCGCGGCCGGGATCGAACCCGCGTCTTTCGGGTCAGCAGCCGAGCACCATAACCGCTGAGCCACCGCGGCGGCGTTCCGCACTGGGTTTCAATGGTAGTCTTAACTGCTCGATACGAGTGATGGAAAAATTGTGGCAGAAAGATTGTAGTACGCATCAGAACAATGGTCCATTGCCTTGAGTCGTTTAATAGCACTCACCTCAAATATTCCAAAATTCAAAATTTTTATCCAATCCAAGATATTGCACATGTTTAGACCCAGCGCTTTGTCTGCTATTTCTTCTCTCATTTTTAACGCGGTAACGTTAAGGGTCCCCTGCCGCTGAAACGCCGACATGCTTGTCGGTCGCCATGAACAAAAAATTCGCGAAGAATTGTCAGAGGAGCTACGTAGAAGCAGGAGGCCACCAAGATCTCAATAACCTTGTGAGGTCCTCACAACTTGCTCAACAAATTCTGAGCAAACTGCCAACGTGGCAGGTGGCATTTAAATATAATAATTCGTCACGAGTGAGAAGTTGTTCGGGAAAAGCAATCTGGGTCTATAAGCGCCACCGGTGGCAAGACCTGCCATCGCAGGGCAGTGGCGCATTGCTTAACAACTGCACCATTTCGCCAGGAGTGGCATGAGAAATCCCAAGGATCTATGACTGTTAAACGTACATTCAGCACTAGTTAGATGAGATGGGAGGTTACCATTGCCATCAGAACGGAGTAGAAAAAAAACGACCTGCGGCAACTGAGACGGTGCGAGCTCGAAGCGCTAATGCGGTTGATTATACGTGCCAGTAGAAATTATGAGCTATTTTTTATGTGTGTCGCATACCACCTGAACAAAGCGGCAAATTTTGGGTTTCGATGGGGGATGCAGTGAACACAAGACGGTGCTATAAAGGCCAGGGTAGATGAAGCGTTCTTATGTCTGCAGGCCCCAACGGCGACCGCACGACACCCGGTGACGAGAAAAACGCCTGCCGCCGGCAATATTCGACGCACGGTGTCCGATGAGTCCTGAAGCGGCGGCTGATGCGGGGAGTAGCAGTGCAGAATGCCTTCTTTTCTGTTTTCACTGCTTGCGTCTGTCGCCGCTAATATGGCAGCCGTGGTATACTAGCTACTCGCTGATTTGGCGCTGAAATGTTATCAAAGTAATAAAGCCTCTATCAAGCATTAAATGTCGATTTGCTGATAGAACAGGGCATAATCGTGTATCGAAATGCTGTTTCCTTCCTGAGGCAAAAAGTGTCGAAGATAACCTCGCCGCAGGAATCCACGACTGAGCGGGCATCTAAAGGTAAGGGACCTCATACATTCGACAACGCAATTAATTCTTTTATAGCTTGCTATGCACGGATCCTAAACATAGTGGAGTAGTTTCGAAATTAACGCCTTCGAGATTTTACAGAAGTTCAGCGTCGCTGCTATCAAAGGCCACTCCACTCAGTCGTATTTGCCACATGTTGGTCACATACGCTTCCGTGGCGAAGAATAACCGGCGGCCCACTAGAGCTTCTTCTCTACAGGTGCCTCCAACCGGGCGTCGCGCCGCCGCGACGTTTCCTGCGGCGAGAACTTTGGAACAAAAAAACCTGGCATAAATTGCGGCGGTAAGGCCGGAATACATGGAGTGCGTTTACGGCGGCAAGTCGGCGATTTTCGCCCGATGGCGCGTACTCAACGCCCGAACCGCGAAAACCGCAAGCCGCCGTGGATCTCGGCGGGCGAGATATTAGACGCGGGATGTCCGTAAGACCGGAAGCTGCAGGCGACGCGGCCAATAGTAGCGCAGAAAGCCCACAGTTTTCCGTTCTTTTACCGTTTTTTTAGGATAATTAGGCTTAAACATCTCTCGCTCACTTTGAAACCATGTGTGTTTTTATTCATGCCATATTCTAGATCAGTTATCATTTCCATCCCCTGGAAAATGTCCCTGCGCGCCTTTTCTGATGTCTGGCTTCCCTCTGGATGCACGAGCAGGCATTAGGGTAATAAATTATGGTGCAATAGCCATCCATCAACTAGAGCAGTGGAATTATGAATGAGAAAAAGATAGTTAATGAGCCAAAGAAGTCTACGAAGCTTCAAATCTGAAACCTAATGATGAAGCCAAAGCGGTGGAGGAACTGCACTTCCTACAGGGAAAAAAAATTTCCTTCTATTGCAAAGAAAGAGCGGCATTGGAGGATAAGTTAAGCGCCAATTTGTTAAAGAAGAATAGTGACACAAGTACTAGCCACCCAATGCAAGCATCAACTAACGACCGTCACATTACCGTAATATTCAAAGAACGCCAATATAATTTTATTAGGAACAAAAGCGGTAACTAGGGGGTAGTAAAAAAAGGCCAATCACTCACTGCCCTTTCTTCACAGGAATCGATAACTGAATTACAGAAGTCTTAGACTTTATCGAACCTGACAACCATGCTGCCTTTGGTTGAAACTTTCAGACAACAGGCCACATTCTCGCTATAAATCATGTCATAACCGATTCCCTATAACATTACCAAAGTCTACGTTTAGTCTTGAAGGATTACAAGAGCGCACTTGACTCAGTCGAACTCTCAACAGCGAGTGCTTTATGTGGTAGTGAAGAGGCGTATTTAAAAGCAGTGGAAAATATCTACTGCAGTTCCACAACGACCATAGTGCTCGGCTGGGGAGCGATAAATTGCTAACAGGAAGGATTTCAGGCGCGGAGACACTTATATCTCCACTATTTTAACCTGCTTTTTTATGGAGGATTTTCACAAATTATGAATATTAACAACTGTGGATAAAACGCAATAGAGAATATCTTAGTAATCTGCGGTTCACTGACGGCACCATCTTACTAGTTACTAGGAGGGAGGATTGCAACTCATGATGGAGAGGCTACACAGGCAAAACGGAACGATGCGTCTAAGAACCCAAAGAGAACCTCTGGCGCAATGTTCTACCGTCACGGAGGCGCACAAAAGTTCAAAATACACAGCAAAGCATTGGAAGTTGGAAGGCAATTAATCTGCTTATGGCAGATAGTGGCCGCAGATGTTGACCACTTCAGTGGAAAAATAAGGAGTGATAGAATAGGGTGACGTGCATTTTGAAGGCAGTTATGTGGTAAAAATGGCAGTTTAAAAATACATGCTTTTCTCTGGCATGGTTAGCGCCGATCGCGAGCAGTAATTAACCACGGTTGATCGGATCAGTTTTCTATATTCTCTCCTGGAAACAACAGCAATTTCGTGATGGCCCAAATCATATCGCAGACTTTTCACCATGTTGTGTCTCATGAGTGCCACGTTGTCTCTGGACTTCCTCCGAAAATTGCACGTGAGATCCACGGCCTCATTAGTGCTAAGATTTGCCGCATGAGCTCTTCAAGCAGACTCCGTCATCGTTAAGGCAAAGAATAGAGCACCGGATGCCTTCAAAGCTTCTGCGGCGTGTTCAGCAGTTTCTTGATGACGAGGCTGCCTCTTATTATCAAGGCGTACTCCATGGACTCTTCTTGAAGTTCCTGCCTTCGAATGTCCGCATGATGACCGCCGCTACCGATGGCTTGTCATTTGAGAAGCTCGTGCAGCTTGCGGACTCCTTCATGGACGTCTACTTCCCATTGTTTTTTTCGATTGCTATGGCTTCTGAAACAAACCGGGCATTTCGACTCTCACTACCTGATCTGCAGGCCCTTGAGACAAGTTCCAGAGTCAAGCAGACCATCTACCCGGGCAAATCCCGCCCTTATCTGCACGAACATCGCTACGCCGAGGCCGCCACCTTCCGGCGTTCCTCATATATGCCTTCGCGTCCATTCAAGTACTAGTACCACCACAATTTAGGGCAACCGGCCGGAAGTGTCCGTTTTTTTTTTCTCAGAACGCTCCAGCTCACCCCTAGAGGTGCCGAACTATGATAGTACTGCAAGCAGCCGTTTAATCTTGGTTTTGATCAAAACGTCAGGTCTCCGTTTTGGCGTGGACATGGGAGCCAAAGTTACCGTTTTCTTACCTCTGCTTGTCCTCCAGAAGAATCACTGATAAGCAGTTACTTTGCGAACCGTCATTCATAGCACCATTGTGACTTACGGTGCACGTGCTGTCACTTTAAATGTTGATTGGTTTATTGGTTTGGTTTATTGGAGTTTAACGTCCCAAAGCAACTCAGGCTATGAGGGACGCCGTTGCAAAGGGCTATAGAAATTTCGACCACCTGGGGCTCTTTAACGTGCACTGACATCGCACAGTACACGGGCCTCTAGAATTTCGCCTTCATCGAAATTCGGCCGCTACGGCCGGGATCGTACCCGCGTCTTTCGGGTCAACAGCGGATTTGGCTTACCACTCTCGTAGCGCAGATTTTTATCGTCGGTTTGGCCACCTCGTGGACACGGCTAGAAAGTCTTGTCGGTGTTACCACTCAACACGCGGTACAAGGCACAGCCGTTGTAAGCACTCATATCAACAGATTACATTCATCAGTCTGTGGGCAGACTCGACGAGTTTCCAGGCTTGCTTCGCCAGTCGAACTTCTTGCAGCAAGCCAGGCACGACGATAATCAAAAGGAACTTCAACAAAACTTGGGTAGGGCCTAGTTGGTACATGATGTTGTGAAGGTAAAGGATGCGCAATCAAATGACGAACCACGAAGAAAGACACAGGGACACACACAAGCGCACTAACAACTGTTTATTTCTTCCTTGAAACGCTTACTTATACATCTGGCCACGCATGCTCAAAAGCAATCTCTAACCACAATAGTCATGCCAACGGCTGTTAACGCAGACGCGAACGCAAAAAGTTGATTTCGGCAACGTACAGAGCCACGGACGTGTCACTGATACAATCTACCTCGTTTTCCTTTATGTGGAAAGCTTCCAAAGCTAGCCGCGCTTGTTCATTTTTACTTTTTCCCAGTATCACGGTCTCGTCAAGTCGCGGTGCGCAATTGCGGCAAGAACTAAGATGGGACACAAGGTGTGCCCCTTTGTCTGTGTTGTTCCTGACTTTATTCGCATGTTCCCTGAGTCGCTCGTTTATGCACCGCCCTGTCTGCCCGATGTAGGTCTTACCACATGAAAGAGGGAAGGAGTATACCACCCCTGTGGCGCAAGGGATGTAGGTAGACCCGTGCCTGATTAGGCATCCACTCCTTCTATCACCGCACGTGCGGGCGCACAGCTTCGCCAGTTTATTCGGCGCAGAAAACGCCAGAGGAACACCATGCCTGCCTGCAACTCTCTTGAGGTGATGAGACACCTTATGCAGATATGGCACCACCACAGGCCTGAACGCTTCGCGTTCACTCGTCCCTCTCATACTTGGCGTACCGGTCTTCATCTTTCGTATCAGGGCCTCGGCAACCGCCGTCAAGAGCGACATAGGGAAACCTGCTGCCGAAAGCCGGCGGACCTGATTGTCAAAACTTGCCTGCAATTGATGCTCACACGACTTTTTGAGAGCCGAATCCATGCAATGGGTAGCAATGCCTCTTTTCACAATCTTGGAATGCTCTGATTTGTACGGCAAAAGTTCCTTTTTTGCACGAGGTTGGTAAGACCAACATACATGCCGCACGCAAAACTCTAGTTTTAGGTCCAGGAACTGCAGAACACTCCTGTGGGGTAACTCATGTGTAAAACCAAGACCTTGTCCGTGTTGCTTAAAAACTTCTAAAACTTCATCAATCGCATCCTGGCTGGAATAGTCACGCGCTAAAAACACTAAAAAATCGTCAACGTACCTAAACACTTTTAAAACCTTTCCCTTGCTAAAAACATCGTCTAAAGACTTGTCAATACTCGATAAAAAAATTTCACAGAGAACAGGAGCAACGCAGGACCCGATACAAATGCCGTTGCGTTGCAAAAATGGGTGGTCATTAAAAACAATAAAAGTGACCTTAAGATAATATTCTAAAAGATTTAAAAAGTTCCCCACAGAAAGTCCCGTAGCGTTTTGGAAACTGAGCTCACCATTTGCCTGCTTGCCTGCTTGAAGGAGTGGAGTGCTTGGAAAAGTCTGCACCGAAAAGGCCGTCTCGCCTTGTGGACAATGACGTGAGGCAGGCGTTGTCCTTCTTGAAAGCAAACAATTTGCGTCTATTGCAGGGCGATAAGACAGGTGGCTTTGTTGTTGTTGAAAAGGGCATTTTTGATGAAAAAGCGCTGCAGGCAGTGTCAAAAAACTTTGTCCCAGTCCGAAAAAGTGCAGTAAAAGTAAAAACTAAGTTTATAGAATTCTGCAAAAAACTTGAACTAACGACGCTCGCTCGGGATATAGATAAAAGTAGAGGTCAGTGCTTATCGGTTTTCTTCACAGCAAAGACGCACAAGCCGGAAATACCTTTCAGAACCATAGTCAGTGAGTCTGGTTGTTGGCAGCACAATGTTAGCTTATTCTTGCAGAAGAGACTGAAATTGCTAAAGGTTAACGATCCGTTCAGGACTAAGAGTTCGGTAGATGTAGTGCGGTTTTTGGAAAGTAATACAAATGTCCGGTATGCTTTTTCAGTAGATGTAGAAGATTTGTTCTATTCAGTGCCACAGCGTGAGCTTTTGTATGCGGTGAAATCATGCATTGAGGAAAATGGTGAGCTCAGTTTCCAAAACGCTACGGGACTTTCTGTGGGGAACTTTTTAAATCTTTTAGAATATTATCTTAAGGTCACTTTTATTGTTTTTAATGACCACCCATTTTTGCAACGCAACGGCATTTGTATCGGGTCCTGCGTTGCTCCTGTTCTCTGTGAAATTTTTTTATCGAGTATTGACAAGTCTTTAGACGATGTTTTTAGCAAGGGAAAGGTTTTAAAAGTGTTTAGGTACGTTGACGATTTTTTAGTGTTTTTAGCGCGTGACTATTCCAGCCAGGATGCGATTGATGAAGTTTTAGAAGTTTTTAAGCAACACGGACAAGGTCTTGGTTTTACACATGAGTTACCCCACAGGAGTGTTCTGCAGTTCATGGACCTAAAACTAGAGTTTTGCGTGCGGCATGTATGTTGGTCTTACCAACCTCGTGCAAAAAAAGGAACTTTTGCCGTACAAATCAGAGCATTCCAAGATTGTGAAAAGAGGCATTGCTACCCATTGCATGGATTCGGCTCTCAAAAAGTCGTGTGAGCATCAATTGCAGGCAAGTTTTGACAATCAGGTCCGCCGGCTTTCGGCAGCAGGTTTCCCTATGTCGCTCTTGACGGCGGTTGCCGAGGCCCTGATACGAAAGATGAAGACCGGTACGCCAAGTATGAGAGGGACGAGTGAACGCGAAGCGTTCAGGCCTGTGGTGGTGCCATATCTGCATAAGGTGTCTCATCACCTCAAGAGAGTTGCAGGCAGGCATGGTGTTCCTCTGGCGTTTTCTGCGCCGAATAAACTGGCGAAGCTGTGCGCCCGCACGTGCGGTGATAGAAGGAGTGGATGCCTAATCAGGCACGGGTCTACCTACATCCCTTGCGCCACAGGGGTGGTATACTCCTTCCCTCTTTCATGTGGTAAGACCTACATCGGGCAGACAGGGCGGTGCATAAACGAGCGACTCAGGGAACATGCGAATAAAGTCAGGAACAACACAGACAAAGGGGCACACCTTGTGTCCCATCTTAGTTCTTGCCGCAATTGCGCACCGCGACTTGACGAGACCGTGATACTGGGAAAAAGTAAAAATGAACAAGCGCGGCTGGCTTTGGAAGCTTTCCACATAAAGGAAAACGAGGTAGATTGTATCAGTGACACGTCCGTGGCTCTGTACGTTGCCGAAATCAACTTTTTGCGTTCGCGTCTGCGTTAACAGCCGTTGGCATGACTATTGTGGTTAGAGATTGCTTTTGAGCATGCGTGGCCAGATGTATAAGTAAGCGTTTCAAGGAAGAAATAAACAGTTGTTAGTGCGCTTGTGTGTGTCCCTGTGTCTTTCTTCGTGGTTCGTCATTTGATTGCGCATCCTTTACCTTCACAGATAATCAAAAGATTACCAGCACAACACAACTTGCCTATGTTCGTTTACAATGCCTCATGCCCAATGGATTCAAGATTGTCCGAGCCGAATTTGACCATATGGTATGGTACTCGGATCCATATGAGCCATATGGAATTTAACCATATGGCTACCTTGCATTGTGCGGCCGTCATGAATCCTTGGTGGTCTCTCCTTCATATGGCGCACAAGAAGTCCCCAGGTAAGTGGTGGTCCTGCTGTGGCTACTGCGCTTTGAACAAAGTCACCGTTTCCGATTGCCATCTCGTGCCTAACATAACGAAACCTATGACACCACTGCGTGGAAAAACCATTTCCTCAAAGACCTCGCCGAAACGTATCAGCCTCCTGTAGAGCCCTTGGACATTCCAAAGACCGCCATTAAGCGCTGGTTAGCCTTTTTAATACCTACGGATGCCCGCTGCCATCACAACAAAGCTAAAACTTTTTAGCATTTCGGCACATAGTCACACGAAGTCTTTCGTTGTGCTTTGCGTACATCAATGATCTCGTCTTTAGCCGAAACCCAGACGACCACACTCCACGCATTCGGCAGCTCTTCGAACACCTTGCGTAGTACTGTCTCATCATCAGTAAGGTAAGGTGCACATTCGGCATGCCTAATCTTGACTTTCTTGAACACTTGAACAACGCGTTCATCGTGATGGTATGCGGCCGCTCCCTACCGATGCGCAAGTCATTCGCGACCTTGCATAGTCTATTTCTATCAAAAAGCTGTGAGCGTTACTCCTGAGTAGTCAATTTCTATTGCGTTTCCTTCTTCGCCATGCTAAGCTGATTGGTTTACTTACTCGTCAGCGCCAAGGCCAGAAGGAAAATACCGCGTCCATTACATGGCTGCGGATACATCCAGCTCATTTTATGTTATTAACGCTGTGATTGTCGAATTGTTTAGAAAAAAGAATTACCAGATCTGCTCAGAATAATTTCTTTCATACTTTAAATAAATCAATTCATTACAGGGGTAAAAACCTGGGCCCCGCTGCGATGGCTCAGTGGTTACGGCGCTTGGCTGCTGGCCCGAAAGACGCGAGTCCGATCCCGGCCGCAGCGGCTGAATTTCGATGGAGGCGAAATTCTAGAGCCCCGTGCACTGTGCGATGTCAGTGCACGTTAAAGAACCCCAGGTGGTCGAAATTTCCGGAGCCCTTAACTACGGCTTACCTCATAGCCTGAGTTGCTTTGGGACGTTAAACCTCAATAAACCAAACCGTAAAAAACTGGGGGAAAAGTTGCGGGTAATTACGGAGACATCTTTTGCTGCCATATCGCCACGTTATCGGGAATCTGATTACCAAGGAACTCAGAAAACCTGCAGGGCAAAAATATTCGTGTGATCGTCAGCAAAAAGGAGAGTGCCAATAACAATAGAAATTAACATTGACAAGCTGTGCAAACGTAAAGCAGAATAATGTTTTTTAGACGTCGGTAATAAACAGAGGAGAGTGCTAGTAAGGATATAAATTAACATTCGAGTGCCTCACCAAAAGCGCCAATAACACAACAACAGATTTCGCACGCCTCGTGAGGATTCAAAACCGCAAATGCTCGTCCCCGTAAACCACTCTACACGTGGAGGTCAATATCAGCACTCTTTTTATGCGAAGCATATTAACGTAGGTTTCGGGCCTTCGCGCGACGCCCGGCAGTGGCCACCATTGACCTTGAAGTGAAATCACATGATGTGACGTCACGTGATGACGTCACACCGTCTGCAGATGGGGCCTCATATCGCGCCGTCGGACGTTGCCCGGCGGAGGCCTCCACTCTACGGTTCGCGCCGTCGCGCGCGACGCGGCGGCGGCGCCACCATCGCTGCATCACGTGATATGTGACGTCACGCCAGGGATAAGGCGGCGCGCGTCCGCCGTCGCGTCAGTCTCTGTGCCCGCAACCGCGCCAGCGTCTTTGCGCCGGGCGTGTATGCGGTCAAGATGCCTCCTAACGCTAAGGACGTTAATAGTAGGAATGCAAAACGAATCAGTGGGGAAACAGTTTAGACTTGGTGTTGTGTAGAAATGCTCAAAGACAATACAGAATAAGTGACGTGCAAACCAAGAGTCATGCATTTACGGACCATAAGAGTGTGTTTGTCGGGCTGCAAAGAATAAAGTACGACGATTAACCTAAAACCACGTCTCCGTTACTTAGCCCCATCCACACTGAGGCAGCTGCTTAACATGCTTCGCATCCACTGGGCTTAATCTTGATAAGCCTCCATTTTTTTCTCTGCCAGAAGTTATCATAAACGATTTTCTAGCACTTCTTGTAAGTCCTAGAAGGTGGCGGCACCTCCCCATGAGCATGCAACTTCAGTCAAGCGCGAAATTTCAAGTAGAATTTCGCCACCATTCCCGTACGACAGAAACCGTTTTGGCCGGAAATCGACCACCGTTCACGTATGGCAAAGGCCATCAAATGGTTAGGACCAATCTCGCCGACTCCAACGTACAGAGGGCGAAACGCTTGCCTAGAACACGTTCTGGGCGTGTTTGGGGCTGAACGCGCGATATCTATAGATAAAATTGGGTTAAAATGGTCTGGATGTGAGAGAGAGAGAGAGAGAGATGGGGGGGAAGGCAGGGATGTTAACCAGAAAGGATTCCGGTTGGCTACCCTGCACAGGGGAAGGGAATGCGGTGAATTAAAGAGGAAAGAGAGAAGTAAAGGGAAATAATCACAGTCTGTCAATCAAGGCAGTCGCTCACAAAAAGCGAAAGAGTGCCTTGTAAGCCTTGATGGCAGTTGACTGTTGTGGCCACGTTCCGAGGATCTTGGCCTCTGTGAAAGGGCGAGGGTCCAGGCGTTCCAGAGCACATCGCAGCTTATGTCTTTCGGCTACAAAGGCAGGGCACTCATACAAGATATGGGTGATTGTCTCATCACAGGCGCAGTTCACACAAGAAGGGCTGTCGGCCATCGCGATCCGGAAAGCATACTTATTCGTGAAGGCAACACCGAGCCATATACGACACAGTAGGGCTTCACGATGCGCTACATTACACGGAAGACGGAGGCGCAGTCCAGGGTCCAATGTCCTGAGGCGACGGTTGCACAACTCTCCAGAGTTTCACGCTGAAAGCGTGAGCTCCAGCCTCAAGGAACGAAGCCCACACGCTGCGTCAGCTCTCGTTACGGGGATATTAACGGGGATTCTGTCATTGTGGGCAGAACGGGCAGCTTCGTCAGCCTGGTGGTTGCCATGAATGCCGCAGTGACCCGGCAGCCACTGGAAAATTATGTCATGTCCTTTCAATGTGGCGTCATGGTACAACTTGCGGATTTCGGCAACGAGTTGTTCGTGTGACCCACGGCGTAGTGCAGTTTGCAGGCCTTGAAGGGCTGCTTTAGAGCCGGTGAAAACTGTCCAGTCATGTGCAGATTTCTGACTAATGAACTGAACTGCAGCCCGTAGGGCAGCTAGTGCTGCAACAGTTGAAGAGGTGAGATAGGTAGTCCTCACCTTCATTAAAATAGACCTGGCCGGTATCACCACAGACCCAGCAGAGCTTGTTGAGGTCACTGAGTCATCTGTGTAGGCATGTATGCGGAATTTATGGTTAAAATGCAAATGATGCAGTGTCAGTTGCTTGAGAGCAGGCAATGATAAATCAGATTTGTTATTAATTCCAGGAATATATAGGTGCACCTGGATGTGAGCATCTGCAGTTAAGCTTATAGGATTTATTTGCCATTTCTTGACTTCCTGGTCGTAGCGGCTTTGAGAGGTGCGAAACAGAGAGTTCGTTTGTTCTAGACATGCGTTTTGCCCTCTGTACTTGCCCGCCCAGGGTCTGACGATCTACACTGCGTCACGAAGGTGTGACTGAATATCAGTACTTGGCTGTTCTGATCCCTTCTGACGCAAACTGGACTGCGCATGTTCAAGGCATTGCTAGTAAAGCAAACACCAAGTTGTTCATCCTTGAAATAACCTTTCGACATTCCACAATTAATATGAAACTTCTAGCTTATGTCACTCTTATACGACCTGCCTTGGAATGCACGAGCATAGCCTGGTTCTTTGACATCAAAGATAACATTAGAACACTCGAAATGATCCAGAGGAAATCCGCGCTATTCAACTGCTATCATCACACACATCCACCCACTGAACATTTACAATCAGCAGGTCTTCACAAGCTGTCCAGCCGTGCTAAATTATTTCCGTCTCAAATTTTTGGATTCACTCCATACTAACAGATAAATGGTGTCCCCTACAGACTTTCTTCATATAAGCCATTCAAGAGCTACTGATGCAAGAATGCACCTACCGTTTAATAATTTTTTGTTCCATTAATCCCTACCGATATTCAATTTTTCGACAAGTAATCCGAGATTAGTGCCACTTTCACCCATCAATTACATCTCAGCCCACAGTAGACAAACTTATCAAACAAGCTAAGAGCTCTGTTTTTAAATTTACTTCGGCATGAATCTGTTTTTTGCTGCTCTGCTTTCTTTCAATGTATCTCTGTTATGCAAAAGTCATTCTTGTTTTATCTCTTGATTCCTTCCTTGTCTATGCGACATGAGTTGCCTGTGTATCATCCCATGTTAAGCTTCAAACTTTAATGATTAAAACTGTATTTGTTTACCATATATTCTTCTCCACTCCTGTAAAAATCTTAAAATGGAATTTTGGAAGTCGGTCCACTGTGCCGTCACATTTTATTTGACGGCATCGGTCATATGACGCAATAAGTCATGAGACAGAATAAAGATATGCAAGGAAAAATTTGTTCTTGGTGGGAATCAATCCCGGGCCGCCAGCGTGCGAGATGACCCGAAAGGATGACATAAAATTTAGAGAGTAATGACTTCACACCCTGGCAGAGTCACAATCGGAGCCACGTGCAGACAGAAGAGAAGAACAATGAGAGAAACAATTGCGTGGCTGAAAGCCGCGTCCCCCTAAATGACGACGCTAGTTTCAGCAACAGATAACGCCGGCACACACGAAATTTCAATGATGTCACCACGGGTTGACCTAAATGTGGTGGCAGTATTTCTAATGTAAGGATAAAGAAAAAGATGCATCCGATGATCTGCAAACACGAAGACGAGGTGGCAGTGCTCACGCGAGTTTTTGCCAGCGCTACGCTTGTGTGTGCTTCGCCAACCTGATCCCGGACTGCTGCCGTTGCCGTACCCATAGCCCAAGTACCTGGTAATAAACCCCCCGTTACATTTGGTGGAGGTGCGGGGTAAAAATTGGCCCTGGAGCTTCGTAGTCGTGCTCTCCCGACGCGCAAGATGCCTGAGGACGTCCAACACCAGGCCGTACAAGTGGGCCAGGCTGTCATCTGTGCCGGCTCCCTTCGTCAACGGGACCCGACCATTTTCAGCGGGACCGACGAGAACGATGCTGAAGATTGGCTCACATCGTACGATCGGGTGAGCGTATACAACAAATGGGACGATGTGACGAAGGTAACCAACGGCATCTTTTATCTCGCCGGTGTGCCTAACCTCTGGTATCGCAACCATGAGGCAGATATTCAAACCTGGTCCACCTTTAAGACTAATTTTTCAAAAGTATTTGGTCGACCGGCTGTCAGGCAACTCAGAGCCGAACAGCGATTGCGCGAACGATCCCAGCAGGCTAGTGAAAGCTTCACTAGCTACACTGAAGATATCGTCGACTTGTGCGAGCGGGTCAATCTTCGTATGTCGGAAGCCGACAAGATTCAACACATCCTGAAAGGCATCGATGACGACGCTTTTCAGATGCTTCTAGCGCACGACTTGCGTACCGTTGCTGAAGTTGTCACGCTCTGTCAAATCTTTGAGCAGTTGCGCAAGCAGAGGATTCTGACACGCCAGCGGCCAAAGCAGGTTGAGTCGCTTTCTGGGCTCACACCTCCTCCTGACCCCTCGCTGCTACAGCAGATTAAAGACTTCGGGCCGGAAGAAGTGGCACGTCTACTTTCCTTTCTGCCGAGCGCTCAAGATCGACCAACATATTTGGGTCCATTGCTCCGACATACAATTCAAGAGCAAATTGCTGAGGCTCTTCTACCGGCCCAGCCGTCACCACCTGTCACGGTTCCGCTGACATATGCTGACGTTGTCGCCAGACCACAACCTGTAGCGGCACCGCTCACATATGCCGAAGCCGTCGCGAGACCGCCTCCTGTCGCGGCTCCAGCGACGTATGCCGAGGCCGTCGCAAGACCGCAACCGCCAATCTATAGTGCGCCTCCGGCGCATTTGCGAGTGCTGGTGGCTTACCGTCGACCTACTCCAAGGGTCAGTGATTCCTGGCGCACAACGGACAATCGGCCGATTTGCTTCTTTCGTGAACTCCCAGGTCATGTAGCCCGGCATTGCTGCCGTCGTCTTCCGGACGCGGAAATTCCTCCCCAAGCCACTGGGTACTCGCCTCCAACGAGTCAGTACTCTGTGCCAGTTGCGCCGCCGCAAATTAGTGCTTTCTCCCCGGACCTTTCTACCCTCTCCAGCCGCCGGCCCTCTTCTCCACGACGCCGGTCTATCTCGCCTATGCGACGTCGCCCCACCGCTAACCAGGAGGAAAACTAGGCGCCGCAGTTCCTGAGGCGAGAACCGCGTCCACATCGACCTTCGAAAGGCCTCATCCGTCAGCCGCTAACCTCATTGAAATTTCCGTCGATGGCGTTTCTGTCATGGCGCTTGTCGACACTAGTGCTGCGGTTTCCTTCATGGACGCAAAGCAGCGTAGTTCTTTAAGAAAAGTAAGCACTGCCACCTCGTTTTCGTCTTTTCAGATCATCGCACTAAATATATACACTAAATATATTCACCAAATTTTGAGCAATCGTTCGTTCTACACAATTCCGGGTGGTGTCATAGCATTTCTCTTTCCATATAGTTTATATGTTGGAGGCTAGCTTGCGACAGGGGTTCCGTCCGATGGCATATGCACCTTCAATTGCATGCTTTAAGGCAGGGTTGAGGAGTCTGACCGAAATGTCGAGACTTTAGAGCTACTGCGCACGTTCCTTTTCTGAAAAACCTTTCCTTTCCACAAAACACATGCTTTCGCAGTCCTCCACGTAAGCCGACTAAAGTGCTCTGCGAAATTTTCGATTTGGTTAGGTTTATGAAGTTTAACGTCCCAAAGCGACTTAGGCTATGAGAGACGCCGTAGTGAAGCGCTCCGGAAATTTCGACCACCTGGGGCTCCTTAAAGTGCTCTGATATCGCACAGTACACGGGCCTCTAGAATTTCGACTCCATTGAAATTCGACCGCCGAGGCCGTGATCGAACTTTTAATTTATTTTTCATAAAATACGTGCTCTTTGTGACCATTAAATGGGGGGCGGGGGTGGACAGAACGTGATCTACAACCGCCTTAGATGAATAAAGAAGTATTTGGTCCCAGTTCTTATGGTCATTGTCGACGTACACAGAAATCATATCAGCGATAGTCTTATTGAGGCGCTCGGTTAGGCCGTTGGTTTGAGGATGGCAAGCTGTGGTCTTACGATGACTTGTGCCACTGAGCCGCATAACGTTATAAGTGTGGACGTGAACGCTGTGCCTCGGTCAGTTAAAACAACGTATGGAGCGCCATGACGGAGGACTATGCTGATCAGGAAAACGTCGGCAATTTCAGCAGCAGTACCGTGGGGAAGGGCCTTCGTCTCGCAATACCGGGTGAGGTAGTCGGTGGCAACCCCAATATACCGGTTACCCAATGATGACGTGGGAAATGCGCCTAGTAAGTCCATGCCGACTTGGTGGAAAGGGATTCTCGGCGGAGCAATGGGATGGAGCAAGCCAGCCGGCTTGAAAGCTAGTTTCTTCCGACGTTGACACTCGCGCCAAGTGCGTACATACAATCACCTCAAAAATGGGCTGTTTTCTGTGATTCAAAGGCTGTCCTACAATGTCTTCAATCTGCCTTGAGGCATAGCGACCATGAGCAACTTGTAGCGGAGATACGATATATGCACCGCCAGGCAATCGAACAGGGTCACGAAATCATCTTCCAGTGGGTACCAGGCCATAGCGGCATTGTTGGTAACGCCTTAGTTGACGATGCTGCTCGATCGGCTCACGATACAACCAACACTGTCCGCATACCTCTAACAAGAGCTTACGCAGCAAGGCACCTTCAACTGCTCGCCCGAAACGTGGCTGTACAGTCGTGGTCTACCCCTGGAGGTTGGACACCCCGCTCGCACCACTTCGACCTCTTGCTTCAACTGGATATACCATTCGGCCTCCCCCGAGGTGATAGTACACTGTTGTGCCGCCTGTGGCTGGAAGTGGCGTTCACAAACGCCTGTTCCAATCTCATTGCAATCGCAGACTCTCCAGCGTGTGAGTAGTGCGGTTGCAATGAATTGATCCGGCACCTCCTCTGTGACTGCCCTCGTTTTGAGACTGCTACTGACTGCAACAGAGTGCAGCAGGCTGTGTCCTTGGACACAACCTTCCTCACAAAGGAAAGTGGTGATAACACTCCTAAGATTCTTAAATGACTCGAGGTTGTATTCCCGTCTATAATCATTAAGTTTTTAGTGCGCACTCTCTGTCCCTTTGACATAGTGGTCGATGGACACTTGAAAAACTCATTTCATTGCCACTATTTTTCCTTTTTTTCCCTCTGTTCCCCTCCCTAAGTTTAGGGCAGCCTACGGGGCATTGCCTGGTTACCCTCCCTGCCTTTCCGTCCATTTCTCTCTCGCTCTCTCTGAAGAAAATTCTGAACACCTAGAAACAAAATGCAATAACTGGCTAGTTGAACGGGGGCAATTGTTAAACACTAACTTTAAATGTGTTAAAAAGTAAGTACTTATTGGTTCGCGCGCGAAACAAACCAATTCAGCAACGTTTCAGCCTTAGCTTTGCAGGCTATTCCTCGGAAAGAGAAGAAGAACAAACATTTCTGGGCGTCATTTTCCATGAGCATCTATGCTGGAGTGCCCACACATAGCAAACTTAAAAGCAGTCTTTCAAGGTTCCTAGGCACCATCAACAAATATAGAAATCTTTTACCCGTCTGGCTTAAAACAGTACTGTATTAATCTCTAATATAATCTCGACTAAAGCATTGTTTCCTAGTCTGGTGTACCACCTCAAAGCAAAATCTTACCTCATTGTTCACTGTACAAAAAAGGCAATTCGAGCCATTTATTGTTTCAGAGCACAAGACGACACATTTCCTTATTCTCTGAAATCCAAAATACTTCGTTTAGAAGACATTATTTAATTCAAACTGCTTTGTATCTTTACAATAAAATAAAACTGAATCTGAATTCCTTCAATAGAACGTTCATTAAACATGACCCACACTCCCTCAGATATACACGATACGTCACTCCTCGCATTGGAACTAATTACGCTGTGCAGATGACCTCGTACGCTGTTTCGGTGTTAATAAACTCTCATTCATGTACACCTTGTCTCAGGATTTCAAAACTGCTCGTTCATTTCAATTTCAAAGTGTTTTTGAACTTCACCTTCTTTCAACTGTTTCCATTTAACGCAGTGTCCTTATTCCCTATTTGCTCGATACATAATGTTTAAGACCTTGTCCGCTGTGTAGTGTTTCATGTAATGCGTGTCTCATGCTTCAGTGGATACATTCATTCCAAATTTTGTGTTGTTGTAAGTTTCTTTTTAAACATTGCCCCACAGTGTTGCTGCTGTTAAAGTATGTATGTACTTATGTTTTTTGCTTGGGGCCGGGGCTCCTCAGGCAAAATTGATCTGACTTTAGCTCCGGGCTCCAGTATTTTTGATAATCCGAAATAAAATTCAATTCAATAAGAAGGCGACCACTGCTCTGCCGTCAACATAGTACATTGAGTAAAACTGAGCAGAAATATTTTTGACCAACAAAAACTATTCTTAGTCTGGGAACGCTTGAATACCGTTAACTAAGGCAATATGCAGCCATCGTGGCTACATCGAAGCTATTAACCGGAAAAAAATGGCACTGCGCTTTCCCTACAGTCAGCGAATCCTCGTAAATTGATCCCAATCCTTATCGCGTCCCCTCTCGTGATCGTCGGCCTTATCTGTTGAGGACTTGCGCGCATCGCATCACCTCATCGTGTAGAGGGCTGATCGAACGCTCGGTCTCAGGACGCAGTAGGGCGCACTTTGTTGACCGCGGAATTTTTCGGGGGTGCTTCTAGCATACCAAGTTTTCCACGCCCTATGTACGCTTTAGATAGGAGAATTTTGACTCCCCGAAAAGATGAAATGCTGCCGAACTGTTTATCTGAACACTTCATTTTACCCTAATAAACAGAGTCCATTTGACACTGCATTGCCTTATCGCTGATATATCCAGAATTTTGCAGCACGCCGAACTGCGCGTGGTTTTTACGGCAACTCCTTTTTGTGAGAGTAAAATATACGTTCCAAATGATCTCTTCTTTTTTTTAAGCGCTTTTCTGTCAATTGTAAGAGTTCGTCGATAAGAGCAGCTGCGTTGTAGAGTTACCACTTGTTTTCCCGGAACTAAAACAGTGATCTTCGCCGCTCTAATTTCTCTCCTTTTGACTACGAACAGGATATTAATGCTCAGGATCACGCCGCACGCAGGAGCGACTAGCGATGGGTGTTTTTTGTGTGCATATGTCATTTGTTATTATGATAAGCATCTTAAACTGTACGCTCGGGAAGGAGACTAATAAGGAAGGTGAGTTATTCTTCAGCCACAAAATGTAAATCGTTTACTGTAGCCATGGCTTCGCTGAACATAATTTTCAAAATTGCATGTGACAATTAAAATGCCTTGAATATATACCTCGAAGCTTAGCACAAAAAGAAAAAGAAAGATTAAGAGGAGCGAAAGAGAAATGCTGACTTCCACTCTGACGGCTTTACTTTTCATTATTTACTTTTTTTATTCACCACAATCGTCGATTCTTTCCTTGTGTTCTAGATACTAGCGACTGCGTTACCTGCTTCTCGACTGCAACAAGCACGAAGACTTTCAAGGTAGGAAATTGGTGCTATTGTTTAAGCGGAATTCTCTACAATTCAAGCAGCGACGAATGTATCATACAAGGATCCGATTCTAGGAGGTGCTACAATCCACGTCCAGAGCCCCCGTATGTACCTTTTTTCTGCTTCATGTTGTCGCCAAGTAGACTTTTCGTGCAACTCGTAGCGAGGTTGGAGGGGGCGAAACAGTGAGCCAGTGACAGATATATTTTTGATATAATCTGATACAATCTCTGTTATATTTGTAATGATGCTACGTTCATGAATGGCATAAGGGGGTAGTGTCCGCAAGAAAAGGAATGGTTCCTTTTCGATCTGCAATCAAAGAAACTTTACTCGAAAGAGTTTTGAGAAGTACACCATCAGAATGAGTTTCCAAGGACTGTGTTGAGAGATTTAAGAGTCATGATCGGATAACACCTTACATTCAAACCTCAATGTGTTTTCATGATGTATGTTTTTTGTTAGCGAAGGGGAAATAAAATATTATCTTGGTTATTATCCTCGAGCGAAATTAGATTTGCGTATTTACGCTTCTCTGTAGTGCTCAAACTGCACGGCCAGACATGACATCGGCGGTTTGTACCGCTAGCGTCTCCGGAAGGCACATGTTGGGCGTGCACAGTCTGATGTTCCAGTTTCCCTTCCTAATGCAGCCATTATGCTATGATTTCAAACAAATATGCATACATCGCTCACCCTTTACGCAAAAAATCGCATTTCACAACGAGGTCGTCAACAATACAGCTGTAGACAGGCATTTGCCTCTCCTGCTTATAGGTTTGTTTTTTGAGGATAAGTATACTGGGCACCACATTATTCATCGGTTATTTATACGCTAATGGTGTACAGATTGCTATGAAATGCACTGCTGAACAGTCTTTATTTCAGAACGCTTTAAGACAAAAACACGATTTCTTTTTCTTTTCACGCCTTGTTCTTTTTAAAGGGGAGGTATAAAAATTGGAAAGCGTTGATGCTGTACGCCTGGAATCGTCTAAATTAAAAGCAGACTACAAGGGGCTTTCCTGAACCTTCTTTACGCCAAATGAAAACGCGAAAAAACGTAAATTCTGCAGGGTAAGCGCTTGTGATAGTAGTACACGTGCAAAACATAAGCACTCCAAAACAGGAACAGAGGTAAAGCGCTTGTTCTGTATCCGAGATCTCTCCTTTAGAAGCGCGCCCCCACCGATTACAAACTTAAAAACACATATACCACAGCACTCAAAGTCAGATTAAACTCGCCATTTGTTCTGTGTTGTTTTATGTATAGCAGCTAGGTGTTCTGCATCACCACAAGCAACCGACCGGTTGTCAAGAGTTAACTCAGCACTCGCATCCAATCTAAAGCAATAGGGCACCTTGTGCTCAAAAAAACAATTGATATTGACCTATAAAGACCCTAATAGATCCGCATCCGCCATTTGTAATTTCTCCCTCCGGTCACAGCTTTTACAACATGCGAATTACAAGGAAATATACTTATTCGCCCCATAGGCCACAAATCCGAGAAACGTGCACTCCTTGTGAATGCGGACCTGGGGAGGACTCATGCCCGTATGCAATGGACTGCAGCTGCACAAATGGTGTTGTCTACAAGAACGCGGACACCACCTTATGCGCCAGAAACGTACAAGACTGCTTCAGGTAGGATCTTTCTCCGAACAGTAAGAGCCTTGAATTAAGCCGACGCCTCTTGAGCTGTGATAGCACCCGCTCCACCTATTATAGGGTTTGATGCCGAATAGAAGGCAACCCGTTGTGAGTGGTAGAGCGCAAAACAGACGAAAGATAAAGTAGAAGACGTCTTGTTCTTTGTCTTTCATGTGTTTGGCTGCGTAGCACCACCAATGAAATACTATCTTCAACTCGCCCAGCTTTCAAACTTTCTACAGTGGAAGATAACTATCGCGCCATATTTTCAGAGAACCATGCTTCTAAGGTACATTAAGCAACGTTTGAATTGTGACGACAAAGCAACCATTGAAAATCGTAGCTGCTTGACCTAAACTGCAGCGTTCAAACATCCGTTCTTACCAAAGGAAATTTAACGACTGCACTTTAGTAGAAATGACTGTAGTTCCTTCGGTGTTTTTTTTTCTAGCCTAATGAGAACGTGGACACTACTTAATTTAAAGAATATTTGGGTAAATCAAACATTGGTTTTTGATGAAACGAAATGGCGCAGTAACAGTCTCACGTCTCAATGGACACCCGAACGGCGGCGTAAGGGAAGGTATAAAGGAGGGAGTGAAAGAGGAAAGTAATCGGCACAAATTTGTTTACATCAAACTCAAAATATTCAACACTTCAAAATTTCAAGCTCTGAGAACATGGCGCCAGAACGAGAATTTTTGTATGGAGGTTCACCCAAATTCTACTCCATATTAAATGCCAAATTCAATCGTTTTGTTCCTCAGAGCACGACCACTTCTTCTCCATCATGTGGAACTTCTCGTACTGGCGTCGGAGGCCTCAGGAGGTACATAGTTTTTATGGCCAGTTCAAGGGCATTTTAGGCCTGGCTTCACATTTTCTGAATCACGAATCATAGCAGCGGTGAAGAGACGGGCCACTACCCTGCGATAGCAGGTTCTGCCGCCGATGTGCATTGTGAAAGCAAAGTCACACTTCTCGAGCTATCTCGTGCCATCAATGATTAATTGAACCGCCACTTGACACGGACGGCAGTTCGCACAAATTCTGGTTAACAGGTTGTGATGCCGTCGCAAGGTCGCGTTACCTAGGTGGCCGGCCTGACACATGTGGGGGCCGCCTAAGAAGATGATGTGGGCAAACAAACATCAGATAACTCTAAGATTAGGGGCTTTAGTGCTAGCGCAATAATAGAAAAATACCTGGTGGTTGAGCAAAGCTAAGCACGAAATAATATGCAAAAGAAAGCACTTTTCGGGCCCGGTTGGCTTTTCATTTTTTCTTCTGATGGAATACAACACTATTCTTAAACACAAGGACACAGTAAGAATTTGACAGAAAGAAAAGAGTGAACAGTGCCCGCCTTCTTAAGTGGTCTCCGTGGCCGCTTCTTGAAGTGCAGTGTTCGATTACTTGTGAAGAAAAAAATTGTGTGAAAGCAGTTTTCTGCGGGTGGACACTACCACGAAGTAGCTGTATGCGCGCGTGAGATGCCCACTTACCCAAGGTGAAGGTTATCCGCGTCCTAAATATTTTCATCGTCAGTGCCAATTTACTCAGTGTACGCCGGTGGCCTATGCTCCAGTGCCGCGTTTTTGCAGCAATGTTGTCCAAGCCAACGCGTATTGCTCTACTGCTCTATTGTCGTGTCTCTGCCACAAAGTTGTCCACGCGAACGCATTCAGCGCACGCCTCTCTTTCACAATACCGTCACATAGCTTAAAGCGAGAATATTGGACTGATAGTAGTATAATTGATGAAGACGACGATGTGCTATGTGCAGAGCGAGAGCGTGTTGCAGTTTATTTATGCTTCATTATTTTTCGAATTAATCTCTCTCTTTTTTCTCTCTCTCTCTCCAATCCAAACTCCTATGTATATTTTTTTATGAATATTATTATTATTATTTATTTATTTATTTTTATTTTTTTTCCCTCCCTGCCCTTTTTTTTGGTAGACTCCCCCGGTGTTGCTCTCCCGTGTGCTTTTCTTTTGCCTTTACTATGTACAGGGCAATACCAACGTTTACCTCCCGATTCTTGGCCGATCCCCCAGTGTGGGTATGTGCCATTCTGTCAAAGGCTACAACAACAACAAGTAACGCGAGGCGTGTTCGGCTGCGGCGACAGCTCAGTGCTTGCGCACTGTGGTCAATGAAGCTGCTCTGTTGCGCTGCCGTGGGTTCTGATCCCAGTCGCGGATATTTACTCCATTTACATTTATTCATCTACTTTACTAGGCACAAACCCACAAACATCGCCACAGCTTGCTTCGGGTTTACCCGTCTGAATAATGTGCTCGCACTACAATGTCAGAGGGCTGTTTTGAGCACTGCACAAATGGATAGTAGTACTCGATATCTGGACAGATACAGAAGATCAGCACAAAAGTGAGGGGGTCGTTTGCAGGTAAACTGGCCATATGAATTTTAAATTGCCGAAAGATTATATTGACAAGCGATATCAATTCCCGCACTGGTGAACTCGGTGTTCGCACAGACTGCAACGACCCACTTTTACTACATCTAGGTGAGAACATCACCTCATTCAAAGCTAACAGAGAAGCCAAATGTGAGCGGCGAATAGCGTGTGAATTGGAAAATCAAAAATCTAGCATCGACTGCAGCATTGTCATCGCGCAATGCACAACAAGATTTTTTTTAATGCAGCTAGATGATGAGAGTTTGTATATCTAAGGAAATTAACATGAACGGATTGCACTATGCTTGTGCAACGTAGACGGAAAGGAAGGGTTAGGGCGGGACGAGTAAAAACCCTTTTAACCAGCACACAAGTGGGCCGCAGTTTGGAACTAGGGGGTGGGAGGGGGGGGGGAGGAATAGTAGGGCAATCCGTAACAAAAGACTGGAGATATGACGAACTTATTGGCTTAATCAGGGGAAAAATTCAAAACAGCAACTGGAGGGCACAAAGATGTCTCAAAGCTGGTCAAATGCAGAAATGAACAGGCATTTGAGGTACGGATTCTGGGATCGATGTGGAATGCGGCGGCCAAAAGGGCTGGGTTGCTAAGGAAGAGGCAAAAAGAAATTTGAATATGCAACAACAACGCAACTTAGATTTCTACGAGCTCGTAGACGCGCAGATAAGGAGAAAGCGGACATTGAATTATGCAGAATATAGGAATGATTAGGGACATTGAGCAATCATCTTGATTGCTTAGGGAAGGAGATCGAAAGCGGACACACTTTTATAAAGGGTGTGGATAGCAGCAATCTTAAAGGGTATTGGGCAACATGGAAATGCTAATTCGCGACGAATGCAATGTAAATTAAAGGGCGGCACATAAACCAACAGGTGCTTTCGCGATGAAGTTTGCAGAACAAAAGTTCAGCTTAAGAAACCTGGTTAAAAGTGAGCCCCAAAAATTGTTCATAAAGGTACAGAAACCGGTGCCGATGAAATTCTGATCAGGTGGACTACTAAGCTGGGGCCATAAGATAAGGAGACATTGTTCAAGGTTATCGAGCGAAGCTTTCAAGGCAGGCATGTACAGGTGCACCAAAACTAAAACGGAGCACGCAAGCGGTGGCCGAACTGGAAAAAACTGCATCTCAGCGCGCTCTATCAGCAGATGCGCAGCAAAGAGCGGCGGTGCGTCGGCACATCTCGCTGACCCATCTCGATGATCTGATGCCCTTCTTATCGCCGGCATCAGCGAAGCCACGCTGCTACCATTACTGCTCGCCTGGGGCGCTTGCAACGCTCCAAGCATGGATTTACCAGCATCTTGCAGGAAAGCTGGCCTTCGGTGGCGTGCGCTCATCTTCTTGGATAGGAATGCCACCATTTTCAGTCTGCGTGACCGCCGTGATTTGTGCTTCACTTCGTGGCAAGTTTGTTTGGCAAGTGCGGTGGAAATTTCACTTGGCTCTATGCGACGCATGAAAAAAAGAATAGCATGAATGTATGGCGGCGGTGTATATGTGATAGAAAGATATGCTCAAAATATAACCGATCGAGGATGACTCAAGGAGAGACAACCTTATTTTCTATGGAGATTGTTTAACTTTGTTTTATCAAGTGTAAGAAAGCCAATCTGTGCTGAAGCAAGTGGTCTTCAATTAACTCACTTGCTGGGCCGTTGAGCATTCATACTATAAAGACAATGGAGCCAACGTATGCATGCTATTCTTTAATACCGCACTTGTGAAACCGATGCAGGAGCGTTTATACTTCATACCGCAACCAATTCGCCACCTAGTGAAGCGCGAACTACGGCACTCATGCATACTGAAAATGGTCGCATTCCTGACGACGCAGAAAGCGTACGCCGCCGAAAGCCAGCTTTTCTGCAGATGCGGACAAACAATAATAAACCCTTGCATGAAGTACTGAGGCACCCCTGGCGAGCACTGATGGTAGCTGCGCGGCTTCGCTCGTCCCGACGGTAAAGCGAGCATCAGACCTTCGAGATGGGTCAGCCGGATGTGCCCACGGAACCTCGCTCTTTGCTGCGCATGTGCTGACAGAGCGCGCTGGCATGCAGTTTTTCCCATTTCGGCCACCGTTCGCGTGCTCCGTTTTACTTTTGGTACAAGGGGATCGCCTGCATAGCAGACGAAGTTTAACGTACAAAAGTAAATGAAAGAAAGGAAAGATTTACACATACAGACCATTCGCGTTTATGTTTCTTATATACGGAGTCGCAGTAAAAAACAAAGCTACGAATTCGGATAGAGAAAAATCTAACGCTGGGAAAAGTGAAAAATGGTTTTAAGCAAGGCAGATAATTTGACAACCATGTGTTCGTTGTAACATGGCGTTGTCAAATAGCTATAACGAAGAACACGCCGCTACGGTTGGCTTTTCAAGACACAAAATCTGCACATGATGACGTAAGCAGGAAATTGTCGGTTACTTTTTAACAGGAGCAGGTCTAAATGCCGAGGTAAAGAACTTACGAACACAGTATACAAGGATATTGGAAAGAAAATAGGCGAGAACTATACAGCATGCTGGAGGTGAACACGCAAACAAGTCTCAGGCAAGGTTGCCTATTGTAGGCACAGTTGTCCATTATTTATACCGAAAGAACGGAGCACATACTACAGGCGAAGAGAGCTGGGTTTAAATTAGCTTGTACAGAAAATGACTAGCAATAGGCCAATTCCTTCTTGATGTAATATGCGCGGGTACCTTGGCGCTTTTTGCTGAAAGTCAAAGCGATCTACAGTGCTGAGATATCTGTGGAAAGAAAGAAACAGACATCAGATCGAATTGAGTGTTGAAAATTCAGGCATTATTTGATTTAAAAACAGCGGTACTGGAGCTCTATGAATACATTTTGGATTGTATACCTCTCAAGATGAAAGAAAAAAAAACTAGCAATGGCGTGAGAAACGGGGACACAGAAGGCACACAAAAGACAAGACTGACGCCAACTTGCAACTGGGGTTTATTGCCCCAAGCCTGTCTTTTGTACTACAACCAAGCCGTAGCAACGAATGCATCAGCGTTGTGCATATCAATCGACAATTTATGCAAACACTGGAAACATATTATCACTGATCACTACAGAATCTAACCTAAACAGAGCTTGGGATGCCAACTTCCTTTCTGGCCAGCATAAACAATAACATCAACCAAAGCAAAAAACAAGGCACTGCGGCACGACAAGTCTACACTAACAAAGCGAAAAAGAGCAAGAATCGAACGAGTATGTGATAAAACGGCATGAAAAATAAAAAATAGATGACCAACAATAACCCGGAAAAAAAACATGACCAACTATCACAACAGGGAGGGATAAAGTCTGAAGATAAAGCGCCTGGCGTCAAGTGATAAAAACTAAAGATAATTCCTGAAGAACAGTCGTCTTAGCGTTAAAGATTCTAAAAATTGCAAAACAACAAAAGAAAGCACGAAATAAGAGCGCAACACCTAGGAAAATCCCCGATCTACAAAAAACCTTCTAGAAAAGTCGTTTCGGCGCTGCTAAGAATAATGGAAGACCTGCTAACTCATTTGTTTCCAGCTTTCTCGATGAAATATGCTTCAACAATCTCTCTCTCAGTTCTATCTTTTCTGCTCTTCAAAAACCTAGTTTTCTCGAATTCGGGACGGCAATTAGAACAGCTTTTGCAGTAGTCAACTAGGAAGCTCCTTTCGTTGTTGCGCAGTTTCGGCAATGTTCGCTTGCACGCTTATTAAAACAACGACCTGTTTGCCCGATGTAAACGAGACCACAGCTAAGCGGTATCTCATAAACCACTTGTGTCCTTGAGTGCGTTAACTTTCTTAGGTGTTTTATGGTGCATGCTGGTCGCTTTTCTCGGTTGATCATGGCACAAAGTCATGGCACAACAAAGTATTGGCGCATTACGAAAGGAGCTTTCTAGTTGACCACTGCAAAAGCTGGTCTAATTGCCCTCCCGAATTAGAGAAAACTACATTTCTGAAGAGTGGCAAAGGTAGAACTGAGAGAGAGATGAATCCTCATGAAGCGATATGAGGATTTTCAAGAGAATAACGGTTGTTGAGCTGACTTTTCCGAAAGTGCTACTGGGCAAAAAAACATAAGGGCTACAAAGACTAGACAGGGGCAAAAGAGCGCTGAGCAGCTTAGCTCTAGATCCCTAAAAAATGGCAGTGGCTTAGCTCAACTTTTCTAGGATGTACAGTTTTGTCAAAAGTAACCAGGCTGCATGGTTTGCTTCTAGCTTGTATAGGGGAGCCCTTGTGGCTTTCCTAAAGATCTAAAGGCGTTGGAAGGTAAGACGACCCCCTGTTCTAATCTTTAACGACCATGTAAGTTTCAGGGAGGCTGCAAGGGCTCCACTGTACGAGCTAGAAGAAAACCATGCAGCCTGGTTACTTTTGACGAAGACTGTACGTAGCGAGAGTACGGTTAAATTTGATTACCCCTTGTTCTTCAGCTTCGTTTCCCTCCGGCTACGTCCAGTGCTTATCTTTGGTTCTTATCACCACGTTGCGCCTAATTTCAGCTACATTAAAGACGGGATATTTTTTATGCAGCAAATGTGACGCGTTTATTTTATTTCTGGTTCTCCGTCTTGTAGTTAAAGCCTGGCGTCTTTCAGACGCTCCGACTCACTGCCCATATCTAGTGATGGCTCCACCCAGCCGCGTTCTATGTATGTATAGTTGCACCAACCTCCCCCCCCCCCCCCCAACCTTCCTACGGCGCACGCGCATCGCTGTTGCAACTCGGTTTCGCCGGCACGCCGCGGCACCGGCTCCTCCTGTGACGTCACGCCAGATGGCGCGGCGAGCGGCGTCCGCCAGCTGCGGCGCTTGCTAGGCAACGGCTCAAGGTCTCGGTGCGGCCACGGCGAAACAGGAGCCACGGCTAAACGGAGATTGGATTGTAAAACATTTATTCCATCAAAAATGCAGATGCAGACGGTCCGCGCTAGATGGCCACCAAACCATTGCTGGCGGCGACCTGAGCGGCCCACTCGGTGGCCAAGGCGGAGAGACTTTCGCGTAATCTAGCACTTGCAACAAAAGGCAGGAAGAGGAAGCTGTCCAGAGGGATATGGGTTGGCCG
This sequence comes from Amblyomma mixtum, assembly GCF_055824585.1. NCBI lineage: Eukaryota > Metazoa > Arthropoda > Arachnida > Ixodida > Ixodidae > Amblyomma > Amblyomma mixtum. The sequence goes on from NC_143015.1 coordinate 54,182,238, forward strand.
ACGTCTGAGGCACGGCGAGTAGACAGCAATATATTGTTTGCGGACAGGTTCTGGATGACGGATCAGAAGAGATGGCTATCTATCCGAAAAGAAAGCAATAAAAGCTACTGCGTACATCGAAAGTAAAGTCCATTAAATCGAGATGGTTAATTGGATAAAAAAAAAATTGCTACAAAGAAATCTCTGACTTAGTACAAAGCTGGAAGCAGCAAAATCTAGAGGGAAACGTTGCATGATAATTTACGCGGAATGACTCCAGATTAGGTTGCCTTAAAAACAAATAATAGAAATGCGAACAGCGATGCCATATTTGTGCAGTGTAAAAATATTAAACGGTTTTACTATACATCCAAATATCTGAGAGGACGCAAGGCTTTGAGTTTCTTTGGATATAGTGGAGAGTGAACTCGCAATTAAAGCGTGAGCACAAGGAGTGAGTATAAGAAGGCAAGGTGACTGGTGGGGCAAACCACAACGGAGAGTTTGCACGATCAGTCACCTACACCAAACTTAAATAGCTTAAACATGTAACGCAGCAAAGAGTGGGGGGAATATAAACAGAAAAGAGTCCGTGGTAAAAAAAAGAGCAAAAACAGATAATACTTAAAAGCACCGCTCTCAATTAACAGGCACCGTTCTACTCGGAACGGCGCCAACTCCAACGGGACGTCAGTAATTCTCTGACTCTCCCTGTATCTCCGTTTGTCTCTCTTTCTCTGTCTCTCAGTTTTTTATCTTTCTATTTGCCTGACTATTTGTGTAGTGTGTGCCATCTAAGAGGCAGTCAAATTTTAATCTAAATAACTAATCGTACTAAAATTGCCCAGGTTTACTGTCCCTGAAACAGGAACGTTAAGATTTCTGTTATTTTATTTATTTTATCATTTATTTTATTATTTATTTTATTAATTATATTATTTATTATTCTTTTTATTTTATTTAACGTTATTTTACAGGTAGATTGCAGTGTGTGATGCTTGATAATACGCACGGAGATTTAAAAAAATGTTAAATTCGGTGTACCTCAAGGAAGTACACTTGGCCCACTACTTCTTAACATATATGTATTCGATTTGCGTTTGTTACAGCTTAAGTCAAACGTTTTTCAATACGCTGACGACACAGCGCTAGCGCTTGAAGCTACTGATTATCGTACAGGCTTGGAGTCATTTCAAACAGATATAAGTGAAGTCGTTGACTGGTTCTCGCAACATTTCATTTTTTAAACGTGAACAAAACAAAACTGACATGCTTTAAAAACCCTCATAAAATTGTTGCTTTCAACCAACCACTGTATCTTCATACATCCCATTGTTACCAGTGTAATTGTAAAGCTATGGAAATAGAGCGAACAGTTCTGTATCTGGGCATCCACTTTGACCAACACCTTACATGGAGCGACCACACCATCTACCTCTCTCGAAAGATAATGGCCATTGCGGCTATGATGTATCACCTTCGTGGTAAAGCTCCGCTCCATCTTAGGCGACTGATCTATACAGCATTAGTAGAACCTGTTTTAAAGTACGGCATTACTCTATACGGTAACTGCTCCGAATACAAGAAAGCAGCATTAAATGTTATCCTAAAAAGAATAGTGAACACTATATTGTACGGCACAAAACTACACTGGGTTGACATGAAAGAGAAATACGATGACTTAGGCATCCTTCAAATTCGTGAACTATTTCACTTTGTTGTATTAACACGGTATTATTATTCAAATGAATATAAGACTCCCGTAAAAAAAGACGTCACCTTGAGAAAAACGGAACGTTTTTTTAAGCGACGGGTTTGCTCAAACTATTTCATTTCATTTCTCTCTTTATTTCCTTTCCTTTCGAAAAGGTAGGAGCCGGGACTAAAAGCTGTAAAAACAGCTTGACAGGGGCCCCGGCCCCCTACATGGTGGCACTGCAGCGTGTCGGAAACAACATCACCATGACAAAGGAAAAATAAATACAGATACATATTACAGAGGCAATATAGTTCAAGAGCAACAAATAAATACAAATTCAACATTGCAAGGCAATCAACAGTTTGTAACGCTTCAAACACAGAAAAAAAAGAAAACAAAGAAAAAAAATAGATGAAGTACAATGTGTTGGACATTCTGGACACAGTATGTAACGAATTGAAGCGACAGTAAATTAAAAAAGATGCGCAGTTATTATGTACCGGCTGTATTTAATGAAATTCCGGATGATTTCGGAGCAATAGCGCAAACAGGACAAGGGACCAAGAACGAGTCGACACACACAGCGTCTACTCGTTCTTGGTCCCTTGTCCTGTTTGCGCTATTGCTCCGAAGTATGAACCAACAAGCCCGAATTTCAATGTTCCGGATGATCTATATATTGCAAGTAACAAACGTAGGATGATGACTGACTTGAGAAATTGGCGTGCAAATGTATTTCCCTGTGTATAGCTTGAGTTCTTTCGTATGTGCAATTTTTCGTTGAATTTTTTCATTGTTTTTGTTTGTTTTTGTTTTTTATTTTTGTTTTTCTCTATGTTAGCATGAGTGTTTAGAAAAGTAATGTATGCATATGGAGGTATTTCTCCAGCTGCTGCCTGATCAGCCAACAAGCAAAATGTGCTTAGGCAGATCAGAATTTATGGATGTGTACGCATACAGACGAATAAATTTTTATTTGATTTGATTTGATTAGGCATTTCCTACTTGTCTTGGATATCTGAATGCAATAAGAATGAACGGTAATTTTGCACCTCTGTGTGCTAGGCCAACTTTAATTCTGAATGGTGAATTTCAGACCCAGTGGTAAATGGTATATGGTTCTTAAAAAGAAAAAGAGGCCTCTTTCTATCGATCGGAGTTATATTTGTCTCACCTAAACCACTAAACAGCACGCTCCAGGCAATGAGCTTACCTTCGCATATTTTTTGCTGCTCGTTACTGGAGCTTGCTTTGTATTCCATTATCTCTGCCTCAACATCCGACTTTCTGATCTTTTATACAATCATTACAAGAGTGAACTCCAGTAGCCTAGAAGGCAAAAAAGTGTTATTCGGATAGCGGCAAAATATGTCCCGAATCTGCCTGAGTGTGCTGAACCTCTTACAGGGGGGTACTCCCAGAAGAATGCGCTACATGCGTTTGCCTCGACAATGAATCCTGGTGTCGATATCACAAGGACTGTCAGTGCTTTTTTGGGCATGTGCATCACAAGGACAACCGTAATGTCTGCGCACGAGGAATCGTGAATTGCGGAAGCGATGTCGGTTCCCAATAAAAATACGAAATGATTCTGGTGCACCAAACACTACCCAGGTAAGAGGCCGAGTGGCTTTATAAATTTGGTCGTCGTCATCATCATGAATATCAGCCTAAGGACACCCACTGCAGGACAAAGGACTGTCCATTATCTTGTCAATTAGCCCTGTCCTGTATCTGCCAATGCTACCTTATCACCGCAAGCTTCGTAATCTCATCTGCCTCTCTGACCTCCTGCCGTCGCCTTCTACGCTTGCCGTCGCTTGGAATCTAGTCGTTCCCCTTAATCTATTACTCTTGTTGAGATGCAGTGGGCGAAATAAGTATTTGCGCACGTGTCACTCAAAAAAAATTTTCGTTTCCTCTAGACCCTTTAGTACGAACAGGGCTCGTCGGTGGCTTCCCGAAGCATAGAATCGACGCTGCGCAGGATCGCAGTGTGCGTCTCTGAGGGACGCGCTCAATTTACAAGTGCAGACAAACTTCGACTGCCTATGAACTGATGCGCGCAGTTTGTGTCCTTCCGCATCAGTCTCGCGCATTCGTGAGGCGGGGGTTCGATCTCCAGGGCCACCGGGTACTTACTGGCCATATAATTGGTGCCAGCCTTCCCCTGCGTGGTGCTTGGCTCTTTTTCGAGTGAAAAGCTTGGAAACTGTGCCGTTGAAGCCATCTTGAGTAGAAGAAAAAACATTGCGCCATGGCACCCTTGGGTCGCAAATGCCGTTGCGCCATAAAAATCCATCACTATTCATACTATCTTTCAGGAGAGATCTGCACACTTTATACGTGCCAGTATAACCAGGCCGCGGCGCGCCGTCGGCGATTAAGAGGCACAAAAAGCAAACAAGAAAAGGACCACCACTTCGCAACAATATTAAATTCACTCGACAGGGTGATGCAGGGTTATTTTTTTAGTTGACTGTAATTTAATAAAAAAAAAGCAGTGCGTGCTAGCCTGCTGTACTCTTCGAACTAGCATTAGTGGTTCGTCATTGGTTTCCTCGTTATTTCCTTAACCTTGTTATCTTTATCGCCTTTTTAATTGTGCATTTTGGGGGTTTGATGGAGCAGCGGAATTAAATATCTTTATTCGTGCAGTCAATTCAAAATAAAGGAAACGAGGAAATAAACTCGGACAGGACGGTGCTGGATGACAGACTCTATTTTCAAGCATATTGGAAGTGAATCTCAAAGGGCAAGAAGCGTAAGCCGTCCACATAATCTGCGCCTTTTGGCCTTCGTCACTCTGGGGCGCGATTACGAGTTTTTGTCTCAATTTTGAGACTCTGACGTCAAAATGACGACACCGCGAGTCGTTGACCGCGGAATCAACCAATTAGCAGCGAGGTTGTGGTGTCTAATAGTAGGGTTCCACCCAGGAAGCATTTAGTTGCGCAATAAGGGACCGTATGGTAAAGTTTTTCTGTAAACACGCCGTTAATAATTTGAAGAATGTTTTATTTCGCTAACAAACTATGTTTCAAACTCAACGACATGAAGCAAAAGAAGAAGCGTCCTCAATTTTGCAATTAAGTTTGCTCTTCAGTCACTTTTGCTGCCGCGAGGGTGCGCTGACGCTGGAAAAGCGTCGGTAGCGGCGGCTAGGCGGCGTGAGCTGCCGCCTGATTCAACGGATTCAGCCTTATCCCTCCACGCACTTATTCAGCCATCGTAAACATGGCAGCCAGAAAAAAAATCAGCTGATTCGACGGCTGTGCTCTTTTTTTTACACATTACGCAGAATCAAAGTACTGCGCAGACGTCTTAAGTGCGCGGAAAAATCTGTTTAAAGGCAGTGATTGCTACGAGTCTGCCGAGAACAATTTGGAAGGAGCGCTTGGCTCGAAAACCGGCGAAGGCAGCTTTAAGGCAAGTTCACACTGGCGAGTTGCAATCGTCGCGCTAGTATTCTAGGAGTCCGATTTCGGTCAGTTAGTTACGGTTTGCGAAGCACATGTAAAGCGGAGAGAGAGCGTAACAAATCGATTTAAGCCTGTCGCGCGATCTCCGCGACTCGCCAGTGTGAACTCACCTAGCCAGTATCGATGGCAAATGTGCTCCAAAGATGATGCGTGATTCTATTTATTTTTGTTCAGAAAATACCCGGCGACCATGAATAATCACACTGCAGCAACTGCCGACATACGGAAGCAGACCGGTGCAGCTGCTGGGAGCTTGCAATCTCACTGCGGGAATTAAGAGCCCGGTCACTGCGCCAACAATCACTCATGCCGCCTCGTAACCAACTCATGCCGCCCGCTTCGGGTTAAGCACTTGACATTCGTGTTGGTGTTGCCGTTCCGTTCGGATGATGCTCGGATGACGCCGCCGGGGATACTGCGGTGGCGAAAGTTTATGCGAAGGAAGTCCTCCTTCGCCGCCGCCTTGTCTTGGGGGTCTCGCCGGAAAGCGCGCACCTTCTGCGACTTAACTTTGACAGTGGTCTCCGCAACTCACCGCAAACACTTGCGCAAAGTCGGTTGGGCTACGCCGACGTTTACTTCATTTCCTACGGTGTCTTGAAACCCACCGGCGGCGAAGGCGCTCACAAGCACTTGCCACTCCACTGACAGCGCACTCATCCGCACACCTCCAAATTCAACGGCGAGTTCGTCGCACAGCCATTGTGCTCCTTCCTATGTCAAAACGTCGAAACAACTCGTCCGGCACGTCAAAACCGTCTTCATGCACCCTCTTACACCGTTGCTACCGTTGCTCGCGCGGCCACCGGCCATGTAAACAACCGCCATTTTCTGTCTCAAGCGGTTTCAGACCACTCGTTCCAATCCTGCAAAATCGTCTCAATCGGCTCGCATAATTAGGTGAGCAACGTCAACACTTCTGGCACACTTATGACGTCGGCCGGTGACGCAAAAAACCAATATGGCCGCTGGTCACGACCGACCAATAGGAACGGGGCAAATGAGACACTTTTTGAGACACTTTCCGATTGAGACGATTTTGAGCGACTCGTAATCGCGCCCCTGGTGTCTTCATGCTTAGGGCGGAACCGTCGCCAGCGGCTCTGACGAGTTGCCTTGGGTGCATTCAATGCATGATAGCGGACGCAGTGACAGTGCACGTTTTTCCCTCCTCCCAAGGCGGAGGCGTCAGGCTGTCGTTGAATGCAGCCGAGGCGTTTGCCAGCGGCTCTGGCGTCCAGCGAGGTGGTGAAGACGTCTAGAATTTAGATAAAGTGTTTATGTTTACCAATCAATATGCTTCGAGAGCAGCGTGTAGTTAGTTTTTATACTGAATATCGAAAGCATAAATTTGAATATATCGCTCACGAGTGGTCAGGAAAGTAAATTTCAACGTTCAGTACTGCGACACAATGCGGTCCTTTATAAATATTGACGCAAGAATGAATCGGCCACTAATAGCTGGAAATAAATGTGTGACGGAAAATTAACTCGCCCCAAAATACGTCGATTTCTTAAAAATTTAACCGCTGCAAACTATCTACTTTAACCCCAGTATGATTTCGCTATTTTTGCGAAGAACATCGGAAGGTAGTGGCACAGCTGGAAGTTCCTGTATCGTGCATGGTGAAAAAATGTGAGGGAGAGTGCCTCATATCTTTTTCCTCCTTACAGGTGGGACTGAAGAGCGTCCAGGATCAGACGAAGCGGCGAAGCATTATCCCTAGACACAGGAAAATAAACCACATTGTTTTCCTCACTCCCAGTGGCATTATGTGACCAGTGAAACAGCAAAAAAAGCGAGATTATACCGTCCACGAAGCGCGACTTTCTGCACTCATAACACGAATATTATGGCGCCTCATTTTATTTTTCATTCGGCAGCTAAGGCCACGGTTGTAGGATCAAATGCCAGCCGTGGCGCCCATTTTAATGCAGACGAAATGCGAAACAGTGCGATAACAGAGCGTGTAAAAGTGTCCACGTGGTAACTAATATTCCGGAGCCCTTCACCCAGGTAGCCCTCATAACCTGACGGCTGATTATGTGTGCGACGCATCAGATTGTCGTCAGATGTAAAACAGATTGCGCGGTTCGCATTTTTGTTGCTTTTTGCAAGATTGATGTCATTACCTTCTACTCATTTTTCTCTTCTTGCCTCATGTAGGCCTCATGTAAAAAGTATCTATACTTTCCCTCCTGCAATAACGCCTTCGGATGCTGCAGATAAAACAAATAAAATTTAAAAAAAAAACATTTTCTTCTCGGAGAATAGTATGAACGTGCAGGCGATATCAGTAGTATGCATTTTAGACAGTGACCACAACTTAGCAGATTCGTCTGCCTGCCATCACGCAACATAAAGTGAATCCCAGAGAAATGTCTCGCTCTTAACCAATATCAGAGTGCGCGCATATGCCAGGTTAACAATCGGTAAACATGCCCACAAGAAACGGACCGCGGAAATTTTCGTGACATGTGGAAAGAGGTATGTTGCAATGTTAAAGCTTCAGCAGGGCTCGCTTCGTAAAATAAAGAATAAAAGCGCAATAAACAGGGAAAGAAACGACAAAGCAAGCACTAAGCCACCGGATCTCTTGTCGAGTCTGTTTATTCTTTCGCACTCTTTGATTTTTCGGTTTTACATCATATTGACGCGTCCAGCTGACTCATTTTCGCGCATGCATATGCAAGTTGCCCACATTTGTGATAGGTCACGATATGCACAAAATAATCATAGGCCATTTAATAGCCACTCAGACCGCAGCGGCGGTCTAGTGGTTTAAACGTATGCCTAGCATGCGGAAGGTGCGGGGTTCGATTCCCAGTGCCCCCGGGAGCAGACCAGGGGATACAATAGGTGCAAGCTTCCCTTGGCTTGGTGCTCTTCTTATCTCGGAACAAATGCTTGAGACAGGTGCTTTTGTCCGCATTTTATGCAGAGAAAAAACATGCCATTGTGCTCTTTGGCCACAGGTGCCCTTTCGTCATAAAAATTAATCATCACTTACTTAGGCACATTTTCGGCCACAATGCTCCAGAATGCTGTACAATTCGAGCTGTTGACAATGTCTTCCTTTGGCTAAAATGGGTAAGCGCTTTCTTCTCCAGCGGATTAATCTTGCACTGCGCAGGAATATTCGGCACTGGAATCCAGAACTTTAAGGATTTCTCCATTTTGTGGCGTTTAACACAATATTTTCTTCATTCAGTAGTTATGTGAGCTGTGAACCCAATAAAAATGATTCACTGCCATTTCCATGGTCCTCCATGATTCAGCATTGTTTGCGTTTAAACGTACCTTTGCATTCTTTTCTTTCTCTCTATTAAATTTGTTGTTGGGCTAGTTGGTGCGTAATGTAAAAGGTATGAAATAGCGCCAGAAAACCTAACCAATTCTGACTAAGCCTGGTTAATCATAACTTACTTTGGAAAATAAATGCAAATTACAAAATTTCATCTGATATTTTATACAGCTTTGTGCTTAATAAGTCATTTTGCGGTGTTTGTGTGCCTGAATGGCGAACATATAACTGTATGAAATGTTGTGTTACGTCTGGCCTTCGTCGTGGGGAAGACAACGACATGGCAGCAGCGAAACGCCGACAAACCCCGAGACGCGCGTTGGGTGAACGCCTGGATTGCCACGGAAGCCGCGTCCGTCTGCCCGGTTGAGCGAGCGTTTCCCGTACACCGAGTGTGAACGCGCGTTCGAAACGCGCGCGAACGCCGCTCATGGACATTTCGGCGTCTGCGCTACGTGGTTGGCATCGTTCCCCTCTCCCAGCGCGTGACGACGGCGTGATCTCTCGGGAGTGAGTGAGTGCGTGCGTGTCGGTGATTGGTGCCAGTGAAACCCGGCCCCCATCTAGGGACCATAGGGAAGAGAACTCTTAAAAAGCCGGCAGCGGCACGGCCGAAGAGCTTTTTGTCATCATGGTCTCCTGTTGAGCTGTCGTGATGCAGCGTTCCTGCAGCTCACTTGTAAATATTGTATAAAGTCCTCTTTCATTGTCCTTTTCCAGCAGCCTCGTCTCAGACGTCCCTCATTCACTTTCCGGCACACGGCCATGCTACCTCGTCCCTAACAAACTGGTGGCAGCGGTGGGGTGCTGCTACCTCGTCCTTAACAAACTGGTTGGCAGCGGTGGGACGCGAAACATCGGACGCCAGCGGAGAGTTGCGGACAACGGGACGCTGAGCAGCAGAACGGCGAGTCGGGGGCAGTGCAACAGCCCTTTGTGATGACTGGTTGCCTGCAGCGGACCGACTGCGCTGGATTCTTGGCTGCGAGGTTTGGTGAGTGCGGGACTTTCTTCTGCTGAGTTTTGCCAGGCTTTTGTTAGTGTCAGAAACAGAGCTGGTAATTGGGTTGTCGTTGCTGCTGGGTTAGTTGCAGCAAGACAATAGTGGGCAGTAGAGAAGGCAGCACTCGGAGCAGCCATGGATTTGAAGACGCTGCGCAAACCAAAGTTAGTGGAGCTTGCGAAAGAGTTGGGTCTGGAGGTATCAGACAAACTCAGAAAACCAGAACTGCTGAAGGCTATTCTTGCGTTAGAGGCTGAAGATGACGAGCTTGCGGAATGCCTTGAGGCCATTGAGGAGAGGGAATTGGCAAAAAGAGAACAAGAGGAACTTGAACGTAAAGAAAAACAAGAGAAAGAGGAACGCGAACGTAAAGAAAAACAAGAGAAAGAGGAACGCGAACGTAAAGAAAAACAAGAGAAAGAGGAACGCGAACGTAAAGAAAAACAAGAGAAAGAGGAACGCGAGCGTCAATACGCTTTGGAAATGAAGCGTCTCGACATGGAGATGGAACGCGAAAGAGAGCTGCGGGAACAGGAATACGAAAGAGAGATGCAGGAACTCACGCGTGAACTTAACACGCTCAGAAGTATTAGAACGCGATCTCGCTTAAGTGTTTTCAGAAAAGACGAAGATTTCAGAACTTTTCTAGAAAATTTTGAGAGAATTTGCATGGAGGAGCAGCTTGACCAGAGTTATTGGCCAATTGTGTTGATGGGATTCCTCCCATGTGAACCTTGTAATGTCTGGGCGAGGTTGTCTGACGAGGATGCCCACAACTATGCGATAACCAAAAGTGCGCTCCTCCGATACTTTCGAATTCCCGCGGAGGCAGATTTGGAAGGCCAAATTGACGGTGGTAAGCTACACCGCGATAGTGTCAGGGACCGAGTTAGAAGCTCCGCTCAGTCGCCGGATGACACGAGTGCTGTGCAGAAGTGGCGGCATAGGACAGGTTTGGTCCAGGAAAGAAAGGCCACTTCGGCAGCGAGGTCCGAGGAGTTCGGTCGAAAAGCTAGCGAAGAGTGCAGATCCACAAGCCGTGAGGGCTCGGGGGATAATGTAGGCACTAAGGCTAGTAATGAGGAAGAGTGCAGATCCGCCAGCCGTGAGGGCTCGTGCGGTAATGTAGGCACTGCTAGAAATAAGGAAAGGGGCAATACGTTGGTTTTGAGCCCAGAGAAGCTTGCACTTTCCGGGAAGGAGGCTGATTCCTGTGGTCAAGAGGATAATACCCTCGAGAAAAACGCCGAAGGTCTCAGTGACCCGGGAAATGTAGTCCTTGGGTCACGTGAGGAAGGTCATCACGGGAATTTAGTGAAGGCCGTGTTTAATGGGATTCAAGAGCAAGCTGTGAGTCGCAGCAATCCCGTCAACGACAAAGCCGAGCAATCTGCTTCGTTAGCGAGCACAGACAACGCTAATAAGGGAGAAGCGACCGTCTCTAGCCCTGAGGCAAAACCTGCTTTGACAAGTGAGGTTGATGCTTCTGCTCAGGAAGAGACTAGTGAACTTGCGGGCCAGAGCAGTCAAGGAATCAAGGGAGACCCTCCTTCGATGCGGCTGGCGAACCTTAGTAGCCAAGTTTTGGACACAGCGCTTTGCTGTAAGGAAAGCGGCTGCGAGTCACCCGAGTGCACCGCTGAAACCCAAGGGCAGATCGCAACGTTAACCATCGAGTGTGGTTTAGATCAAGTTGCAGGCCAGGGAGTTAGGGTCGCAGGGTCGATTAGCAAGCCTCACGAGAGCAAGTTATGCTCAGCAGGAGATAAAGTGCTGTCGGAACAGCTGGCTACTGCGACCTGCGGTGACTCACCGAAAGCACGAGCCGATAATTCGAACTTAAGGGGGAAATACGGCTCGGTGCTGCGTCAGCGAGAAGATGCGGAGGGTGAGGACACGGCGAGGAAGGGAGGAGCGCAGGGCCGTTCTGCGAAGGCAGTTTTAGGAAAGCGGCCGCGCTCAGAGAGAGCCAAGCCAAGGGGTAGACCGCGGAAAAAGGACGAAGGACGGGCCCAAAGCATCGTAAAGGTGAAGGCCGGCCAACCATGTAATGCTCCAAGACTGTCATCGCGGCACGCCAGATGCGATAAGCGCCGTACAAAGGCAAGGAGGAGGAAAAACTTTTATTAAGCAACCCTTAAAAGGAAGCCAGTGAGGGTGGGGATAAGGATAAGGGGTTTGCAGGAACAGGTGGGCCCTCGCGGTCGCGCTAGGTGGCCAGGAGCCCATGGGCCCTGGCGACCTCTGTGGCCCAGGTCACCATTCGGAGCTGAACCTCCGGCTGTGAGCTGTGCAGCACGGCCTCCCATCTCTCCTGGTCGTCGAGTCTCAGAAAAGGGGGAGTTGGAGTATTAGGGCAAGCCCTAAGTATGTGATGAACATCCGCCTTAGGGTGTTGGCATAATTTGCAGGACGGATGGTAGTCCCCTGGGTGCATGAGGGAATACAGGTAAGGGTTCGGAAAAGTGTCTGTCTGAATCCGTCGCCAAACGACTTGCTCGGCCTTATTTAGCGATTTATGGGGAGGGGAGTAAACTAGTCGGGAACCCCGGTAGTGAAGCGTGACTTCATGGTACGTCATCATGCGTTCCCTAGCACTGCGGAAGGAGGGGAGGCCGTCCACCGCCCGGTTGACGAGTCCTCGGGCGTGATTGTGTGCAGCCGTATTCCCCGGGTGTCCGCAATGCGCAGGAACCCAGATGAGTGTGATGAGCCGACTCGGTGGTACAACACTGTTCAGAATGCGATGTGCTGGCGTGTGAACCCGTTGTTTGGCGAAATTTCGTATGGCTGATTTAGAATCCGAGAATATGTATTTGGCATTTGTTTGAGTAATGGCCAGGGCTATAGCTGCTTCTTCAGCCTCGACGGGATGTTGAACGCGATTGAGAGTAAGGGATGAGCAAGGATTATGATTGCAGTTAAGTACCGTGATTGCATAGGCTGAGGTGGTAGAATATTCTGCAGCATCTACGTATGTGACTGCTCGATCCCTAGCGTAGTGCTTATGTAGGGCTGTTGCCCGAGCTGTGCGACGATCTTTGTCATGCTCAGGATGAGTGTTTCTAGGCAGAGGTGGAATATAAAGATTTTTTGCAAGGTCTAGAGAAATGTTATGCTGATCCGAAATTTGGTCGTCGAGGGTGATTTTGAGTCTTTTCAGAAGATTCTGTCCGGTAGGTGTTCGAGAGAGGCGATAGTATTGCCCCGTGAGGTGGGCTTCAATTAGTTCTGCCAGGGTGTTATGCACGCCTAGTTTGAGGAATTTGCTGGTGGGGGTTGAATTCGGGAGGTGAAGGGCAGCCTTATATATACCCCTGATCATTCTATCTATCTGCTCCTGCTCTGTCCGAGTGAGATACAGATAGGGGAGAGTATAAATGAGTTTGCTGATACAGAAGGCTTGAACGAGACGTCGCGTGTCTGCCTCCCTCATGCCTCGGTGTTTATTATTAATTCTACGAATGATCGCAGTCGTATTCTGTACAGTGTGGCGGAGTGATTTAATGGTGGTCGTGTTGGAGCCGTCATCCGTGATGAGCATACCCAAGACCCTAATGACGGGTTTAATTGGAATTGGAATGTCTTCAAGTTTGATAACAATTTGTGGCGGATCAGGATCCGGGTATCGGGGTCTGATTAGAAGGAGTTCTGATTTGGCAGGGGAACATGCCAGGCCTATACTTTGTGCATATTGTTGGACCGCGTTTGTTGCATTTTGTAATGTTTCCTCTATTTCACCGCAGTTTCCTGCGCTCGTCCAGACGGTGATATCATCTGCATAGATGGAGTGATAGAGGTGGGGAATTTTAGACAAGATTTGAGCAAGAGGGATGAGCGTGATGTTGAACAAAAATGGTGAGAGAACTGCACCTTGTGGCGTACCACGGCTGCCTAGTGGGAAGGTAGGAGATGTGACTGATCCGATTTGGAACTCCGCGGTCCTGCCCGTAAGGAAAGCTCTCACATATGCATAGGTGCGTTCTCCCACGTGCAGGGAGCTCAAAGCTTGTAAAATGGCTGAATGTTGCACATTATCGAATGCTTTGGTTAAATCTAAAGCAAGAAGTGCTTTGGTGAGGTGAGGAATCGAAGGATCAAGTATGTCTTCCTTGATCTGTAGCATGACATCCTGTGTTGAAAGGTGGGATCTGAAACCGAACATGGTATGGGGGTAGATGTTGTTCTCTTCCATGTGTCGGATGAGACGGTTTAGGACAACATGCTCCATGAGCTTGCCCGCACATGAAGTTAGAGATATGGGCCGAAGATTTTGCAGGTCTAGCGGTTTGCCTGGTTTAGGTATAAAGGTAATTCTGGCATGCTTCCACTGTTCTGGGAGCGTGCCAGCTTCCCAATGCTGATTCATAAATTCTGTGAAGGCCGCGACAGTTTTGCCATCCAGATTTCTCAGAGCCTTATTGGTGACTTGATCTGCACCTGGTGCTGAAGTGGTCCTGAGCTGCTGTAAAGCTGCCCAAACCTCTGCCTCGGCTATAGGGGCATCGAGTTGAGAGTTACAAGATCCCTCATATTGTACAGGGGTTAGTTGAGGGGTGTCTGGGAAGTATTTATCTCTAAGGATTTGAATAATGTCCTGACCTTGTTGTTGTGCGGAATGAACTAAGCGTATAATTGCTTTGGAGGTCTCTGATCTAGGTGAGCTGGGGTCTAATAGAAATCTGAGGAAATGCCATGTGTTCTTAAATTTGAGATTGCCGTCCAGTCTATTACATATCTGAGACCATTGCTGAGTGGTTAACCAGGCAGCGTGTTCCGTAATTTGCTCTAGAATTTTGGCCAAGGTACGTTTAAGTTTGCGGTTATGTTTTTGCCGCAACCATCGCTTTTCCACCCCTTGATAGGCTTGCCACAGATGGTGTAGTCGGCTATCTACTTGATTCGACTCCTGAGTAGTTGCTGCTTCCTTGGTAGAAGCTTCAATTTCTTTGTTTAATTGGGTAACCCAAGAGGAGTAGTCCTCTATTTTTTGAGTGGCAGTGGACTCTCGCCTTTTCCTGAAAAGGTCCCAGTCCACTATGCGTTTAATCTTGACTGGCAGGGTGAGGTTTTTTGCGTAACACGTGAGTGAAAGAATAAAGTGATCACTTCCGAGGTTTTGGCCTGTATTTGTCCAAGTAACATGCTTTAGATGTTTTCCAAGGGTGAGGTCTGGGCAGGTATTTCTGCTTACACTGTTGCCTATTCTAGTTGCCTGATTGGGATCTGTATAGAGAGTCATGTGATTTTGGTGGATGAATTCCCAGAGATGTTTCCCTTTGGGTTGAGTATATTTATATCCCCAGTCCGTGTGCGAGGCGTTAAAATCCCCGACAACAATTAGTGGTGAGTGCGCCGCAACAGAAAGGGCTTTTCGTAAGGCCCTGAGAAGCTGTGAATGTTTATCCTTCGGGTGGCTGTAGATATTCAGGACAAAGTATGTAGGTTGACCTGATTTGCGGGGGAGGATTTCAATGTACTGGCAGTCATGGAGCACGTCTGTCATGTCATGAATGATGTAGGTGATATTGCGATGCACGAATGTAGTGACACATTGGTGTGATGCATCAGAGGGGTGGATAGCTTGATAGCCTGGTAACTTATACGTATTGTTAGGTTCCTGGATTGCTATAATGTCTGGGATTTGAGAGGCTTGCTGAATATGAAGAAGAAGATTATCTTTTTTCTTTTTAAGGCCTCTGCAGTTCCATTGCCAAATATGGAGGGAAGGATTTTGACGGGGGGTTGGCGTGGAAGAGGTAGCCATTTCTATGCTGGTTGGGAGGAAGGGTTAGACGGCGGGCTGCTAAGTTTCTTAACAATATCATCAAGTACTTGCTCCAGGTGAGTAAATCGTTCAGCGATCTGAGTGAAGCCCACCTCGACTTTTTTTTCAGTGTTGTTGGCTTTTTCCTCGATCTCCCGAAGTTGTTGGATTGTTACTACTTGCGTTCCCTCATCAACCAGCGGACGTTTTTTACGAGGAGTGAGGTCTGACTGGTGAAAAGAGGTTTGTTCCAATTGCTGAGAGTTATCTGTAGGGTTGGATTCGTCTGTCTTAGGAGGAGGTGAATTGTGGGTTGTGGAGGGGGCGGTGGGACTCGTAAGGGTATTTAATCGAGCGAGAATCTGCGCCATCTGCTGTTTAAGGATTCGATTCTCTTCCATTAGGTTCTGTATGATTTTTTGCTCTTGGGATTTTTGAGACTCTGATCGATCATGCGAAAGATGGGAGGCCCTGTCCACCCAGCTCACCTGTTTGGATGTTCCGGCCCTGGACGAGGCGCTGGAGTCTCCGCTTCTTGTTGGACTTTTGCTGGAGGATCTGGAACCCTTCAGCCTGGGGAATGAGTCGGACCTGGAGCGTGTGGTCGAGTCGCTGCCCTTGGAGCTTGGTCTTGAAGGTCGGTCCTTGGCCCACGAGGATCCCGATGCTTTTTTGGTCGTGCGTTCGAAACGATGCCTGCATCTTGCGTCTCCCGTTCTGTGGTCGCCTCCACATATGATGCAGACTGGGGTGCAGACTTGCTCTGATGGATGCTGAACACCGCACCATTGACAGTGATCTTGTACTGGCATTGGGCACACGTCACGCCTGTGTCCAACTGTGCGACAGTTCGTGCATGATTCTACTTTCGGACGGAAGGGGTAAACCGCATGCAGGACTCCGAAGTACCTGATGGATTGGGGCAGCCTCTCCGCCGCGAAGTGGATTAGAAGGGATGTTGACGTCTTTCCTAGAGAACGTGCCTGCACTATGGGAAGGAGTGGATTTGCTCTTCTCAGTTCATCAAAGATTTCCGTTGGAGACTCATTCCCGTAGGCCTTGTATATGATTCCCTGGATTGCAGTGTCAGGGGGGGCAATGTAGGCCGACACTGCCACCTTGAGTCCTTGCACAGTGATGGATTTTAGTTTGACGTACTGAAGAGCGCGTTCCTTGCTGGGTGTCGCCATTGTGAGAATGTTTTTGACTGGGTTATTGCGCACTAGGTCCTCTTCAGCAGCCGCGACTGGTACCGCGCTGCCGTTCAGTATGGCTGCTCGAAGCTCACGCTCTGAGAACGCTGTGACATCAAAACCGCCGCCCGTTGGCCTAAAGACAATCTTGTAGTCGTCGCGCGGCAAGGGAGGTAAAGGCCGTGAATTTTTGTAGCGAGGTGAAGCGGGAGGCAATTTGTCTTGTTTTTTAGCTGAACCACATGCCGCGTCTCCGGTTTGGGATGTTGGCGTCTCTGCGTTGGCTGCTTGAGTTGAATGCGCTATGTGGGCTTCATTTTCTTTTCGAGAATGTCGATCTCGCACGGCGAGGACATGCTTCCAGTCGGGAGTTTGAACCTCGTGCGGTGAAATGGGCTCACCTTGCACGGTGTACTCCATGGCGAGAGATGTGGCAGATGCGAGCCAAGCCGCCGCTGTTGCTGCGGCGTTCGGCTGAACGCGGCCGCCGGCCGCCGGCCACGTTGGGTCTCTAACTTGCCGAAATGATGGTGAAGGGGACAAATACGGTGTCCGACGATGCGGAACAATCTTCTGTAAGTCTCGTGGGGCTGGAGTGCGATGTAAGCGGCAAAACTTTCTCAAAAACCGTGTAAAACACGGAGCCCATTCGGCGAGCGTCCGCTCCCGTTGGCCCCCTGGCGGTGGAATCTCCCGTACAAAGGCAAGGCTGGCTAGGCGTGTACAGACAGCGCGAAGGCCACCTGACCCATTGTGGGGACGCTACGGTAGCAGGACGCGTAAAACTCGCAGCGGGCCGCAGAGGACGCCCAGCTACCGCATGGAAGAACGCCGCAGAACGCGTTCCAGTCGAAGGACATTGCCGAATCGAGAGAGTACACGCAGGCGTTTGTTTCATGCGCGACCGTCAGCCCCTCGCATTCAAATGTTCAGACGCTACTCGGGTGTTGGAGACACGCGGCCGGTGTGCGAAACAAATCAGTGTGGCGTGGCGTCTGAGGCTCGCAGGTGTCGAAGCGCAGTTAAGCCCTTCGAATTTTGTGAATTGTCGGCTGCTAAAGCCACTGTTGGTGTGCGTCCGCGCAGGGCGCGGTTGAAGAGTAGGCGACCCCTTTGAGCCGCGGCGCGGCTCGTTAGCAGCGGATTCCGAGTATGTCTCTGCTGTTTTAAACCATTCCTGCCGAAAAAGCGTTTTGCAGAAAAAAAAAGTGAAAAAAAGAAGTTTTGAGCAGGAATAGGTTTCGGACACGTTTGGTTACATTGAAAGCGTTTCTTTTGAAATTGTTTTGAAACATGCACTAGTGGTGCCCATGTGTAGCAGCGTCCGCTGACACGCGGAAGTGCTAGCCAGACGGGCCATTGTAAGCGACTAGCATAAGCGCCTGGAGTTGATTTTATGGCATTAGGAAAATTACTGTGACCTTGGCTTCGTTGTTGAGCGAATCTTTGTGAGGAAACAAGTGCGTTCGTAATTGTTGTGGTCATTACGAATCGGAATACATCACAAAAAGGGAAGTCTTAACGGCAACGCCGATGGCTCAAGTCGAGGTTCGTAACGCAAGAGTCAGCATCATAGTTGCGGTTTGCTGGTCTTTTTCTTCCTGATGTAGGATTTTGAACCGATTGGTTTTGTTTGTTTTAAATTGAGATGCGCTTTGTGGTGTAATGTGCCGATTTGTGGGCATTTTCTCAGTGCTGCGGAACTACTCCCAGGGATTGATTGGGTTGTAAGAGGGAAAGAGCCTGGCATCGCTTAGTGGGGATTGTGTCGTGCTTGCGGACTGAGCGGTCGGGTTTTCGGCGGGGTTCTAACGCTAGCGGAGCACGAGTCACTTTGCAGTGCCCTTTGGGAACCTGCACCTGCAAAGGAAGACTTCGGGGTGCGCTGAGCTCCAGAACCGCCGAGAGAGAACCGACTCCGGTTGAGACCAGCCTCAAGCGACATCCCTCCGGACAGCGGATGCTGTCCCCTGTCTATCGGGATCTCCTTCCCCCGGCGGGGCAGTCTGTTACGTCTGGCCTTCGTCGTGGGGAAGACAACGACATGGCAGCAGCGAAACGCCGACAAACCCCGAGACGCGCGTTGGGTGAACGCCTGGATTGCCACGGAAGCCGCGTCCGTCTGCCCGGTTGAGCGAGCGTTTCCCGTACACCGAGTGTGAACGCGCGTTCGAAACGCGCGCGAACGCCGCTCATGGACATTTCGGCGTCTGCGCTACGTGGTTGGCATCGTTCCCCTCTCCCAGCGCGTGACGACGGCGTGATCTCTCGGGAGTGAGTGAGTGCGTGCGTGTCGGTGATTGGTGCCAGTGAAACCCGGCCCCCATCTAGGGACCATAGGGAAGAGAACTCTTAAAAAGCCGGCAGCGGCACGGCCGAAGAGCTTTTTGTCATCATGGTCTCCTGTTGAGCTGTCGTGATGCAGCGTTCCTGCAGCTCACTTGTAAATATTGTATAAAGTCCTCTTTCATTGTCCTTTTCCAGCAGCCTCGTCTCAGACGTCCCTCATTCACTCTCCGGCACACGGCCATGCTACCTCGTCCCTAACAAACTGGTGGCAGCGGTGGGGTGCTGCTACCTCGTCCTTAACAGTTGCGAAACGTTAAGAACTTCGGAGTTATCAGCTTCAATATACATACCGGTATTGTTCAAAATATATGGGCACTTTTAAGGATCTGCGAACTCATTTTTTTATATTGTCACGAAGTGGTGACTGCAGTGCGGCGAACAGGAAAACAGCGAGGCGTCTTCGAAACGAAACTCTTTATTCGGGCTGACTTGCGCCCGCAAAGAACTGAATCACTCGGCGGCGGCGTAGCAACAAGCGTGATCGGCGGTCGTCGAACAGAATGACCGCCGCTGTCGGCCGTGCTCTTTTTAAAGATGATAGCGAAGATTCCAGACAAAGCTTGGGAATTTACTAGAACCTTCTGGCGCAAACTAGAGCCGGCTCAGCCTAGATGCGATCAATCCAGATAAATCTAGGCGCGTCTTGCGTCACAAACGAAGCGATAAAGCGGCGTGCCGGCAGCCTAGAAGCATGAACAAATAAACACAACAAACAAAAGCTACAAAGATTCGCGGAATTACTCCCCTCTCAAAGAAGCATCGACTCGATGCTTTAGAACATAATGCTGCTATAAGCAATCAAAAACGGATTGTGCAAAAATGAACACCGAATGTGGAAACACGGCGTCCTTTAGCGTGCATGATAGGGCTTTAGGTGTACGACATGGACTACTTCTGGCCCTACGCGGCGTCGCTGGGATGCAATCATTTGGTCAGGAACGACCTCATAGTCCAATTCACCTAGCCGAGGAAGAACCTTGTACGGGCCGAAATAGCGGCGCAAAAGCTTTTCACTCAATCCTCGGCGGCAAATGGGCGTCGAAACCCAGACTCGGCCTCCTGGTTTGTATTCCGCGTTGCGTCTTCGTAGGTTGTAGCGTGTGGCGTCGGTCCGCTGCTGGTCTTTGATCCTTAATCGGGCAAGTCTCCGGGCTTCTTCTGCGCGTTGTAGGTATTCGGCGACGTCAACGTTATCTTCCTCGGTAACGTTCGGCAGCATGGCGTCGATCCTGGGCGTGGCCTCTCTGCCATGGACGAGCCTAAAAGGCGTCATCTGGGTGGTCTCCTGCAATGCGGTGTTGTAGGCGAAGACTACGTAAGGCAAGATGACGTCCCAGGTCTTGTGTTCGGCATCGACATACATGGCGAGCATATCGGCGATGGTTTTGTTGAGGCGCTCGGTCAGTCCGTTGGTTGGCGGGTGGTATGCAGTTGTTCTCCGGTACTAATGCCTGGAATCTTTGTAGCGTTTGTTTGTTGTGTTTATTTGTTCATGCTTCAAGGCTGCCGGCACGCCGCTTTATCGCTTCGTTTGTGACGCAAGACGCGCCTAGATTTATCTCGATTGATCGCATCCAGGCTGAGCCGGCTTTAGTTTGCGCCAGAATGTTCTAGTAACTTCCCAAGCTTTATCTCGAATCTTCGCTATCATCTTTAAATAGAGCACGGCCGACAGCGGCGGTCATTCTGTTCGACGACCGCCGAGCACGCTTGTTGCTACGCCGCCGCCGAGTGATTCAGTTCTTTGCGGGCGCAAGTCAGCCCGAATAAAGAGTTTCGTTTCGAAGACGTTCTCGCTGTTTTCCTGTTCGCCGTACTGCAGTCACCACTACGTGCCATCTAGATAAAGCTTGGGAAGTTACTAGAACATTCTGGAGCAAACTAGAGCCGGCTCAGCCTGGATGCGATCAATCGAGATAAATCTAGGCGCGTGTTGCGTCACAAACGAAGCGATAAAGCGGCGTGCCGGCAGCCTTGAAGCATGAACAAATAAACACAACAAACAAACGCTGCAAAGATTCGCGGCAATATATTGTACGTAATGCTTTATTTCTAAGAACTCTCCGTAACTGTTACTCTTACAGTAAAGAGCAGAAAAGTAGTCAGTGAAGCAAAACGTAAGTACGTAAGAAAAGCAGGCAACAGTTTTTTGAAACAATGACTTTCCTGAGGTTCCCTGACTACTGTCTGCTTTCATATATGTGACTTATAATACCTTAGATCTTCCCACAGTCCTCATAGCGTGAGTCGCTTTGGGACGTCAAACCACATAAACCATATCAAACCTGATACCACTTGGCATTGCCAAATCAGGGTATCTCATTTGAACAACTGCAAAATATAGCCCTGGGACACAGTACAGAACCCTTCCCCGTTTTTCCACTCTATAAGAACCAATCAACCATCTTCTACGTCTGTCAGCATAAAGTAAAGACAGCAGTAAAAGCATTGCACATGCGGCTCTAAAAATAAATTTCATGAGGTGAAATTAAAGTGCCCCGTGTACTGTCTTATGTCCTGTGTAAGGGCCCGTTAATGAACCCCAGGGGGTCGAAATTTTCGGAGACCTTCACTATGGCATCCCTCAAAGCCTCAGCCGCTTTGAGAACCTAAACCCCAATACAAACAAACAAAAAAAATAACATTTCATGGATGGGATTGCAATACTAGGCGTGGATTGCGGTCTCATCTCGGTGACCACAACGGGCAAAGCCCTCGCTAACGAGAACAGCATTTGGCCGCCCTAATGTAGCACTTAGCCTTAAATCCTATTTTCATATATCAAATAACAAATGGGCCTCAGTCTCAAGCGGCTGCTGAGCAAATGACCAAGGCGGCAGAAATAAAAAAGATGACTTTTTTCGGAAAGGCTAAATTACCAGGAGGACATATGGGCGCAATAAAAAACACGGACATAGAAGTAGACAGGGACGAGCGCTCGGCCCTGTCTACTTCTATGTCCGTGTCTTTTATTGCGCCCCTGTGTCCTCCTGAAAAGTTATGAACCAACACGCCCAAATACAAGTACTTCTGAGGATAAATTAAGCCTAATTGCCTTCGTTCAGCTACGCGCAGTAGATGCGAAAGATGCCCTTCTGCGATTCGGTTTGAAGACGGGTAGGCCTTCGTACTCTGAAGGTGCAACGAACGCTCGCTGCTGAACTTAAAAAATTGGTGCTCCGTAATTCACTTTCGAGTGCAATCCCCTTTTCAATCTTTTCTCGCGATGCCTAACCACGGAAAAAATTAAATGGCTCATCCCGTGATTCCAAAAAGCAGAGGATACGATTGGTTGTATTAATATTTGGGCTCATTTTCTTGCATGCTGCCAATGTCTGCAGGCTTCTCAGCTTGTTGGTGATTGCCAATAGACCCAGCCGTTTACCTACAAGCCATTGTGTTTGGTTGGTTTATTGGTTTATTTTGGTTTAACGTCTCAAAGCGTCTCAGGCTATGAGAGACGCCGTAGTGAAGGGCTCCGCAAATTTCGACCACCTAGGGTCTGGTTTACCTTTCTAATATTATTACGACACTGTCGAAAACACTTACTATAAGTACACCATTGTGAGAAAAAAACGACGAGAGGAAGCAAAGACTGTCATTATTTTATAAGAAATAGCTAGTTAGCCTGACGGTAATTCGCCACGGATGAGATTTCAGGCGGAGGTACGAAGTGACCTTTCCTGCCCTTCCCGACTAGAGCAGTAAGTTGCGGCCAGAACTGGAGCGGTGGTGGCACAGAAAACGTCTCGTGTCACTTGTGCCATGCAATGATGTCCACTAGTGGGCGCCGCGCTGTCCGTAATGCAGGCGCGGCATTCGAAGCGCTCGTGAAAGGTTGAGCCCTTCTCGAAAAACAGCAACGAGGGTATTTGTGTTTGCCATATTCTAAAGACTTATATCTCTATTTTTAAGGCCGGGGTACAAATTTGCGAATGCAATAAGGTGCCTGTTTGGAACAGTTGAAAAGCTAAAAATTAATGTTTAGTTAACTATTCCTAGTGAGCAAGATTAAACTCTTTTCTGATGTCCGCCAACGCTTGCATTGGTATTTCGCAAACGCCATATTATAATCTGCAAAATACGATCTTTGGAAATTGCGCGTTTCGCTGAGTGACATGGTATGTACTCTTTCAGCGAACAATCTGTGGTCTCTATGTGCGTATGTTTCTGAAGTCTGCTCTCTGATTAGCAGAGTCGCAGTCGATTCGCGGTTTCCCTTTGCCAGGTGAAGGTGTCAGCGTACGCTGACGACGTGTCCTTGTTTCTGAGGGACGAGGACAGCTTCATAGCGTTTGTACGGCTTTTTTCCAGTTACAGCGAGCTGTCCGGCGCCCTCCTCAACAGGGGCAAGAGCAAGGCTCTGCGTTTTGGAGCCTTCGCGTCGGACCTCCTGGGCGAGGTGGAGTGGGTCCCGGCTTGTACGGTGCTAGCAGTCGTGTTCCTCTCCTCGGGGGAGGTAGCCCGCGACTCGTGGACCGAGTTGAGAGCGACCGCTGAGCGACGCCTGACAGTAGCAGCGCGTTTCCGCCTGTCGCTGTCGGAACCCGCGTTTATCATCAGGTCATCGGTGTGCGCGCCGCTCTATTATATAGCTCGCGTCGCTTGTCCGCCGCGCACCTTTACGCATCGCTTGGCCACTCTCTGTGGCAGTTTTTTCTGGGCGGGAAAAACGGAGACCGTCGCTCGCGCGCTCCTCCGTCTTCCCACGCGCATGGGCGGGTTCAGCCTGCCCAACCTGCGCACATTGTGCAGCGTGCTTGCTGTTCGAGGCGTCCGCGACCTGGTCAACGCCACCGACTACCCGGGAAGAGGGCTCCTCGCCTACCTTCTCGGGACTTCGCGGCGCCTCTTTTTTGGTGAACTCTTAGGCCCATCAGCCGAACAGCAGCCGGCGTTCTTCCGGTATGTCTGTCGGACGGCCGAGTCTCTCACCGCCACCCTGCCCGAGGTCGACGTCTCTCAGGCGCAGGCCTCCCGCGTTTGCGAGCTCCTTGCCATCCGGGAGGCTGCACCTGAACAGCTAGAGCGGAGCGGGCGGGTACGGTGGCGAGACTTGACGTCGCACTGGATACCACCAGACGTCCGCGACTTCGGCTGGCTGCGAGGCTGGAGAGTCCTCCCAACGCGGGTTCGCAACGCCGCGTGGGACATCGCTCCTTCTCGGTGTCCCCAATGTGGTTCGACCGAGACCCTCGAACACGCGCTTTTTGAGTGCGTAGTAGCGCGCACTTTTTGGCGGCTGATGTCGCTCATGTTTTTTGTTAGCCTCGACTCGCACACCAGGCCGCGCGACGCATTTGTGCGGCTCTTGCTGTGCGTCGGGGCCTTTGTTTTGTGGCGCCAGAGAGGCGTTGCTTCCTTGCAGGGGCGGCCTCAACGCGCCTTGTTCCCCATGCTGCAGAGGGTTCGGGCGCGCCTGTTTCAACAGGCGCGTTTAGATCATGTGACCCTCCCGGAAGACGAGTTCCTGCGGCGGTGGAGCACCCGCTTCATCACCGCCAGCGGGGGCCGCGTGACGGTGCGGCTCCTGCCGTATTGAGTGTGTGGTGCGTGGTGTCGTGCGTGTTCATCGTATTTAGTGAGCGTGCTTCCCCCCGCGATGCCTGGACATTATGGACCTTTTGAACATTCTGTGCTGTGAATTATTTTGTGTGAACGGCGACAGCAGTCGCCGTCGTGTACTTGTTTCATAGCTTGTTTGTACCGAGCGACACTAGTCGCTGCCTTGTTGTTTTTGTCTTTGTGAGGGACTATGGTCCCTTTGTATGAATAATGGGTCCAATAAACTTCTCTTCAAAGCTCTCTGAGGAACCACCCTCCGGTGGGTGCACATTTTGGCACACTACAGTAAATATGCGTCTCCCACGTACCAGCCTCCTTCCACTTCCCTCCCACCTCCAGCGTCCGGAAGCACCATTCAAAACCACCAACATCACCAGCCTACCTTAAACCTCCTAAGGGCCTCAACACTCGAACATCAGGCTGGATGCTTTGGGGCGGTATAAGATTGCCTTTCTTTCCGTATTATTTAATGAAGACTCTACATTTGGGAGGCTCCTCTTCAAGAGGTGCAAACAGTATAGTATGTAAGACGTTACAACTAGTTGAATATCTGTAATTCATGTAGTTTTGCAATTTTAAAACTAAACGATCACTTTTTCGAAACGATAAATGTTCCAGGAGACTCAGTTACATTATCTTCTCTAATTGATCGCGGGGATAACGGTTACTTATTTTCCAGAAACAAGCTGTAAGCAACTGTAATGCTTTGATAATCTCAACTTGACAGCAAACACTGGTGCTAGCGAAGATGTTACCTTCGTGAGAGGATGACAACGGACCAGCTGTGGAGAAGCATCGAGAGCGATCACGTCCGGACCAGAATCGGCTCAAGGCTTCATATATGCCACTATTCTTCCCGAGAAATATCATGTGATCGCTATGCACAGACTCCCTGTCCTGTCAGAAGGTTCCGGTACATACCTTCCACTACACCTAACGCGGGAAAGCTGCCGCTTGCATAAAAAGCACGGAGCAACAACGAAGGACGGCGCCTCACAGAAGACTTCGACATCGCAGCACTGTGCATCTACTAGTTGATGCTCATTGGGCTCATACGTTGTAATATCGCCCTTTCGTCCAGCGCTTACTCTGACAGAGTGTTCAGTGTAGCTGCTAATCACTTCACGAGGAAAAGTTAGCGACAATTTCGAACTGCAACTACTCTTGAACATTAATAACGCGTAACAAAGTATCAAGCAAGCCGCAATTCTTCAGTTACTTTTCTAGGGCTACAATTGACCGCTTTAATCAGTTACATTTCACATGGAGTAGCTGTAATCGCTTGCGTAATTTTAGTAACGTGTACAAGAATGGATATAAGCTTACTTGACTCAGTTTTCGTTCTCATTTAATGGAAATACTGTAATATGTGCTCTGTCATTCGCGTATGCAGGGCGTCTCTGTTGCATCTCCTGGCTTCGGTTTGTGCAGAGAGAAAATATTCGATCGACATCACCGCGGCCAATTTAACTGTGCACCTGCCCTAGACCACGCCGCGGTTGGTGTGAGCTGCAGGGTGGCAATAAAAACGTTTAAATAACACCTTCTTCACGACTTGCGCCATTACCTTAATTTTAATGCGAAAGCATTCAATGTCAAACTAGCGCGAAAGCTGGCGTCGGCCGTCTGTGGCATTCAATTTGGGCGGAATCAGAATGCCGCAGTATGAATTCACTACACGTGTAAGCAAACATGTGTAGTAATGATGAAGAAATGTAACATACTTTGACTTATTAAGTCATTTCTGGTAGTCAAAGTCCTGACTCATAGATATTCTGCAACGAAGAATGACTGAGCCCTTTAAAGGTAACGTAATATAAGGTGTAGAGAGCATGTACATAGTATGCCTAGTCATGACTGATTATCATGAGTAATACTTCAAAGTCGTTATACAAAGCATTAAAAATAAGGTAATGTAAGGTGCAAAGAGTTTTGTACCCTTATGCATAGACATGGCTCATAGTCATTCTGCGCCATACCATGACTCAGCACTTCAATGCTTTCGGATTCTCCCAATTAAGCAGCCATAGTGTCTCTGCGGAATTTTTAAAGCGTACTAACGGGTGTAGAATCTAAACGACGCTAAATCCGCAACCGAAGCTTCTTTGTTATTTGCCAATGGCTCCGGTTCACAATTTTGGACGTCAAAGTTTGAATCACATGCTGGAATGTACAGCACTGAAATGAGTTCACCGCTGAACATTATTCTACCTATTCGCCGAGACAGCTTTTTGCGCTTTCCAGACACTTTTATCCCCGATAGCACATTTCCAACCTACCCTACGATTAATCTACATTATGAGTAGCAAGTACTGAATAAGCCTATAATTAAGTGAAAGCACCACTTTTTAAGAAGTACAAGACATTCGCTTTAGTTTCCCGGTGGTGCTTAAGGGTTGGACACTGAAAAAAAAATGGCTGAGGCTTAGCTAAGGTTAAGCCTAGTCAGATGCGAAGCATATTGATGGCTAGGCTTGGTAATACATGGCTTTCCTTGGTTGAATACTTGGTCATTTTAATACAATCACTAGAAGCCTTCGTCGTGGGGGAAGACAACGGCATGGCTACAGTGGAACGCCGACTAACCCCGAGACGCGTGTTGGGTGAGCGCCTGGATTGCCACGGAAGCCGCGTCCGCCTGCCCGGTGGAGCGAGCGTTTCACCTACACCGAGTGTGAACGCGCGTTCGAAATGCGCGGGAGTGTGACGTCACCATACCACGTGATTCACACGGCGTGCAGCCGCAGCGACGGCACAAGTTGGAGCCCCGTCTGTCATCTGTCGTGACGTCATTGTGTGACGTGGTGTGACGTCACCATACCACGTGGTCTGCACGGCGTGCAACCGCAGCGACGGCACAAGTTGGAGCCCCGTCTCTCATCTGTCGTGACGTCATTGTGTCACGTGGTGTGACGTCACCATACCACGTGGTCTGCACGGCGTGCAACCGCAGCGACAGCACAAGTTGGAGCCCCGTCTCTCATCTGTCGTGACGTCATTTTGTCATTGTGGTGTGACGTCACCATACCACGTGGTCTGCACGGCGTGCAACCGCAGCGGCGGCACGAGTTGGAGCCCCGTCTCTCATCTGTCGTGACGTCATTGTGTCACATTGTGTGCACGGCGTGTAACCGTCACGAAGAGCTTGGGTTACCTATTGTAATATGCTTGGCATAAAAATATTTTGTATAAGGCGCGTTTCGTGTCGAAATAGGGTTCAGCCCGTATTCTCTGAAGCCTGCGCAAGGGGCACGTACTAGCCCACAAAAAGCCATAAGTATGCAGATTGATAAACACAGATCGATAAATATGGATATATCACGCCTGTAACAAACAACGATTTCAGGTGAACAATTTTTCAGCTACGCCTAAACGAGCTTACCAATCCATGTGAGTAAAATAAATCTCATTTACTTCCCATTCTAAGTTGAAAACTGTGTTAGGCACAGCTCATCTTTGAAAGTAAAAACAGGCTCCTTTGAAAGCGCCTTTCGCTATGCATGTTTTTAGAAATCATTATAATAACATGTGTTTAGGCTCCACATGTTCACGGTTCCTTATGTATACACATTTTCCCCAGGACGGCCGCAAAGCAGATGTGGCCGTTGTTATAGCATCGTAAAATACATGTCCATAGTCTTCGGATAAAGCAGACTCCTGTTGCTTTGATAAAGAATTCTCAATTTATTGGCATATATATTCAACAGGGCATGTGTTACTACTGCTTGATTTCCGCCATTTCATTTGACATCAAGGGTGGAAATTATTGTACCCAAGTGAAATTTGAGTCAGACTAGGGGTATAAACGTTGCGAAAAATACTGACTGAGAAAGTTATCGACTGTCTTACTTTGACATCTTCTAGACCTCTTATTTAGCGCACTGCTGGAACCTAGACCCTATTCCTGAAGTGTTATGGGTACTTATATCTTTTACGTCCTACCTGCAATAGTGCTTTTATCCGCAGACGCTGCTTTTGGTTGGTACGGTAAGCAGACGACCGTTTCCTTCTGCTCTCCTAAGTAGTAAACGGTAGCTGATATCTTGTAGGCAATCGGTTCAGATGACGTCTGATGTTTCTGCATGCTACTATAAAAAGTGTAAAGAAGTGACAAGAACGGGACAAACAGGGGCAGCGTTGGACTGAAAACGAGAGGTTTATTAAAAAAGTAACTTCAGTATTATGAATGGTACCACCTTAAAAAAAATACAAGAGTATGAAACCTCTAAAAATCCTTTATCAATAAAAACACCCGACTGCGGCGGCCGCGTTTCGATGTTGTTGTTGCTGTTGTGACTGAGAGAAGGATGAAAAGGAAATTGCACGGGCCTGCTACTGGCTCGAGCCAAGCCACCACCGCTGCCACGTGCAGATAGAGGAGAGTTAGAAGAGCAGAGCAAAGAAAAAAAAAGGAAAGAAAGGACGCGCATCGCAGCAACAACTGCGTCCGCTGGAGCGGACGCTGCTCAAAAAACAGATAAGCGGCCGAAGCCGCGCTCGCCGAAGCGAGGACAGATAATCATTGGAGGCGAAACGCAAAATGCACCCGTGTGCTGTGCAATGTCAGTGCACTTTAAAGATTCCCAGGTGGTCGATATTATCTTAGAGACCTCCGCTACATCACCTCTTTCCCTCTTTCTTCTTTCACTCTCACCTTCCTTCCATCCCTTATGGCGTGGTTCAGGTGTTCATTGAGATATGTGAGACAGGTACTGCGACATTTCTTTTCCTCAAAAACCAATTTACTATTTTATTTATGAATTAAAAAATCTGCGCCTGCTCAACTCGTTAACTACGTACATTCACTGCTCACTATCTGTCAAAATTTAATTAACTAGAAGCTGAAAGAAAAATTGTCACTTCGTGTTCTGATTTTCTAGCCGACACGGAAACATGCCCGAAATGTAGGTGCACTGGCAAATCAGAAACAATCTGCCTAGTACCTGAAACTTGGTGTGCTTGTATCGATGGCCATCTTCGAGACATGACAACGGCCAACTGCGCGACCAATATGGAAACCTGCAAATGGAAACACATCAAGGTACGTACAAAATTAGGACAGAAATTTTAAATAATCCTGCGGAAAAGAGCTACACAACTGGCATTGTTAGATTAGTCCGTTCCCAATGCACCCAATGCATTTTTTAAAAGTTACGTTGAATGCCTTAAAACAGATTTGTGAAGACTAGAAAGTTATCACTGGGCGAGAATGTAAAAAGAATTTAAAAATTCTTAATGTTGTATCCATCACATCAGCTCTCTGTACTTGATGAGCAACAGCGCTGGTATTGTAGGGCATGCGGTTGTTTAGTCATGCGCCAGAGAGCGTCTGAGAAGCAACCAGAACGTTGCTGCGTACCTCTATTTTCTTAGGTACGAAAAGATGTCGTCAGAAAAAGGAAAGATGTAACATGTCTTTTCGCATTGACATTATAGGGTCAATAATAAAATCTTGCGCACACGACTATCCACGCAAGCATGGCTGGCCTTGCATCATTTATGTCGTTGATATTGGTTGATCAGCTACAGCAAACCTACAGAAGGAAATAAATGCAGTCCTCGGAATCTTTCAGCTCCTTTCAGTGCGCCTCTAAAATTTTAGAGCAATTAGAGCGATAAATTTCTGTAGCATTAAAAGAGCAATGTAGCGCCCGGCTTCAACAATAGCGCACTAGCGTTGTGTTCTGGTAATATGTTCGTTGGGTTAAACTCTGCCCGGATTAGGTCCTGGAGGTACACCTGCATTCAGGAGCGCTTTTGGAAAAAAAATTTTGGTCTCACATTAGTGCTGTTTATATTTTTCAGAAATACTACTCTGCCTGAGCCGCTACCTTGAGGAGCCCAAGTCCATATGGCATATTCTGGCATAACATCGGCATGCAAAACGAGTTAAATTTATAAATTATCCAATGTTTTCCTCCTTGTTTTTTGCTTAGAGCAACATTTCCGCGGATTCTTGCATTTTGTCAATAAAGTCGGTGTTTTTCAGTGATGGTTTATTCCTAGAATCTAATATCGGGGCTAGAGAATACAAGTTTTTGCAGAAAATAAAAATGCACGAGGAACACGATGAATACTACCACAACGACGTGGAACCGGTAAGGGCACCAGTGCTGGTAGCGCTAAAAATTAGCTTTACCAATGCCTCAATTAGTGGCTTCTTACAACGGTCGTATTCAATCTCTGAAGCGCTTTATCACTTTCTAATCTAAAATTACTTCGAGTACCACTGGGAATGACACTGAAAAAATATAGCACGATTCTATATTCTACATACCCAGCAAATCCAGAGTGAAACTTTTAGATGACTAAGATGGCCCCTTCGCGACAGAGGTATATGTTGCTACATTGGGCAAACTGCTACATTGGGCAAACTGGACGATGCCTGAATGTCAGACTTCAGGAGCATCGCGCCGCTGTTGAATCATTGGCGGGAGGCGGGGAACTGGCAAAACATTGTCGCCATTGTAATAATTGCACACCCAGGTTCCGCGACACAATTGTCTTGAAAAAATTGACGACCCAGCTTAGTAGGGAAATCTTTGAAGCCTACTGCATAAAAAAAGAAAATGACCGTTGCATCAGCTCCACTTCAGTATCTTTATCTAAGAAAGAGTTAAACTACCTAGATGTGAACTTGTGCCACGCGCGCCCTCGTGCCTGTGTTCTTTGATGGTTTCGGCTGTTTATCTGGTGTGATTACGGTTCCTGTATAAATGTGGTTTTCCCGTAGTAAACTTTAGTTGAAGTTCCGCGTCTTGTCCTGTGCTTTCCTTTCTTGTCCTGCGTCGTTTTAGCGCGGTTGCAATATGCACTCCATTGTAAATATAAATTGTTTCCAAATCCAATCTATCGCTCAAGTCATCCTTCTCCCGTCAGAGAGCCTATCTGGAATTCAATTATGTAAAAATTATTCTTCAAGTGAACTAAACGTGCCACGTCTTGTTCGTAACACTAGCACTACGTTTTTACATTATTTTCTTCCCTGCATTTACTGAATTCTTCCTTAAACATTGCATCCGCCATGCCCAGTGTTTAAAATGCCCACAGCTCCACTGAAGGTAACTTACTGCTTGAAAAGCTCCTCACAGAAGAGTGTATCTATTACTGCTTACAAATTCACTTGATTTCTAGTGCACTTCGCTGGTACGTCATGACGCCGGATCTTTTTAAAGAAAAGGGCTAATTGTTTTGCAAATGACCGCGCCGCCACCCGCTTTCTAGTTTCCTTACACTTCACCCGCTAACTACATTCAAAGAATGTCTTGTGGAACATCATATTTTTCGAAATATTGTCTCACGTATCTTCGTGGCTCCTGCTCAAACCACTGCTAAATCCTTCGATGTATTTCTAACTGCATATAATTGCCAGATTTTGAACATGACAAGGACTGACTACCAGTGGAAAGAGCATACACCTCCACAGTAATCGCTAAAACGGATATTTTTCCGTAAACTTCTTATCAGCAACAATATAGACCTCCACCTGAAGAAAAGGTTATGCCCTACATGAAGTTATTTAAAATTTCTAGAAGAGGCAACGTACTAAAATTAGGGTTTCGGCTTCTTAGCTTAAACAGAAAAAAACAACATAAGTACGTCACATTCAACTTTCGAAATTCGGTTTTAATCCAACAAGATCAATACTCTACACTTGCCAAGCACGGCTGGTTTTCTACTGAGGGGGATTTATACTCATTCGAGGGGAAAATATGACAAAGTATGAGTTAAGTTGCCGGCTGTTATGCCACGCTCCATGGGCAGCACACACCGAAAAGCCGAAGCGTTTTCCTCCTCATTTCTTGGTTTTAGCTTTTTATGGTTCCTCGAGCAGCCGCAGTCCCGCCCGCCGTCCGAACAGGTAACGCTTAAAAACAACGAGGTGAAGTGCATGAGGCAACGACGACGATTAACCGGAACGGAAATACGAAGTGTTGCAAGGTCGCCTTCGAGGCGCGAAGCGGCGCCGGCAGCGGACCGCTTGGACGAAGATGGACGTGAAGTGTTGCTTTCGATAGCACAACGCATTACGAACCTTATGTCCCAGGGTCGAGCGGCGTAGGGTGAGAGCCCGACTAGGACAGATCGCGCGGTTCCGACAGTGTCAAGGCGAAAGCCTTTAATGGCTCATCGTAGTCCGTCCGTCCATCTGCGAAAACTGTCACACTGTAGCTGTTAATCATCCTGATGACGTCATCAGTGGTGTAATAACCGTAACAAAAATGATTGAATCTATCATGGTACAGGGTGTCATCACTAAGTAATCATTAATTAGAAATGAATAAATAATTAGTAATTACTTGTTATATAGTAATTAGTCATTATTAGCAGTTAGTCAATAGCCAGTCCGAAGACGTTCCTAGACGTTTCCTAGAAATCCCCACGTGGTTGGCGGCGCCAGCGCGGTCCCTACTGCGCATGCGCTTGGCGCCTTGGTGGCGCCACCGTCGTGCGGCGCTGACATTCCAGCCGACCGATCAGACGTCTCCTTCGAGTCGCGCCAGGCGGATGCCTCTCAAGCGTCCTCCCGTTTCGCCAACATCCAAACGCGCTCGTGCTGCACAGCGCCAACGGAAATCGCGAGGCCAACTTCGAGCCACACAAGATGAAATTCAGGTGAAGTACCTCAGAAGAATGATTCAGCCAAATGCATCAGTAGGATGATTCAGCCAGTAAAGTCAGTAGAAGAGTTGGCAATAGAAGCGTAGTCTTTAATTCCCAAACAGTGTGCAATCAGCAACAGAGGCAGTGAAAATGGCGCGAAAATGCTTTCGCCTCGCGCACTTTAGATTGTCAAGGTGTCCGCCTAATTTTTTCGTTTTTCTTCTTTTTCGTTGGTGTTTGTCTTTGTATGCAGCCGTCAGAACTACGTGGAATGCACGCGGTGCTCGCGGTTCAACAACCTCGTGAGCTCCGGCGTAACATTGGCTGGTGCGGTTTTAAATAAATTCTCCTGTTTGGCTCTAAAAAACTAAATTCCTATTGGCTAAAGAAATGGTCACCAAAAAGTGGTGCCAATAATTTATTTATGGGCGTTTTTTTTATGTATGGCAGTGGCACGCGGCTATCCTTTCTGTTTACCATAGAGTTAATATAACCAACTTTAGCTCGGCTGAGGCCTATGACTGGAGAAGACTCCAAGCTAGAAACTTCGCATCCCCGCTCTGGAGGAGCTGGACAGGAGGTGACACGAGGGAGGATGCGGAGGTGTGCGAGTTCTGCGGGCATACCGCTACACTCGAACACATACTATGGAGATGCCCCAGTGCCCCAGGATATGGCAGAATCAATAATGCAGAGGAATGGGAGACCATACTCAGAAGTGCCGACCTTAGCATACAACGATACGCTACCCGCCTGGCAGCAGAAGCTGCGCGACTATACCGTTGCTAGTCTTCCAGCTGCGACGCTGCCCCTCCCCGGACGCCTGCGTGCGGACCCGGAGGGGCACGGGTCTTCTTCTGGCGGAAATAAAGTTTCTTCACTCACTCTAGAGGGGAAGCTGCCCATTGAACCCATGCGTTCCAGTTGGCAACGCATGATCGCGGCCATCACCCAACGGTTTGTGTGTGTTGCCAGCTGTTCTGACACCTTCTAAATCTGGACAAAGAACGGAGTTGGAAACTGGCAACGTAGTCCGTGGGAAGATGGCGGTATGCCGAGTAGCTCTCGACTGCTCTAAACTGCGCTAAACAACGAGAAAATCGTATTATTTGGATCATTTTCAATGGTATGCAGTGTCGCATACCGACTGTAATTTCATATAGGTGGCTTGTGACTTCTGAATTGTTATTTTAAGGCAAGTACCGCGATTGTGACGCGCTTGGAGCGTATTTCGCGTCCGTGGAGCGCGCGGGATTTTGCATGTCCTCTGTTGCAAATACACGTCGGAAATTTGCTTTGGCCCCAAAAGGACGAACACAATTCGCAAAGGAAACGTATGCTCAAGGTAAATGGAGCAAGTGCTCTGCCTGGTTTGTTTTGAATGTTCAGCGTTTTATTATATAAATTGTCGAAGGTTTGTTAGAGTACCGCGGGCCTCTCGCATGTTTTTTTATCTTTCTCTTTCGCCGAGGAAGACAGTGCCGTGTCTTTTCTGGCTCGAGGCGAGCTCATAATGGAATTTTTCGTACGCAGCAACGCTCATAGCTTCATCACGAACGAGTGATACAAGGTGGAGGCAGAAATGCATGAAACGGCATTTACCGCTCGAGAAACCTTCGTTTCATGTCCAGCATTGTGCGCATAAAATTGTTGGTGTTTGGTTGGTTGTTTTGGTGGGTTTTTGTTAATATTTGTCTTTGTGTTGGTTTTTTTAGGTTTATGGCTGCTTTTGCTTCTAATGTATGACACTGCTCTTTTGCTGAGATATTTTTTATTCCTCTGTTTGGTTTCAAAACCCATTTGTGAGAAGCTAGTGCCGCAAGTACTTTAAACGCACGGGATAAGAAGGGTCCTGCGATTACATGTATGCTGACTTGTTTTCATGCCGATTTTCTGCCACTGGCTGTGTTCGGAACAATAGTGCGCTGTCAGGTGCTTGAGCTGAGGACCATAAGTGTGCTTCTTTTTCGTATAATAAAACGTTTGTAGACTCCGCATGTCCTTCTTCGTGTGCCGTTGTGGTTGCGCGGCCGTTCATTTCAACAGTGTTACCTTAATTACCGCATGCATTAGAGATGAAAAACGTAATAAAAAGCATTTAAGCAAGAACACCTGCATCCTTTATAAGTAGCGCCAATGTGTTCTCTGTCAAGCAGATTGAGGCAATGGCGTTAAGAAAGCCGAATGCCCTGAAAAATTAAACGGCTGCAATGTTCATTCGCTTGATGTCATCCGCCTTTAAAGAGAGTTCCAAGAGCGGGAGATTTTCATTCACACGCTTTACAGCACACAGTTGTCATGAAATGTGCATTGTTTATCTCTTCCCACGTTTACTCACAAATGATGCAAAGTGCCCCATCCTTTTGGAGCTTTTGCCTGCATCAACGCACGAAGGTGGCACGCGGTGAACGAGAGCGCGAGTGACTCCTTGTCGTATGCAGCTCCTTGAATTAGGTGCCTTGAAATCAGGTTCGAAAGCAGAAGTTTGAAACTGAAACTCCGAGAGCGTTTACTGAGTTTACTCGTGAACATGTTCACAATCGTCCAATATTAAAATAAAGGACCACAATCAGTATGCTAAAGATTCCAAAATGTGTTTAAAACATTGAAAATACACGTAAGAGTGACATAAAATTATTTTCTCTGCCGCAGTTTTCCGAATTCAAGCTCAAACTTTATCCATCCTTGACTTTGCGAGAAAAAACGGTGCTGGCCACAATAGTGTGTTGTAAGATGGCGTTCAAGATGGCGACTTACATGCTTGGACCGCTCTGCGAGCTCAGCTTTACCCCCCTGCTGTTTACCTTCCCTCTCACCTTTCATGTCTTCTATCAGCACGCTGTCAGAGCGGCACTCTCCTAGGCAGAGCGGCACTATTCCTATTGTAGTGAAGAGTAATTGTTTAAGCCATGGAATAAATGGTTCACAGTGTCCACAAGAAGTGTCTAGACCGCTCTGCAAAGTTTTGCCGGGACACTCAGCAACACCACCGATCTTCAGTCGCCAACATCGATCCATGAAGTGAAATATAACTCCATGTGCTGTGCATTTCTTACTTGTAAAGTTAATATTTAAGACGACAAAGAAATATTTTGAAACGATGGGCGCTGTACTCCAACTGCATTTACTGAAGCAGGCAAGTGTTACACATAGCGAACGAAGCTGCTGGGTGCATGCGCATTCATGACTGCGGGAAGAAAACAAAAAACCTAGTACATTAAGGAGAGCATACTGCTTGTTATTGGCTATTTAAAAATCTGAATTCATTGGCTCGCAGCCTGAATGATATGGTGCTGACGCCGATAACGACTCTTTCCTTGATTAAAAAAAACACTTCTGACAATTCGCGAGTTCAGCTGTCCTTGCTATGATTTTGAAAATTGATTCTTTCAAGTCCTGGCTCAAAGCTGTGGTCGTTTTCATCTTTGCAAGAGCGGCAATAGGATGCTAGTTTCTGGATGGATTCTGAAACGTGTTCTAGTGATCATTCATGTTCCCTGGCAAGTTCGCTGACACAGCGGCTAGTTTGTCCGACATATACTTTACCACACGAAATGAGAATCTCGTAGACCACACCTTCGTACACCGTACATATGGCATCGTGCTTTTCATTTCACGGTCGGAACTTGCAGGTCCGCCATTAGTGACCTTGGGGGAATATCTTGGCCAATTTACCTGGCACGAAAAAGGTCATGTCCACGCCATACATGTTGCCAACCCTTTTCAGATTGTGGGGCACACTATGGATGTGCGGTATCAACATTGGTTTGGTTTCGCGCTGCTAGGTTCTTGTCTGCGTGTTTTTCCTGCAGTCATGAATGCGCATTCGCTCCGCACCTTCATTTTTTATAAATGTAGCATATGTTTGCTTCAATAAAATAGTTCGAGTACAACGCCCGTCCTATAAAGTTCTTTCTGAGTGCCCGTCTTGAAGCGTAGCGCTGGATTACTTTTCAAATATAAATGCATAACCGACCAGCCTCACAAGGTGCTTTGTTATGCGCTGTGCGCGGGGCTGCGTACACCCAGAGAGCGGCTAGAAGCAGTGCCGTGTGTGCGTTCAGATCATGTGCGGCAGCCGCTGAGTGCCCTTATGTTGCTCGAAGTGGCGTCGGCAAAACGGCACCGGACGGCAAGCACTGGAGAGATGCTGGCTGCGGAAAAGCGCTTCTACTTCGAGAGGGGCACCTGATCCTCCTTGAGCCATCCGGAAGCGCCAGCCAGTTTGCAAAGTAATGGAAGCCTGCATAACGTCCGCCACTTTCCAAACACTTGACGGGCGCAGGTAGCCGCCTGTAACGGTGGTGACGATGAAAGAACCTCTGTGCCAGAGGGCCCCGATGGGGCGAAAAGGCTTTGAAGAGACGCAGTGGTGGAAGGGAGATAACTGAAACTGAAAGGAACGGGCACGGATTACATGGTGTTGTGCCGGTGCCCATATTTCGCTGGCTGGCCTCTCTGGAAACCAGGCTCTCTCGGACATGTCACGGCTTGCAGCGTGAATCATCCCGCCTCGCCGGCGCCTGGTGCGGAGCCTTCCTCCTCCCCCTCCTTTCAGTCGGCTCGAACACCTGCGGCGCTTCGCCGGCCGCCCGTTCTTGTCTGCAAGCCTTCAACGGCCGGGCGCTTCTCAACCATTCGTCTAATTTGAACGGTGGCCAGTGCCGTGACCTGATTGGAGGATTTGAACGGCTGGCTGCCTCAACGGACACCGGCGGCTTTAGAAACGGAGCCGAGCTCAACCCGCGCAGCAGACGGACAGCAGAAGAGCCATCACGCCTGAGCTACGCTCGCCGCCGGGGCCGCGTTTCTTTGTGCTAGCCCGTGGTGCTCTTGGTCCTTGTATCATGTAAAAGCCCTTGTACATACTGTACATAAAAGTCATTTGACTCACCGTCGCCTCGACCGTTTCCTGGCTCGGACTCCCAGTCCCAAAATGGCAAGAGGCCACACCATGATCTAGATATGTTTATTTGGCGCATCTTTTTGTTCAGCAATTTTAGTTGTTGACCAGCTGAATCGCAAGTGCCGAGGAAACAAAGAAAAGGACTTTCTGCTAAAATGTATAAAGCCAGGGGCATGGTGAGACGCTGCTCCAATATCGTTATCGGCTCTGCAAACCTGGAGGCTCCACTCATCGCCAGACGTCGTATGCTAGCTTATTGCTGTTCCTTGTCATCACCCGCTAAGTAAAATTACTTGGTTACTCGGTTAAGAGGGTTTCTACAGAGCATGCATGCATACAGAGCATGCATGCATGTGGCATGCATAAGCGCCATGAAAAATGGTCGTTTTCTTTCTCCACAACGGTTCAGCGGCAGTTTCATCCTGAAGTCAACCCTGAAGAAGAGTCCGACGATAGCATCGCCATGTCTTTAACAACAAAGTTGACTTTGGGTTTTTACCTGACGGCTCTATCTTTAACTTTCAATGTTTTCGTGTGAGCTATTATTATTTTCTTTGACAAGCACAGCGGTAGGTACGGCCATTTCTGCGTTAATTACGAGGTAGTCTAGTACTGTTGCCGAGAAAATGACAAAAATTTACTGTAAGCGCCTTTGACAGCAAAGAGACGCCAAAACAACGGTAATCTATCAGCACGAAATAATATTCGCGAAAAAAAAAGAACCGGAATCGCGTTCGTAGATAAACAGCGAAAAAAGTTTGGTTTGGTTTGGTTAATGGGGTTTAACGTCCCGAAGCGACTAAGGCTATGAGAGACGCCGTAGTGGAGGGCTCCGCAAATTTCGACCACCTGGGGTTCTTTAACGTGCACTGACATGGCACAGTACACGGGCCTCTAGAATTTCTCCTCCAAAGAAATTCAACCGCCGCGGCCGGTATCGAACCCGCGTCTATCCGGTCAGCAGCCGAGCACCATAACCGCTGAGCCACCACGGCCGGGATCGAACCCGCGTCTTTCGGGTCAGCAGCCGAGCATCATAACCACTGAGCCACCGCGGCGGCTGCGAAAAAAGTAGGCTGAACTTTAAAAAAATAAAAACCAAAACTCGAACCCCTAACTACAACGTAGTTTTCGAATACAACGTAATGAATTTATTCTGAAGAAGTACAGATAGTTGGGCGAGGTGGTAACAGTTCATTGTGGGTGGTGCAGCGCGAAACAGACAAAAACGCTAAAAAAAGATGTGGTTTAGTTTGGTTTATCGGGATTTAACGTCCCAAAGCAACTCAGGCTATGAGAAACGCCGTAGTGAAGGGCTCCGGAACTTTCGACCACCTGGGGTTCATTAACGTGCACTGACGTCGCACAGTACACGGGCCTCTAGAATTTCGCCTGCATCGAAATTCGACCGCCGCGGTCGGGATCAAACCCATCGCTTTCAGGTCAGCACCCGAGCATCGTAACCACTGAGCCACCGCGGCGATTCAAAAGAAACAGACACCACAGACAAGCGCTGTCTATCTTTCTTTTGTGCTTTCGTCTTTTTTGCAAAGAAATTTTACCAACTCACCCAGCTATCCACCCTTTTTCAGTGAATTTCCCCTGCAAACAGCACTAATCTGTGGTGTCTCTTTCTTTTGTGCTTTCGGGTTTCGCTGTGGACAATCCGTAATGAATTGATATTGGCAACATCCAGCTAACCCTAAATTTTGAGTAAAATCAATAGGGCTCTCGGCTTCTTGACATCAGGCCCATTCTTGCTCGAAATATAAAAATCTCAACCGTGGCTCCGCTACTAGCTTGTGGGCAGGGAACTCCCCAGAGACGGGATTACTTGGTTTTTTCCTTCGTTTGAGTAGCAAGCTCAGCTAGATGGTTCATTATAACGAGTTAGAAGGAACCTAGCACACGACGACCATAGAAAAGGCACTTTTTTATTCTGCGACGGTTCTGACCAAGGAAGAGAAGGCGCGCATAAGCCATGAGCGGGGAGTGCACCATTGCCCATCCCCCGCCGTGTTTATGTGCCATTAAGCCTGAGGACATCATTACTATCATTTAAGAGACGAACTTCACACCAGTATTAACTCTAAGAGTGCAGCAACTCCATCAATAAAGCACATGAAAGGGAAGGGTAGTCGGCAATTACGCTGTATTGTTCTGTTGTCGGCGTCTGTAGCACTGCTTTCACCTCACCTTTTTATGTCTGTGACATATTTATCTTTCCAGAGATCATATCACGTTCCCATTGGAGTTAAAGTAGCTTTAAGTTACATTAATGTCATGTCATGAACATGAATACTCAATCACAGTTTGGTTGGTTCTCTCCTGTACACAACACATTTGTTAGCATATCTGACCATAAAACCGGTCATCACCATGCTTTATTCAACCCAAGTATATGTGCGCACAAGGTAAATAATAATGCAACACAGCCATCCCATTAGCCAAGTGGTACAGCAATCATTGTACACTGGTACATTGTACAGAATACTTCTGCAACGTTTATATAGATACTAGAACGTTACGCAAACTTTGAACAAAAACATTCTGTACGTCAAAGAGCGCAACTATTAGCGAAATATGTACAGCGGTTGCACAGGAACATATTCCTGCATTGAAGAGTGAGAATAAAGAATCGAACGATGATGTAAGGCAGGATCGGAGAGGTACAGAAAT
The DNA here is from genome assembly GCF_055824585.1 of Amblyomma mixtum. Classification (NCBI taxonomy): domain Eukaryota; kingdom Metazoa; phylum Arthropoda; class Arachnida; order Ixodida; family Ixodidae; genus Amblyomma; species Amblyomma mixtum. The sequence continues at coordinate 54,222,769 of NC_143015.1, forward strand.
ATGGCTTCAATATGACCACTCAGCATCCCTACTGGCCCCATATGCAGAAACCGTTCGTGAGTCATATTTTTAAAGTGTTCTCAATGCTTCGACATACATAGGCAAACTCCCATTTGGAGTGGCATTTATATTCTTGCCCCTTGTCTAACAGAGGGGGCAGTAATCAAAGCGTGCCTTCATTGTGCATGTATAGCCAACGTAACAGAAGAAATGGAGACAGGAATGCCTGAGCAAATCCTCAGCTGGTGTTCTCAGTTACTTTTTCTACTAAATGCTCTGGACATCACCGTGAAGTCTGAATTCCAAATGTCACCACTCATACGGGCTGATGCGCACAAAGTTAGGCTTTTCTCCTCAAAATAGCTTTCACCTACAGTAAACCTTGGCTCTTTTGTGGGCGCTTTTTTTGCCAGCTATCTTTATTTACTCTTTTACTTTTACGTTTTATCTTTTACGTTTTATCTCATATTTATGTTATTATATTTGTACATATTGCATTTCTTTTTCCCCTGAGCCATGACGTGATGTATTGCAGCTAAAGGCTAACGTGTGTTTGTGTCATGTAATAGCGCAATGCAAAAGCAACGCACCATGCACTCACTTGCATGTATAAACGCATACAATAACTGGAACAAATACAGGCACTGGAGAACCTTGAATACAAAAAGCCCTTTAGGTGTGCCACTTCAAGGCATGCACGTTTTAATAACATGCCTGTTACATCAAGGAAGGGTCGTAGTCACAAAAGTTTTCATGGGCTAGCGCCGCCACATTAATACAAGAAAAAGCTTTTCTAAGCCTTGCAGGTCCTGCATATAATCTTCACCACCACCAATGGAAAAACTTAGAAATTAGCGATTGCAAAAAGCGAGCAGTTCTGCATGAAATTTTCGTTCATTTCATTCCTTGCAGAGTGCGGCGATATCGCGCTGACGAATGCCTCGTGCAAAGTCAGTGCGAAGATGGTTGCCGCTTCACATGTCTCTCTTGTCTCGGGAGTACTCTGAGATTTTGCCGTCATGAAGGCCAGCGTGCGGTGTACTTAGACGCTGTGCTGGCACATTGACCGCTCCATGCACATTCCTTCCTCGCCGAGGCGGAATAGGCCACGCACGCAGAAGCAGCCGGTGTGGACGTTCACCCGGCAAGAGTTCACTTCGGGAGGGTTACACTGGCACTGGGCGCACACTTCCATGAGGCGCGCTTTCGGTAGAAGCACTGGAATGTAATACAATAGTGGTTATATGCAGCACTCAAGAAAAGCTTTGAATACAAATTCGCGACGTCAGAAAATAACCCACGCAACGACTAACTTTCAGTTTATGCTCAAGAACGTTAAATTAGAATTGTTTCTCGTGAGATTGCCATCCATCATGGCTGCCGTTCACTTTTTTTCCGCCTTTATTGAACTGGACCGATGTGACCGCGTTTTGATGGAGGCGAAACGCATAGGCACCCGTGTGACTATCGGATATGAAGAAACATTATTTGCTCATGAAAAAACGCACTGGCATCCACTACCATGCTGCGCATACCACAGCTGCCAGATTTACTTAGGCAACGCGGGAAAAATGTTACACGCTAATAGCGCACTCTGTGTACTTTTGCCGTACTTGCATATGCTCTACACTGCATGTGACCATTCGGCCGGTTCCTTTCGTGTGTGTTTCGTGGCCAGATTTTACTTAGGGATGGTGACAACTTCCCTTAGGCCGCTTTAGTGCGAACAGTTGTGCTGAAGTAGACTTTGTGTTATTTGTGTTGGTACAATCCGTATGTAGGTGTTTTACTTGTTTTGGTACAACCCGTCAACGGGTATAAAAAATAGGATGAACAGCACACAATGCATTCTCAAGGGTATAAAAAGCAGAAATACCTCTAGTATTTATTGTTCGTGCTCTATGCTCACTAGGGAACGCTACAGATGTCCTCTTTAATAATATCGCTCGAAAGGAGCATCAAGGTAATTCTTCCTGCTGGGCAAAGTTTAGGGGTATATAAATGTGGCAATATTATTTTTTAAACACCACTCATTAAAGGTGAAAAATGTGCTTGAGAACACACAGCGCCAGGCAAAAAGCTGTAACATGAGTACGAAGCTTAAGAGAGTTTCTTGCTGTGTCTCCGACAAATTCCTCTTCGTTAATTAATTACTGACTTTTTGAACGTTTTTGGCGGTAGCGTTCATTTTAAACAAAAAAAAAGAAAATGCAAAGAATGTTGCCGGCAGCGGCAGTTGCTATCTGATATCTTAAGCACCCGAGCTGGAGCCGGCGGAGGGGAAAGGGAAACGAAGACGATAGTGAGGGGAAGTACAGAAGGGAGCGATAGCAAGCAAGGACAGGGGATTGAAAGGCACGGCCTTCCTGCGGTTTAGGCGATTCAATATTTGATGATATCGAGTACTTCTTCATTCAAATCTAAGCAACGTAGGGAGGTGCGACGACTGTGATGCACCAAAGGTCGAGTTTATAGAAAGCGAAAAGTTCCCAAGGCTGACTGCCATTAGAAAAACACGTGAAAGTATGCATAGCATTCCTTCTTGCATGGAAGAATGAAGAGACGGACATCGCTGTAGAGAACAAGAACCATCGAGTGGGCGCCTTCAGAACTAGAAATACCTACAGAAGTGTAAGTTGAATAGCACCTCATGCGTAAGTTCACTCTTGAAATAACCAGGCTTCGGGACGCCCGCACACCTGTCATCAAATAAGCAGCTTTTCAACTCAATACATGTCTAGAGAAAATCTGTAGCACGTACCTCTCTCGTTGCGGAGACCGGGAAATGACAGGGCGAAGGAGAAAGGCAACACCATCACAAAAACAAGTTTCACATTCATGATGGGCAAAGTATTGGTCATTTCCTCGCGTAAACTTCACAAAGAGGCCTCCTTCAATCTTCACTCGCAGTATACAGCTTGAGGCCGACTCCACTCCTTTTAAACGGGCTTGCAGTAAAATGATAGGCGTGAAGAGCCGCAGGATGGAAACCGAACACCTGTTTTTTTTCTGACTCCACGAACCTCTCCGTCAGGACGTGCCATTTCTCGGAGTGCAGCAGCTGTTCCGAGAGAGCTAACAGATATTATCCAGATCGTGTTCAAGGATGCGGCCCTGAAAGCCATTTCACTTTTTACTCTTTATATTTGTCTTTTCGTGAGCCGTATTCCGATAATCGACACTAAATAGGAGACTTTGGCGAACATTTCTATCACTTCATATATATCATGCCCCTCATCCCATGTAATGAAAGTTGTAACTGATAACGCAAGACATCTGTTCTTGTTTAGAAAGTTATGGCACCTACGTTGCTGAAGATGTTAATCCCTGCTGTGCATTCCATCATATCTGCTTACTCTATCGGGTGCAGATTTAAGGAAAGTAACTTTGAGGAAGAGGACACGCATAAGCACATATTGTTATTTTTTGCTTCTTAGTCGTATATCCATTTCACTATTCTCAAAATCATTCCTTCTCCCGTAAGAACACACATTATTTCAATTATCTATTCCTTATATTTCTCGCAGCCTGCTTTTCTGCCTACATGATCGGGCTTTCGCTGTAACGAAGGAAACCATTCCTGGTCCCATTGCTGGGGAGCACTTAGCTTCTCCCACTTTGCTTATCTGACCATGGCCAGCGTGATTCGATAGCGCTGTGCCAGCCGGGACGCTTGATTTCCACACGTAGTGCTCTTCATGTCTAATACCGCTGTACTAAGCATTACTTCAGCTATCGGTGTTCTCTATAGAACTATAACATTATTGTCCAAATATGTTGTTTTCAACAGCGAGTGCGTGGAATTTCTAAGGCACTATACTTCGTATGAAGAATATTGATGAAATGCTCTTCGGACGATGGCAACATGAGCTGATTGCGCTGTTCTCGCCTAAGTCAGCGCGATCCTAAGAAAATAATGCTGCATTAATTCACATTTGGAAAGCAAAGCGCTTTTTCTGTGCTATATAAAACTAGAGAGCTAACAAGTAGCGCGCAATTTAAGCTGTGTATGCTACTTGCAATGAACATATGTCTTTCTTCTTATCTTGCGTTATCGAGCTGAGCCACGTGTGCAAGCTATGCAGGGCACAAAAAAAGCAGAAATGCGTTCCCATAAGCTGTATGCACCAGTCAAATATCGCTGCATTGATTGCATGTCATTATATCTCAGGCTTAAAGAAATATATGAAGAGTCAAATAAAATGGGCGGAAACCTTAATATCAAAGGTGAAGCACAAGAATTTCACTCCGTTTTCTGAGTGGAAGTAGCTGAACAAACGGTACGATATCTCAGTTTTCCTTGCGTCATTTTTTTCTCTAGAGTCAAAAATATTGATATATCCTCGAGATGTACAGATTATTTTTTTCTCATTTTCCATTTTCCCACTTCATTAAACAAGGGCAGTGTTAAGGAAAATCGAATGTAGGGAACACAAATACTTCATTGTATTACCACTACACGTAAGAGTATTGTCAAGTAGGAAAGACAGAAAGCAATAAGCCTATCCCATTATAAAAACGGGATAAATTTTCGAACTACTCCTGAAGTACCCAGCGCAAATGCATAAGATTTATTTTCTTGCAGAGCCTATGCGCTTCTATATTTAGTGTTATATATGGTGAGCAATTTGATGCAGCCTTGTGCACTCGAAAATTTGCATTGTCTATAAGGAGATGGGATTGTGCACTCACGAACCGGCTCCACGTGAACTAGCGCAAGCTTAATTAGAAGCATTTAATCAACTCCGCAATGGACAAATATATGAACAAGTCAGGTGGACTACATGCGCTGCGACACCGCGTTATTGTCGCCAGTTGAGTGTATTGCAGCAAACTTTTTCCATGTTCCTTCAATAACATCTTCGTAAAGATGTTTAAAGGAACCGAAGGAACCGAAAGGAACCGAAGGAACCAGCGGTTTAAAGCAATCGAAGTCAACGGTTTTGTACAGCTGAGGTGATCGGCACTCATACATCCACACGTTTACAATTTAGGCTACCTGCTTTCATCTCTTGGCGTTTCTTGCCTTTGTAATTAGAAATAGTTCCAGGAGCGTAATCGTTGAAATATTCGAAGTAATCAAAACAGCAGTGTTTTTTTTTTAGGGAAAGCTCATTTAGGTCCGTACCATAGTGCCCATAGAGTGCGGCCCGAATGAAGCAGTCTGCGCAATTATATTGGCCTACCACTGAGGCAAGGTAGCGTAGTAATGCCTGAGAACGATTTTTATTGCTGGGAGAACTCTTCAGGAAGCGCAATAGCTGACTCATCCGGTAGCCTAGCAAACTTTTTTTACTTTTATATTTCATTAGCTTGCTCCAGAACTCGCAAGAAGAACAGAGGCATGGCTTGTTCAACTGGAGATATTGATATCAGCTGTCGTTGTTCCGAAGTAGCAAGTAAGCAGCTTAAAGTTCCTCGGCAGTATCAGCTGCCGTTGTTCCTAATTACTAAGTAAGCAGCCTAAAGTACCTCGGCACCTCCGTCGCGTTAAATGAGGCTTGTCGAGCCTAGAGGTATTCCGTTTGTTGCGTGTCAATCTAACGAATATGCGGGTACGGCTGCACAATATTCACCGTACCATCTCACCTATGTGCGTCAATTATGCTCTCTAGAATGATAAATGTTTTCTTTTAGTGTGCCCGTGTTCTTGTGAACACTCTGAGCCACTGCCACGTAACCTGAGAAAAATTAGCGTTCCGTCCGACGTCATCTTCCGTTTTATGCACTCTGCATGCTCAACAAAACAGCGGCGAACGATGGCAAAAGCACGTTTGAAGTTTTGAAGCACGTTTGAAGCACGTAACCGCCACCACCACCACCACCATTGCAAATAACTCTCAGAATGTAATGTTAACGCATGTCTTAATAATATTCATATTAAACTTATTACGCACTTGGAGAACAAACAGAAGTGACGGCAGCTTACTCCATTGGTTTGCGAGCCAAACTGCACCCTCTCCTTTACCAAATGACAGAATAAACTAAAAACAGCTCCTAGTTTAGATAGGCTGCTGTGACGATGATTGTAAGTTGGCGTTTAGTTGTTGACAGACAGTACAACTTATTATTCAGGTTCAATTCATCGCAGGCTGATTCTGCCTTCTTTCGTGGTTAAGGCTATACGTGATAACACGGGCATATCTGCTTTTACACCGCACTTGCTACAGAACTACACATCAAAGTATGTGTTTCTTAATGTTGTCGATAGTGTTGAATTAGTCCCCTAGTGGGACGACCATGAAGACTTGCAGATCGTGACGTTCGACGATGAAGTCGGCAGCACGGAGGTGTGTCCAGGAGTCATGAATACTTGCAAGGATGGGCTCCCCAAATTTTAGGATGTTTTCAGGAAAGACACTTCGAGATTCTGGCAGAGTCTGGTGCCTGCACCGCGTTCTACTCAGCGTCGACACACGTAGCATTACACGTGAGGAACAGGCCACGTGCACGGGGTAGTCAAAAATTGTCACTATAAAGCGCAAGGCACTACGACAAAGCGGAGGCACGCACGGGTGCTGTTTCTGTGATCTTAAGGCGAAAGCCTTTAGTAGCTCATACTGTCGTCTGTTAGCAAAGTGTTTCACACGCGTTTAACTCGGGAACTAAAAAAAGATAGAAGAAAAGCAATGGTTGCTTCAGATAGAGGAGGAAAAAATGAACCTGGAAGCCATGTTTTATGACTGTAGATTAATTTATTAATTAATTATGGACACGGAAATGGTGTGTCATCACATCCACCGGAAGTCGTCACGGCATAGTGAAAACTGTCACAGAATGGTCGGAAAAACGTTGGATTCGTCTCAAATTAGATAGAAAAGTGTGTAATTAAGTGTAATTAACACTTAAGATCCCCGAAGGATGTATTATTTGGGTGCCGATATAGCCACTAGAACGGAGTGACGTCACATCTACCGGAAGTCATCACGGCATAGTGTCTTCGGCTTTTGCCTCTCAACACTTTAGTTGCCAAACTGTCCTCGAAATTTTTTGTCGCTGTCCGTTGCGCTGTGTATTCGCAATGCACAACCACTAAGCCCGTCTACGCGCTCTTCTAGTCAATTCGTAGTGTGTAACTCTCTGCTGTTCCTGTATATGTACGGCGACGGCGTGTATGCGAAACATGACGAAAACACCCGAGAAATCTGAACCGTCTGAACTGTTCAAGGCAAATATCAGCACTGTGCAAGAAGCTTTGCTCGCTGCTTATTATTATTTCATATCTAGGTGACTGGCTCGATTTACGGGGCACAAAGCTTACTAGCGGTGGCTTGAATAACTGCGTAGTTTGGAGCGTTGCATTTTGCGTACGCGCTATCCTTTACCCCGATAATACGAGAATCACATTCCCTCAGTTAAGCGGCGCACCCTCCGGCATACCATTCTCAAACTGGAAAGCTGCATTCTAACTACGCTGCTGGCTATTTTTCATGAATGGTAGGGGACCTAAGGGGCAGAAATGGCACAAACTACTTCTGCCTCTATCTCACCTCACGAAAATCATAAACACATGAATTGCAAGTTTTTTCACACTTGTATGGTTTCAGGTGCGTAGCTTTAAACAATCCTATTTTAGCCTTAATAATCTCCAGAAGTTATGATCTTGATGATCGAAGAATGTATGACTTTTCGGCATTTCAAACTATCAGGCGGCTGTTTCCTTACTTCCTATTGTTATTTCATAAGGGCCCCGCCGCGGTGGCTCAGTGGTTACGGCGCTCGGCTGCTTACCCAAAAGACGCTGATTCGATCCCGTCCGCGGCGGCGGAATTTCGCGAAGGCGAAATTCTAGAGGCCCGTGTACTGTGCGATGTCAGTGCACGTTAAAGAACCCCAGGTGGTGGAAATTTCCGGAGTCCTCCACTACGGCGTCCCTCATAGCCTGGGTTGCTTTGGAACGTTAAAACCCAATAAATGAATCAATAAATCAATCTATTTCATAACGTATCCATTCCGAGACCTTACGGCAGGAAATAATTCATCTAGGCGTGTAGATTGAAGACAAAGTTTGCCGATTTAAAAAAAATACATTTATAACAGCTCAGTATAGATTAAAGTTTGCACTAAGTATCTGGGAGTGGCTATTATTTACCACAATTGTTGGTCTGAATAATGCGATTAGCCGTTCACGTTGCCACGTAAAGCAAATATGAGCGGCGGCTAACTTTCAAATCATAAATTGGTCAATCGGCACGTCAGCTGCCACGCTTGCGCGAACAACTTTTATTTGCTTAGCTTCATGCTCATGTGTTTTCTCTGTATTGGCCCATCCATGTACCCACAAGATCGTCATGGAACATTGGTAGTCCCTCCCGTTGCGCCGGCCACCAACGTATGCTGGCCCGCCGTGCAGGGGAAACCGCAGAGAGCCGTGGGTCTCGGAATAACGAGGATCAACCTCGAAGGCCAAAATGTATTCAATTAAATTTCTGTCAGAATTTTTGAAAATGTATCAACCTTGTTAAATAACAAATCTGACGCATGACCGAAAAATGCTGACCTCTGGAAGTCGACTATCAACAATCCTGCAGTAAATGATTCTTCACAGAGCACGTGACCGTTATCTCAGAGCTTATCTGTAGCATAGTCCTGTAGCGCATAGTCCTCTAGCTGCAGCACATTGAAATACTATGGCTGTAGTCATCTGAAAATGTCTGTAGGAACAGGTTGTACGGGCAGCACTGTTTTAGACATCGTGGTCTCATTAGAATAAGAGGGGCCACAGAACTCCCTTACTCTCGCTTGCATAACACAGCAGTGATCGCAAAGGACCATCAACCACACCATCTCTCTACCATGGACTACAGCTGTTTACTAGTAATTTCAAGGAAGAACTACCCGAACAACCTGCTTCCACCACAGGAATCCAGATTTTGGACAAATAAGCAATTAGCATGTATCGGTGCAAAATTCTTTATCTTCCTCGTTGCGTCTTTTTGGCACATGATGTGCCATTTAATCGATATTAGTCCCCTTAAGACGGATGTACAACGACAGAATAGCCGGAGTGGCGATGCCCCACCATTTTTTGCATATGGCAGCTACTGATGTTGCTCTTGTTGGGTACCGCAGTTAATATAACTTCCACCCTGTCTCTCACGCCGAAGATTTTTGTCTAGTCAGACGTTCTGTTAAAACTCGAATGGGAAAAATTCTGGGAGAAAGCGTCTTAGACTCATGAAATCACCAACTTTTTTTTCTCCGGGAAAAAAGCTTTCCCAGGCCTGGTACTACCTATTTGCTCAAATAATTTTAGTGCACAGTCATACCCAACAATACTAGACAGAAGGATATTTGAACTAGAAAAAAGCGCAGAAATGCAATTTTTTCTTGTATTTTGAAATTTCACTACAAAACTCAATATATCCGCAGATATCCCGTCGGCAGGCATGTACTTTTTTAACGTTTTTGCTATTAACGTTCTTGCTACCGTCAAAAGCGCTCACCTCAAGCTTTCATATTATGCGAGCGATGAAAAGGCTACAAATGAAAGATTTTGCTACATATCAGAAGAATAGGCCATTTCTTCGATATTTTAACTAGTATATCTCACAGTTTTCCAGTATTCAAAATGTTTGCTCAAGAATGTTGTACATGTGAAAAGACAGGGCTCTCCTTGTGTTTGCATTGCAACCTGGTGAGGGAACGCCTGCAACATGCTATGGCTCCTTGCTAACAATGCAAAACCGCGTATGTGAAGCCGCAGTCTGCATGCCTAAATTAACTTTTCGAGTGCCTCACCTGTAGCTGTCTTGTAAACTAACAACTGAGACAATACGTTGCCTCAGCAGTGTGGGCGCAGGTTGCCTCTCAAGCTGCATTCAAGCAGCTTTTTTTTCCCTGCGTCCTCTCTCTCCCAGTAATACTTGTACTTGTACCACTGTAATACTTGTAATACTGTAATACTGTAAGTAATACTTGTACCACTGAGAGCGAGAAATAAATTTCAACTTCAACTTCAACTTAGCCTTGGCACTAGCACCTGCCCCCCAGTATAGGATGTCGCTGGCCATTCAAAAATATTTTTGTGTCAGTGGCAGGCACCCTTAGTGCATTTTTTTCTGGAGTAATAGCTCAGTGTCCAGAAATACTACATCTGCAGTGGGTCTTTTTTTAGACTATAGGGGGATAACTTCCATACTCGAATAATTTTTTTGCCTCCCTTCCAAAGAATTCCTGTTCGTTAGGAGGTGTGTTGGTACCCAATTCTACTGCTTAGAATCATTGTTTGCTCGAAAAAGGTTACTCGCTTGCACAAGCTACCTTAATTCGTACAGCCTGCTATAAGATTAATTTGTATTTTGTTAGTGGGGAGTGTAGTTTTTGTGTTCGGCTGTATGTGATAGTTGTTTTAAAACCTTTAAATATATGTATTCTTGTGCCCGCTCGTCACGAATCGCAGCCAGAAACAAGGAAAAGCGTATTTACTACACTAGACGTGGAGAACGGACCACCATGCATATTGTGTCGTTGGCGGGAAACAACACCAAATTTATGCACTTTCAGCCTATGGCCCTATGACGTACCTTAATAGAATAGAACAATAAAAACTTTAGGGCTAAATTAAATGCACGTGTATAAGAATGTGGCCAGGGTGTGTAAAGATCGGTATCTTAGGTAGCTTTTCCCTACATCAGTTTTCTATTAAGACAGCGCCAGTATACATAGGGCACGCTACGTACCGCGATTTGACTTATTTTTAAGGGTGTGCGAATATTCGAAATTTTCGAATATATTTCGAATATTATATTTTTAGTATTCGAATTAGATTCGAAATCCAGGTATTCGTGTTGTTTCGAATATTCGACCCGACGCGAATATTCGTATCTAGCCGAGTATTCATTGTGAGCACCGGCGTGCATTTCGGTCCGCAAGCCCTATCGACAGATATATAACAACATGGCGGCGCCTACACGGAAGGAAAATTCTTTCTTCCTCCAAGGGCCATGCCGTAGCTGACTGCGCTGGTGAGCTTTTTTGTGGCTATACCTGCGAAGCTGGTATAGTCAGAGCTGTGCACGAAGTACCTCGCCATACGTGCCAGGTCAGTGCCAAATGAGAGGGCATTTTCTGTGGCTGGAGGAGTCGTTTCAGTTAGAAGGGAACTACTTCTGTCTGACCATGTGGTGCAGCTGGTTTTCCTTCACGACAACTTTTTACATCATCCCAGCAACGCGCTTTTGTGCTGATGGCAAGTTAGCCTTAATCAATGCTGTGTATTAGCCATCTTCTCTGATATTTCCACTCTTCTAAAAATAATGTTCGAGACTTTGATACTTTTTGTGCAGCCACACACACACCTTTTGTGTTCATTTAATCATCGATAGTTGAACTGTGATGTTCTTGGGTGCCCAAATAAATGTTTTGTAGTGATTAAATGCGTCTGTCCTTGATTATTCGATATTCGATTCGATATTCGGAACTAAGTATTAGTATTCGATTCGAATTCGAAAAGTTTGATATTCGCACACCCCTACTTATTTTCTAACTTCTTGGCGTGTTTAAGCGCAGAATCAATTTTTCACAGCTCTTAATGACCACACTCCCTTCTACATTAGGCATTTCATTTAGAAAGAGAGTTCCTGCTTGATCTGGCGGGAAAGAAAGATAACACAAAATAACTGGACTATATTTTATTTCATTTCAAAAATTTGCACTTTAAAACTATGGACATTTGGTGGAATATTATCTGGCACAATACATTAGCACTCTTGCCAAGAGCGACCAGTCGCGTTTCCGGTTGCAATTCATTGACCAACGGCTCACAAAGTTTTTGAAGTTTTCCTTCATACTATTCCGGGCGAATAATATCCTCATTAATGCGCCCTGATTGAGTCGATACCTATAGAGATTTCGGCACCTATTTTGAGGTACTTGCCTGTTAATCGTAGACATTGAATAGGCATAGTTTGGGAAAGATGTGTGAGAGACTTCCCTTGCAAACAACCCTTGACCCTCTAGAGCTGGTACTTTACACTCATCATCATGAAAGCTTCATGAGATGAAGCATAGAATTAAGAGCCATGAACAGTTAGGACGCTTGAATGAGTCGCCGCATGTACCACAACCACGTAAAAAAAAATTAAAAATGCTCGACAAAAAAAGACGACTGAATAACCGTTCCAGCTCGGCCATGGGACGAAGTACTCAGGTTCACAGTATAGTTCCCTGAATGGGCATAAAGGTCTTTGTTAGGCACCGCAACCTCCGTTCACTGATCTTCATAGTCGGTACAGTTTTATTTCTTTTTTATGAGCACCACAAAACAACAAGCCACATCCCATGGCCTGGAGTGTTTGCCAATAAAGACGGAGGAAGCTTCTTGTCGGTTTAGAACAATAAGTGGAAGCAAGAAATAGATAAGCAAACATTGAAGACGTCCTTGCTGCCGGAGTGATGGCTCCCGTAAATTTCTAGGACTACGTTCTTCAGTCCCATTGCAACTCCACAAGTCTGAGCAAGTTTCAGAGCTGCATCAAAGCAGTATTCTAAGTCCTCAATATCAGCGCTTCGCGGAAAAAGATCGATCGGCGTACCTTCCACGTTTCCTGAAAATGTTGGCAATCAGGCAGACGATCTTCGAGCGACGTGCACTGCGCTCGTCAGGCGATATCTGATTCGCGAATTGAAGGTTGGAAGCGCACGTATTTCCTTTCAGATAAGGCGCGGCAACCTGTTCTTCGTGGCACGTATTGATGAAAGAAGACCTTGCAGAGCGTCTTGAAGTCGGTCCAGAGGAATGGTCAATCTCCCGCGCATTGCTGATTGAAGCATCGAGTAGCACGGCAGCCAAAAGACGATCTATGGTTGCTTTGTTGGTAGTGTTGCTTTGCCAACCAGGAATGCGATTGCAAAGTCTGCTAAATAAATGATGGCGTAATATCTCTGACGCATTTCATTTTCTGATATCAGTCCCCTAAAAGCGCACGTGCATTGCAAATATACTGATTGTTCATTCACCGTGGAACAAAATCTAGGAAGGCTTTTTGAGAACAGAAAGCCGCCGGGCGAGAAGTACTTGTAGGGGTAGAAAACTTGTCAAGTTACACGGTTGAGCGACAAACCTTATTTCCAAGCTTCAATTTCAAGGTTCAAATTGCTTGGCTTTGATAGACAACAGTTCGGAAAAAACGTACACTCAGAACAAAATATTTAATTTGTTCCCTTAGTCTTATGTTTTGTAACTTTGTAGTTAGTGGTGACAGCAGACATGTAAGCGATGCGAGATTGGGTGACAGGAAAAGGGAAGAAGCTTCCTTCTCGAAACGAGTAAATAAAAGCGGCCCAAGCAATCATTAGTTAGTAATACTTCAAGCATAACAAACGTCTAACAACCATTTCGCCACATCACATGGCATGGAAGTGAAATCTAGAACTCAAGCTTGCCCCTGACTTGAACTATGGTAGTTCCATCATTGAGAAAATTATCAGCGCGTGGACTGCCAAGGCTAATAGTAGGTTATGCTGATAAGATCAAATTTTAAGCAACTATTTTTGATATTTTCTTTACAACACTAGCATTTTCCACGTTTATCCTTTCCGGTACACCCGCTTGCCCATTTCGGTGTGTAGGCAAAGTTTCGAATGATGTTCAAGTAGAAATGCAGTTTACTGAGCCTTGTTGAACAACATGGTAGAGGAACGACGCAACCTTTTTGTACACTAATGCATGACAGACATTGACGGCGAGCGGGGACGGCCGAATGAAATTTATTTATTTAAATACCTTTTGTTAGCCGAAAATTTGTGTGAAAGATGAGTTATAACGAAGAAGTTCACACGGTCAAAAATAGAAGAAAAAACAAGAGCAATGCAGAAAACAAAAATGTATCGTTAGGGAGCATAATCTGCGCAAGCGCTCACGAAGGTTTACGATAACTGATTCAGGGGATAGAACAAGGAGGATAATTACAAAACAAAAAAGCTTGAGGAAAATTAGGTTGATTGTGACCGCGAGTCTTGTCAAAAATATGCATCAAACATGACTGATCATAAAGCAGTCTTGAGTTACGCTTTGTGTGTCAGGGGGAAGGAGTCTTTCATTTGACTTCCCATAAATTACATATTCATACAGGAGACATGAATGGCCAGTAGAGCGACATATTTTAAGAGCACAAAGTGAAAGCTTTTGTTTGATGTCGTGACGTTTGTATTTCGGTCATATTTAGGCGAACAAATAAGCGACCTGTCCTGCTTTCCACTTTTCCATACATTTTAATAAATAATTTGATATGGCGACTGTATCGATAGCTCGAATTCTACCTTACGGCGGACAATTTTTAGATATGCAAGTTTGCTTATAAGAGTAGACGAGTTTCAGTGGCTACGGCCTTAGATGTCAAAGTGATGGTGATGCTTTGGCGATGAAGCGGGTTGACGATGGCAAGTTACAAGTTGAGAAGGAAAAAGTTGCAACAGGGCAGAAAGCTGAGCTAGTTGGTATACATTCATTGTGAAAAACCCCCCATTGTGTTCCCTCTGTGTCGTTGTTTGTTAGCGCCTGGATTTTTCACATTGAAAAGCAAGCCAAGATACTGCTAGGAATGAACTCTTTATACAGCACTGTTAATAATAAAAAAAAGCTTGAGTTCGGTTATTTACGCACAAAATGTTTTATTACCATCTAATAGAGTTCAAAGTGATATGCAGACAAAGAAATGCAGCTTTATTTTAAACACCATCGAAAAACGATGACAGCAGCGCCGTGCAGCATATAAAGTAAAAGCAAAGGAGAAAAAAGTTACGCAGCTAACACTGTTCGAAAACATGTGCTGTATACAAAAATATAATCTCTTTGCAATAAAGCTCGTCGCATTTTGCTTTTCGGCCAAGTGTTTATATTTATTGCTAAAATTTCTAGACAGTAAAAAGGTTGCAGCAAAACCGCGTGCAAAATGGTGGCAAGGGGGAAAAACAAAACCTGCGGGCGCTGATCGGAAATGCTCTGGGAAGCTGTTTATGGAAGAAATAAGGTGAAATACCTTTGTAAACACGCTGAATAAAAAAAATGAGCTTTAAATTCAATGCTCTAACTTTAGCCACCTTACTAGCACCAGCGAGTTCTAAAACAAGCAACAACCAGATCACCTTTCCCGCTATATGGTGTAGACGACTTTGTGGCTGAGGCTATCGCTGTTTCCTGTCTGAGGGCGCAGACAAGCATCCTTTAGTACGAGAGTTTCGGGTCACTGCCGTCATAATAGAAACAAGGCCGCGTTCAGGCGACAAAATTGTAATATTAGTAAATGATAGCGATTACGAAGATGCCGTACACGGTTTTTGCCGCCTGTCGAGAATGCGGGCATGCTTATTCTCGCTTAACTAAGGAGCGCATAAAGCATATCAGCTGGTAATAGTGTCATAGACGTACAGGTGCCCCAAAAGTAATACGGAGCACGCGAGCGGTGGCCGGGATGGAAAAGACTGCATGCCAGCGCGCTCTATCAGCAGATGTGCGGCAAAGAGCGAAGGGGCGTCGGCACATCCGGCTGACCCATCTCGATAACTTGATGCTCGCGTTATCGCCGCCACGAGCAAAGTTGCGCAGCTACCATCAGTGCTCGCCAGGGGCGCTTTCAATACCTCATGGTTTTTTGTTCGTCCGGGCCGTGCAGAAATGTTTGCCATCGGCACCGTGAGCATTTGTGCTTCGTCCAAAACTGCATTACCTTTTTCTGCGAAACAGCCGAAGTTAATGCTACACATAGCGGCGAGTTTGTGCGGTGTTAAGCACTCGAGCAGCCCGGATACGTCGACTCTTTATACGAGTCCCTTCCTCGACGCATGGTCGATGTCATTAACGTGAACGGCAGCTTCACCCGTTATTAAACTGAGTTTGTATAAAAAGTGCTTTTGGAAGTTGTTTTTTTTTTCAATATCCTCCACCCTGTTACCTTTTTCTCCTTGCATGTTTGCAAAATATAGCCGTTAGGGCACGACTAAATGAGAGGCCAGCTCGTTTTTTGTTTCTTTTTTTCCTCCATTGTACGAAAGCAAATTTGTGCCAAGGGAAGTGATCCTTAATTTGCTCAGTTGCTATACTGTTGAGGCCCTATTTTTATAATGAAAACAACGACGGCAACGCATGCATGTAAGCCGCCGCGGTGGCTCAGTGGCTATGGTGCTCGGCTGCTGGCCCGAAAGACGCGGGTTCGATCCCGGCCGCGGCGGCTGAATTTCTTTGGAGGAGAAATTCTAGAGGCCCGTGTACTGTGCGATGTCAGTGCACGTTAAAGAACCCCAGGTGGTCGAAATTTCCGGAGCCCTCCACTACGGCGCGTCTCTCATAGCCTTAGTCGCTTTGGGACGTTAAACCCCATAAAACAAACAAACAAGCATGCATGTTATTCTTTTTTTCATACAGTTCCTTGAACCAAAAAAAAGTTCTCACTTGCCATAGCGACGGACGAAGCGTCTGTATTCTATAGCTCGCGAACAAACTCGACGAACACATCATGAGCTTGTTCATCACGGTAAAATCAGCGCAAACTTCACAACGAACGCAGAAAGAGGAGACGATCAGGGCAAAACATTCCATTGTTAGATCAGCGTCTGTGTGTCGTCTTCTCTTTCTGCGTCTTCGTGAAGTTTGCTCAGTTTTCACTGTCACAAACTCGCCGCGAAGCGAAGAGCGAACCACGGCGGTCTCGCAGGATGAAAATGGTGGAATTCCTGAAAAAGCAAAAAATGCAATCTGCCGAACGCCACTTTGTACACGGCGCGGACAAACAACAAACCCTTGCATGATGTATTGAAAGCGCCCCTGGCGAGCACTGATGGTAGCAGCGCAACTTCGCTCGTGGCGGCGATAACGCGAGCATCAAGTTATCGAGATGGGTCAGCCGGATGTGCCGACGCCCCTTCGCTCTTTGCCGCGCATCTGCTGATAGAGCGCGCTGGCATGCAGTTTTTTCCATTCCGGCCACCGCTCGCGTGCTCCGTATTACTTTTGGGGCACCTGTACACTCGAGGACAAAAGTCAGCGCACCACGTGTTCCTCAAACGAAGCCGGTAGCTCTGCCATTAGCCAGCGGCTGGAGACACCCCTTCTGAAGATCAAAGTAAAAATTTTTGTCAACTCCATGAGTGTGGTGTCCAGTCGCCGGCTAATAACAGAAAAATCGGTTCCGTTTGAGAAACAGGTGGTCCGCAGACTTTTGTCCCCGACTGTACATTCTATTGTTTATTGGCAGTTTTTCGACGAAGAGTTTGATTTATGGTTTATGGGGATGAATGTCCCAAAGCGAGTTCGCGTAAGAGAAACGCCGTAGTGGAGGCCTCCAAAAATTTAGACCTTCTGGGGTCCTTTAACATGCACTGGCATCGCATACTACACGGGCCTCTAACATTTTGCCTCCATCGAAATGCGACCACAGATGCCGGCATCGAACCCGCGTCCTTCGGGTCAGCAGCCGAGTGCCACAACCTCAGTGGCTTAAGAAAATTTTTAAAGGTTTTCGGTGTTTAGGGGAACGCAAATAACCTTGTGTTATAAGACTCTCTTTACCGGACGATGAACGTCCGCGTATGTGTACGCGCTCCGATCCTGAAGCTGGTCTGACAATCTAAGAAGGTTTTCGGGACAAGAACTTGTCCGGATGTGCCCCAATATTTTTTAATCGTCATCAAAGTCAAACAATAGAAAGTTAAAATGATGCATTTTACACTAAGTAGCAACGCACATCAACTTTATGTATGAGATAGAGGTTAGGAAAATCAGGAAAAGAACGAGCACCTTAAGCACCACGTGAACCGAGAGCACTCTGTAGGACAACTGCCCGTTCACTTTAAAACTTTATTTCTAGATCATCAGCCTCTGTCCTCTCTTGGGCACATTTGAGCGCCTTTAGTTGTGTCATTTTTCCAAGTTGAAATATACGCACAACATCTAAAGCAGAAGGTAGCGTGCAGGTTAGCATGCCATCGTCGGACCTTAGTTCTGCTCAACGCCACCTGCAATCAAATCAAAATGCCATGCAGCGATGCGACAGCGATGAAAGGGACAATGCTTGCTTCACGATGTCAAACAGCTCTTCTCGGCACGACAGTGAAATGCGTAAACGGTATTTTTTTACACAATCTACACCAATCTGGTGACTGACCAATGCAAGTATCACTGGTTAACGTACCCTCCGGGCAAGGATGTAGTACACAGGGGAGGCGAGTAACGTCTTACGTTAATACCCCGCGTTTTTAGCTCCTGAGCCGAACGTCGCAGAGCCATGTATATCTAGGCGTGCAAAATGAAAGCCGTCGGTCTTTGCGGAGAGAAGGCCTGCGAATCTGATAGCAAAGTATGGGTTTCCGAGGTGCTGGCAAACAAAACCAAAATGTTTTAAGGAAATATTTCGCACTTTTGAAACACCGGGAGAGTAAGAATGCCCTTTTTGCTTCAGTTGCGCAGCTACCGTCACTCGTACTTATCTTGAGCGGCGCAACTAATCGGATGATGAGATGTAACACGAATACAAGCACGCGCGAACACGCATAAATAAACGCAGTCAACGCAATTTTTTTCAGATATGTCTGTGCCATTCCGATTGAAAAAAAAACGCTTATGTAGATGTCTGGTGCAGCACCCATTACCACTTTTCACACTTTATTCATAATAATAATAATAATAATAATAATAATAATAATAATAATAATAACAATAATAATAATAATAATATCTTTTATTCACTTCAATTCGCAAGTACATGCTCCAGCCCGCGTAAGCGTTATCGCTTGTGTGCGTGGCTGGGCAGCCGGAGTGTGAAGTACATGATCAGCGGTGAATAAAACACACACACACACAAAAAAAGAGCTCGAACAAGACAGACTCAGAAACTGCTTCCGCAATGCAATAAAACATAAAAACACTAAAGAGCTGAAACCAGACAGACTCAGATACTGCTCCCGCGGTGCAAGGCGAATACATGAACAAAAAACATCGAGTACAAGAAAGCATCCACCGTTTTCATGCACGAAATGACAACGCTGAGAACATGGAAAGAAAAGAAAAAAATAGATTAAAAATTTATCACTCAGTATTACTATTCAACCACGATCGAAGAAACTTATGAAAGCGATCCCGGCCGCGGCGGCTAGAATTTCGTTGGAGGAGAAATTCTAGAGGCCCATGTACTGTGCGATGTCAGTGCACGTTAAAGAACCCCCAGGTGGTCGAAATTTCCGGAGCCCTTCACTACGGCGTCTCTCATAGCCTGAGTCGCTTTGGGACGTTAAACCCCATAAACCAACCAAACCATTCATGAAAGGTTAGATTTGTATCAGGAGGTTTAACATTCTAAAGCGACTCAAGCCGTAAGGAATGCCGTGGTAGGGGGCGTGGAGCAATTTCTACCACCCGGTGGACTTTAACGTACACAGCAATTGCTGAGTACACGGTCCTCTAACAGTTAGTCTTCATCAAAATTTGACCACTACAGCCGGCATCTAATCAGTGTAGTTCGGGTCAGCACCCGAATACACTAACCACTGAGCCACCGGGACGACTTCTAGCTATAAAAGGAATTCCGCTCATTGTCTGCATAATTTGAAATTTAAATATAGAATTAAACAACAAGTGCACAGCTAGCAAGTCATGTTGATCAATTGTGCATTCATCCAAAAATTCTAAACTCTTGAAATAGAAAGCACCTGAGGGACAATACGTAATTATAGCGCTGTGCTGTCTAGAACAAAAAATTTTGTGTAAAAGTTGGAACGAAGCTTGCTTATTGTCGTAGAATAGAGCGATTTAACAAGAAGGAAGAAAAAATATTAGTTTTCAAACTTTGTAACAGCCCGCGCCTTGGAAAGGTTGTACAGAGTGGCACATGAGCGCGTATTGGTCTATCATAAACGCTATATACTGGCCATATTACCAGCTTTGGCAACGCACATTTTCCTTCAATCGGTATCGGTAACGTCACCTTTGCATGGGAGACTCATCTGCAATTCAAGCTGCATAACAGAACATCATACATATGGCTTCGTTCTTACATTACTAAACAGGAGAACAGAGAAAAATACGAGGCGCGAGGAGTGGCGGCACAATCTGCGAGAATAGACCAGCAACTATTTTTTATTGAAGTAATGGCAGATCAAAAAACAGATAGAAACAGCCAAGGATATTGGGTGAGTAGAAGCGTACTAGAAATATTTGTCGCCTCCCGTCTAAAAACACCCGTTTGTTTTCAAACAGGCCGACCGAAGGTTGGGGGATGCTATAATCGCTAATTATACTAGCGTAAAAGCCTACAAGAGATTTGCCTTCTTCTCCGCCTTAGCCCGTTCAAAGAGTGCTGCGAAACAGCGTGTGGAAACACAACGCCGACAGTTTCGATGCCTGCGCTCAACCAGTCAATAAGCAGAAGCAATGTGTGCGCGCACTGTGTGTAACTTACCTGCCTCTTTGGGTCATGGAAAATGCATTTTACACCTAAGCCGCTGTTACCGACGACCCTAATGGCGTGTCCAACAACTTTGCTGTCCTAACACGCTGACTAGAGCGTACCAAGCAGTAAAGCCGCGCTGGACTTCAGGCCGTTACAACACCGGGTATCCCTGTTACGTCAGCTGCTCTCACACGGCATGAGCAGATCATTATTAATAAGATCATCGCCGATACACCCTCCACGCCAAACGTCATCCGCAAATGGCTTACCGGCCCTCGCTGGCATCATGGGCGGAATGTAGACGTCATGAAGTGCCCGTACTGCGGTTGTATGTGCCGTGCTGACCTGTACCATGTAGTTTGGCATTGTTCAGAGTTCGCAACGGACGCGACAACCTCGTTGCCAAGTACGGTTTTCCCGCCGATGACGAGGTATCTCGCGCGTTCACGAGAGCGGGCGCGAGCGGCAGATATTAGCAAATATGGTAAGACAAGTGGCCTCTACAAACAAGTGTAGCTCGTGGGTCGACCACCCGAGCCGTCCCCTCATGTATCAATAGGTCCCTACTTTTCCCTTCTTAAAAACCCAATTCTCCAACAAACGCCATTGAGCCTCCCTTTCTAAATTAACAGCTAATTCATTCATTCATACAGAGCATGCGTGGCACAGTGCATCAAATAGCTCTCATCCTGCGTTGCACAGGCTGGATTGCTTGACCAGTCACGTGATATATGCGAGAACAAGACAGAAAGCTTATTCGGAGCTGAAAACACTGAAATCAAGAGTACTACCAGGAATTCGGCTGCTGCACCTGCTTCTTAACAGCATTGATTAACACTCTCTGATCTACGAGAAGTAGTATTCAGAGACGATAGACACAAGAAGCAAACAAAAGGTACAGTGTATTTGCCTAGGTGGTAAATGCCACGTTTGGAAACAATAGGTAAAAACTTTCATGCAAACATGTCGTCATTTATGTCCATCCAAAGGTGAGTATCGTCCTTCGTGCAAATGCCACTGTGTCGTCGATAGCTTGTCGGTCGATAGAAGAATCAGAAAGTGTATACAGGCACAACTGTGGATGAAAGAAACAGTTGGTAGCTAACAAATGAAGACCTAGAAAAACTCTTGTTATTGGGTTCACGAGAGATGGACCTTTCGCCCAAAGAATTTCGCTATATGTAAATAAGAAATGAAAATATCTTTAGCACAATCTTTCACTCAGCGTTCCAAAATTCTCACAGAGCCATGGTTTCGCACAAAACGAGCATAGCGTATTATATCAAGCATCGAAAAAAACCTAAAAGATAGCCAACTCCCCCATTCTGAAATTTCAGAATTTGTAAATGTCAATTGATGAGGGATACGTCCTATATATTGGGACAGAGCTATTTCGCACAAAAAAGTTAAGCAAGGTCTGGTTATTTTAAATCTATGCTATGTTCCTTTTGAAATCTTTGGAAATATCGCTCAGAGAAAATGGATACTCAAAGAGACGAATTTTTTTATTGCGAGCGAAAAATTGTTTCAGGACATAACGAGATACGTGTAATGAAATGGAGTACATAGATCTCTGAAACTGACAATATTTCCTGGTATTGCACGGTACTGGTCATGGCTCACCCGAATATATGCAAACTGTATGAATAAGTCATTTGGCAATATGAAGTGGCACAGTTATAAAGGTGAATTGTTTCAGATATATTCTTTCACCTAAGATTTTACACAAATTTTGAAAATACAATTTTTGAGTTAGAAGGCTGCTTTTCTCGGCATAGCATTGTCAGAGTTGTAGTACATCAGAATACACCTAAGACCTCCAGACTAGCAGGCTGGTTAACTAATCTGAGTAGTTAACTTCTTAGCTATTAGTGTTTGGCTCCTTAATTATTGAGAGGCGTATGGCCCACCGTAAGTAATATCCATATAAGTTTTTATAATTTCGAAAACGCGGGCACCCTCGTCGCTGTGAACCAGCTAATTTTGGCTATTTCGACGTATTACGTTCAGTGGAGAGGTTGCTTTGCCTGCAATCTTCTTGAAAGTGCCTGTATTTTGGAGCTATGTAGCCAAACTTTCGGGGGCACAGCGGCCAGCGTAACCGCGTATTCGAAATTCTAAACAGTGATATGGATATTACTTACGATGACCTGTGTGCCTCTAAATAATTGGTTTGGTTTGGTTTATGCGGTTTAACGTCCCAAAGAGACTAAGGCTATGAGAGACGCCGTAGTGGAGGGCTCCAGAAATTTCGACCACCTGGGGTTCCTTAACGTGCACTGACATCGCACAGTACATGGGCATCTAGAATTTCTCCTCCAAAGAAATTCAACCGCCGCGGCCGGGATCGAACCCGCGTCTTTCGGGTCAGCAGCCGAGCACCATAACCACTGAGCCACCGCGGCGGCTCCTAAATAATTAAGGAGCCTAACAGTAATAGCTACAAAGTTAACTATTCAGTATTAGTTAATCAGCCTGCAAGTTAGCATGTCTTAGTTGCATTCTGAAGTACTACACCGCTGACAGCGCTATTGCGAGAAAAGCGTTCTTTTAACTCAAAACGCCTATTTTTAAAAGTTGTGTAAAGTCTTAGGTGAAATACCCTTTATGCATAGCTTCTTTTACTCTAAGCTTATCAATACTTGTTGTTTCTGATTACGAAATGTTATCTGCAGAGAAATATGAGTGTAACTAGCAATAAAATCAATATTTAAACGCCCGCCGCGGTGGCTATGGTGGTCGACTACTGACTGAAAAGACGCTGGTTCCATCCCGGCCGCGGCGGTCAAATTTCGATGCAGGCTAAATTCTAGAGGCCTGTGTACTGTGTGATGTTAGTGCATGTTAAAGAACCCCAGATGGTAGAAATTTCCACAGTCCTTCACTACGGCTTCTCTCATAGCCTGAGTCTCTTTGGGACGTGAAACCCTCATAATCCATAAACAATTATTTAAATGCTACAGTCCAACCGAATGGCTCCTAATCACGACATCATCTTTCATTGATCATAAAGCATTATGGATTTTTCTAAACCAGTACTGTCATACTTCAAGAGTGCGTTAATAGGAAGGATTTAACCCACATTATAAGGACGAGCAGTTCCTGATGTCACACTGAAAAATAAGAGCACAGACAACTGCGACAAAAACTTTTCTGAAGCAGTTCGGATTACTATTTGTCGGTTTCGCTAGTTGAAATTTTGAACAGAGGGGCGCAAGAAAATCCCCTATTTTATTTTTACTGAATTGCTGTAGATACAATATACGCGAATGTACATGCGCTCCATGCATCTAAATTTTCGCTCCACGTTTTTGGAGTGTGCTTCTAGTAAACTTTGTTTACACAATTAGAAGAAATGACTTTCACTTGAACGCCACCCAAAGTAATCAGGGTCACATACGTCGATTGTGCTGTAAAGCTCTCTTCGGGAGATAGGTGCAAGCAAATTATATATCAAGCGAAATTCAACTTTACAAGGAAGTAAATTTTAGGACCTGTTTTCTTCGTTGCTCGTTGAAAGCGTGCCCGAAACACTCGATAACTTCGTTCCTTACACAGAACCTGAAATGTTTTTTGATCGCAAAATGAACTCTGCTTTGGTTAGGTCGCATTGTCTGAACATGGCGTCTTAATATTAGGGTTCCTATGCACACGCAGCAAGGAAAGCATAATAATGATTGAAGGTTGGCTTGCTTTCTCATTTGACCGCTAATAACGTGGATCCTGCTCGCGCAAAACGCCTACGTGCAGAGCTTGCGATAAGGCAGACTGGCGTTAATTGCAAAACACCCAATTAACGCCGCTGAAACACAAGCGCGAAAGCTTAAAAAATTACGAACTGCTGAACTGCGGCCTGACAGAGTCCACGGAGCAGCCAGTGACGTACAGTATAATCAACTGTAGATGCATGTTCGGAGAAAAGAATTTAAAAGATACGCAAAATGACATTTATTTTCACGTTTTAGCGGGTGAGGTTAATGGAGCGGCGCTCGGGTTTCAGTCTGCTAGGAATCACTACAGGAGAAGGAAATGGGCGAAGAGGCGAAGGCAAATTTTCACTGCCAATATCTTCGGCTTTCCAGCATTAATTTCAACATATTCAAAGCATTACTTCCAATATAGAGCAGTTATTTTCAACACGAAAAGTTCACTCTGCACTTTTTAAACAGTTACTGGGAGTGCCTGTACATTTATGTAAGCTTTCATGGACTTTCTTCAAATATTCATCTAGACGCGTTAACAAATGCGTCTTTAAAACGCTCACCCACCTTTGAGTGAATTGTGTTTGATCAAGTTTGAACGGCACCGAAATTACACCGAAGTGCTATTTCTCCATTCTTGGTGAAGCGCTGCTGATGCAACCACGTCACCATGGGGTGATAAAGGGTGAAATATTGACAAAATTTACAGCAACCTGTACAGTGTACCTTCGCGATCTAACAATGTGATATGTTTTGTGCAGTTTCATCGTTGGAATTTGAATAGTATCAGAATCGATTAGACAGTGAAAAACAAGGATTCAGAATTGTAGCAGAGGCAGAACTGGAATAGATCTGCGAGTAAAAGTAGGTTGCTATCTAATTTTGGTTTGGTTTGGTTTTGTGGGGTTTAACGTCCCAAAGCGACTAAGGCTATGAGAGACGCCGTAGTGGAGGGCTCCGGAAATTTCGACCACCTGGGGTTCTTTAACGTGCACTGACATCGCACAGTACACGGGCCTCTAGAATTTCTCCTCCAAAGAAATTCTAGCCGCCGCGATCGGGATCGAACCCGCGTCTTTTGGGTCAGCAGCCGAGCGCCATAGCCACTGAGCCACCGCGGCGGCTCTAATTTTCGCAGCATCAATCCAGTTAATCGCCTCTAAAGTTTTTAATTGTCGTCATTTGTTTTCATCTTGAATTTCTTATTAAGGACACTACATAAAGGGTGGGGAGAGAGACACCTATAATCTCCAGCGGCCGTACGTAAGCATAAAAAACAGTAATAATTAGAAGAAGAAAAAGATTGACCATTATAAACAAAGTGATAGGAATGGGAGGTAATCGAGTCAAAGCAAAACAAA
Source organism: Amblyomma mixtum (assembly GCF_055824585.1). Classification (NCBI taxonomy): domain Eukaryota; kingdom Metazoa; phylum Arthropoda; class Arachnida; order Ixodida; family Ixodidae; genus Amblyomma; species Amblyomma mixtum. The sequence continues at coordinate 54,248,212 of NC_143015.1, forward strand.
AAAAGATGAGAAACCACGTACCAATATATAAAAACCACAAGTAATGCAGGAATGCAGGAAATTGGACCATTGTAAAGAAACGTTGAATAACTTGTTTAAATACAGAAAAATTGCACATAAAATAGCAATATAAGGAGATCGGTTTGTTAGTATAGAGCGCATGAGGAAGCAACTGCTATAGTCAAAGGTTTTCAGTTAGTAGCTGCCTAAATCTGGAGGAGTTAGTCCCCGTAACAACACTTTTTCGAATTTTATCCAATTCTTTTATGGCAATCTCAAGGACAAATTGATGAACACGTTGGCTGCAACCCAAGAAAAGCGTTTGCTGAAAGAGGTAAATGAGCGGCAAGTTGAGCGTGAAGCAGCAGGCAGCAAGTTTTTCCGAAGTGCAGCAAAGGTGGGTGAACGTTTCGAATAAAGGTTCTTCCGCCAACGGAAAGCCGTACTTTTTCTTCAAAGAGCTTGCATGTACGCCCTGTGATTAAATCTGGCCTAATAAGTTCGCACCCAACGCATCTCTTCTGAAGAATATCTCTTGGCTTCAGAGCAAAATAATTTCCAGTTGTTGTACGCGAATTCCGCACGCTCTAAAACCATCCATCTGTGACAGCGTCTAGGGGGGTGACTGAAACTAATGACGAAACGATCCACCTTGTGTATCAAATACACGCGGTGGCTAACAGTTTCCACAGGTGCGACCTGTGTTCAGAGGGTTAACGTGCAAATATGTGGCAGAGAAATATACTGACATTTATATCAAAAGTTTATACTCACAAGTCCTTTTTCTCCAGCTTCCTTATAGGCTAGTGGAATTTTCAAGTCCGCGTAAAAGCTAGCGCTCTGGAAAAGAAAAGGCTAGATGGGTACCCTTAATGTTAAATATATGGTAATGCGCCGCAGCTTGCGTAATTTATGTGCCCCAAAAAGAAACACAACTTCGGGGCCATCCTAACAACATTCTTAAAGAAGAAAGTGCGTTAGTGTTTATATTGCCTGCTATGGTCTCTCCAATGTGTGGCTGTTCTTGTTAGTTTCAACAAAAAACTCTGGTTGGAACCGGTTCTAGCGCATTAATGGTATGCACGACTCACCATCTTCTATAATTCTAGCACCTTGCATTGGATGATCAATAGCAGTTATGCTGATCCGAGCCAGTGAACTACCTTATTCCACTAATCCTACTAATCTACTAAGATCTATTTTCTGTGGTGGGCCAACATCAAAGATTTGAGAAGTAAGCCCAGTCCTTCAAGTTTTGCGGTGCCCTCTGATTCGTCCGCTGATGGTCACGTAGCGTTGATGACGTCACGCCCACCTTAATCACATTCATACATCGCGGGAAGTCTTAATTCTTTTACTGGAATGGTAAGGCAACGGTTAAGCGCAGCGCTACTGCCCAGGTAAAACAACGCCAGCAGTGGCTATTGCGATGCACAGGTTGATGTTCCCGAGCTCCCGCATAGTGTGTGCCATACACCACGGCGGGCAGGGGGTATTGCATCGAATTTTCATGAATTAACATCAATTAAATTCATTGCAACATGCTATGAGAAGCAGCCAGGTAGCTTACAACCCGGTCGGCAGTTTTCCACGTGCCATGCGGCCAGCTTATGATGACATCACAAGGCCAACTCCGCCACTCATGGAATCTCGTGGCAGAGTAGCCGGAAGCGTTTGGTGAGACGACAACCTAAATGCTGGTGCATTAAAACAAACATCACTTTGCCGCTTTAGTGAAGGCTTATCAGTGACACTAAACGCTCTAGTGCGGCCCCAAATTCTAATGCGAGCCCCCACTCCCCTGGACCAAATAAAAAAATAGCGCTTTCTAGGGCGTCCTTACTGTCTATGTTTTTCGGGAAGAAAAACTTTCCTCTAAAGAGTGCGTTTCAGCTTATTGTGTCCTCATAAGCTTCAATTTCGAAGTGCTGAAGTTTGTATTTCTTAGTCATACACACTACACCTTTTGCCACCACAGTTAGCCAAGGTGCATTCTTGGGGGTTAGTAGTGGCTGCGGCTCGCCTAAGCATTTTATGCTTACAGGCTACGTTCTGTCCCCACGAGTGGAAGAATGGACAATTTTCAAATGTTCCAAGGGCACCTCTTTCTCTCTTATATCTTTCACTCCACCTTCCTTCTTTCCTTTACGGCGCAGTTCAGGTGTCCTCCGAGATATGTGAGACAGATACTGCGCCGTTTCTTTCCCTGATTCCAGGGCTTTCTGCTGTTTCTAAAGCTTCCATGCTACCGAGATGCTTGTGACCGTGCTTGTCTTCAGTTTGCCAGGCCTACCACCGTCCGCCCTATCAGCACACACCAGTTGTCCACGGCTACACCTTGTCGTTCATACCGTAAACGGCTCTCGCTGCTAAATCTTCATGAACATTAATGAGCCGTTCAGCCACTGCGGCCACTCTTTGGATGAACTGCAACACCCACCGTTAGTGATCGATGCTAAAACCATGAAACCGGGTTTCAAAGCTGATATCACAATAAAAATGAGGCGATATGACTTACAACCACATACTAGAAAATTGGACTTCCGTTGTAGTAACACTTATCGAGGAACCACTACACTAATCTCACGCTTGCCTCTGTAAATATCAAAGTTTTTTTAAAGAAATCTTCAATATGCTCCTGCTAATTTCTTCAAACTTGCGTTCGTCTTTTTAATGTGTCGTCAAATGCAATACACATCTGATATACGCGGTGCCGACAAACCTTACGTCATACAAAACACTAGTTGTCTCTAAAACCTCCCGTTACGTTTCTACTTAATTTCATTTTTTTATATTTAATGGACTGAAACACACTCGCGTCATACCATTGTCAATTGTTTAAAACACGCACTCAGCTTGAGAAACTGTCTTCCCCCGAAAACTTGCACATCTTCCACTTTTTCACTCACTTTACCATCAGTAACAAGGCACCCATGTGGGCTAGTTGGTGTACATCATACATAACTTCACCAGCGAAAGAACGAGACACGTCCTGTGTCCTGTGCTCTTCTTCTCCTCGTGTCTCGTTCTTTCGCTGGTGAAGTTATGTCTTACCATCAGTCATCGCTTCGTAAAAATTTATTTCACGAATATGGCGCCATTTCCATAAGCGATGGTCACTGTTAGAAAGTTAAGCGCAACACCTGCGACCGACCTGTTCACCCACATACAGGGTCTGTTCTGAAAGTAGTAGGACTGTTTTTTTCCTGGGCGAACGGGCGGACGAGAGGCGGTCTGCGCGTGCAGGATCGTTGAAGGGGGATATCGGGAATACTGGGGAAAATCGGCAGTCGGCTCTCGGCCGTTGAAGACAGCAGGTCGCTTGTACTGTGAACCCCTGTCGAAACGTCTCGTCACGCAGAATCATAGAGCGTTTACTGGATCAGCGATACGCGATAAAATTTTGTGTAAATCTTGGTAAAACGGGCAAAGCGACTCACGACTTGATTAAGGAGGCACACGGTGAAACTGGCATGGGTAGATCAGGTGTTTTTTGAGTGGCACAAGCTGTTCCGAGGAGGTATGGAAAGAGTGGAAGACGACGACCGCTCCGGACTCCCTTCGACTAGCAAGACTAACGAAAATGTGTAGCGAGTGAAACATTTACTGCACACTGATAGTAGGATGAGTATCAGAATGATTGCTGAGGACTTGAGCATTCCTCAAACCCAAGTTTTTGAGATCGTGACAGAAAACGCAGCCATGAGGAAAGTGTGTGCGAAGTTGGTGCCGCGAGTGTTGTCAGGAGCAAAAGGCCAACAGGAAAGCGGTCCGCTAGGATCTTCTTCATCATGTGAATGAGGACCCCTATTTTTTGCCCAGCACAAGGCGGCAACGCTGCCTCAGCCCCCCTACAGCCCCGCCTTGGCCCCGCCAGACTTTTTTCAATTCCCGAGAATAAAATCGACGCTCAAGAGGAAACATCACGGATCGGTAGAGGCGGTTCAATAGGATGTGAGGAAGAAGCTAAACAGCATTGCGGTACGGGCGTTCCTGGAGGCGTACGAAAACTGGAAAACTCATTGGCAGCAGCGTGTAGATGTGGACGGGTGCTACTTTGAAAAATTCGAATCGCTTGGACTATTCTCATGAATAAGTTTTATTTCAAAAAATGAGCCCTACTACTTTCAGAACAGACCCTGTATTGTGCACGACCATCGACTAGAACTGTCAGCAACTTACTATCGGGGCCCTAGTCTGACAGGACTGAATTTAGAGAGGTAATCCGCGCTTTCACTACTAACGAAAGATGCAGCACTAGAGGTGCAATCTCTTTTTACATTTTTATTGGAACATCCATCTGTTCTGGTGTTCACTATACTCGCGCCGACCTCAGTTGCCAAGCTTTTCTGTATAGCTTAATGATTTACCTGCTGTCTCTATCGTAATAACTTGGGATATTTCTATAATTAATAATATCTTAAATTCTTTCATAACTGAAAGTAGAATAATTTGCTTATCAGTTTTACGCTGTGATACTAAATGATGATTTTTAATGGTTTCCTTATTTTGTACCAACGAAAAGTCCCTTCAGTGAGCTGAAAATAAAAATAAAGGAACAGTGCAATACGAAGTAAACTTCGCCGTTCTAACTCCTAGCAAGCGTTAAATAAGAAAGTTGGGAAAATTTCTTTCCCTTCTCATTATCATCATACTCAGCCTGAATACGCCCACTGCAGGGCAAAGGCCTCTCCCATGTCTCTCCAATTAACCCTGTCCTTCGCCAGCCGCAGCCACCATCTTCCCGCAAACTTAAAATTGGCGTGTTGCATTACGCTGACCAAATTTTCGCGAGACTATGCGAGAGGGGAGTTTTATTCACTAAGCAGGGTTTCTATTGTTTGGCGAGCGACTGCAAATTACACTACCTAACCAAGATTACGACATTCGTTTTTGCATCTTTAGGCAGAGGTCAAGACCAAACTCTCTTATGGATATTTACAAAAGCCGCCTCCTCTTAGCAGTTTCATGACCATAGGTAAATTGACTGTATTCTTTTCTCTATGCAAATAAAGCAAAAGTTGATAACTGGGATGAAGGGGGTAAAATCTGAAAAAACTTATTTACCACATGTGTAGACGCGGCTTTTGCCTGAAAAAAAAAAGGCTGATGCTGCCTAAGATGTCGGGATTAAGTAGCTCAGAAACAAAAAAAACCTACTGGTTGGTAATCATTCTAGCATCAGTGCAGGCAACAGAACAATAGGGAATCAGAACAGTGAACTCTCACCTCGTTGCGAACTCCTGCGATATAACAATCTAAGAACTGAAATGTGAAAACAATACTTGTCATGTGCACACATTCAATTCACATCATATAAAGGTCACTTTTCATTATTGCTCTTTAAAGCTTACCCAGAGAGGATTTATAGTGAGGCTAAGAACACGAAAAATTCAAAACGCGAAGTGAAACCGCATATACACAGCTCTCACTCGCAACAGAAATGCGTTGCACGAAACGCATATTACATATAGCGACATATATAAAATGCAGAAATTTACGGAAGAGGTCCGTGCATGGTTTTTCTTTTTTTGTTGCTTCGAGAAAGCGGTGATGAAAAAGATAAGATTTTTTCAATGCACAAAACATCCTTTTTCTACAGCGCAAGAGCACCTTGTATAATGCAATGAGTTCGCTTTTAGCAATTTCTACTCTATCCACTCTTAGTTTTTATGAGTGAGAGAAAAGAATTGCGCTCGGCAATAGAGCGCACATGGTTATTTTCTTACAGTTCTTAAATGTTCCTTACCGGTTTATGGTCTTTCTCTTGAACGGCTTCTCTGCACTGATTATAAAATATGCAGGACAGCACAACGAGCTGAAAACACATATCTCACGTCATGAAATTGTATAAAGGAAAAAACAGTTGTTCTGTGAAAAACTTCAAGCAAAGAGCGAAAGTGTTAAAGAGACAAACAACTTACTCAAGCTTCCCTTGAGATTACGACGGAAGCGGTAAGATTGTGCAGCAAATTGACTCACTCGGGTACTGAAGTATTGATTGGGGTATGGTTTGTGACATTTATTTTAAATTCCAAAAAGCATAAAGTGAGTTGAGGGTGTGCTCTGGGGCAAAAACTTGTCTCTATCGGTGCATGCAAGGAGATTTCTATATTAGGGTGAAATATAATATACCTGTTAAATTCACAGTAGTTATTCCTTCCAAATACTGTGTTATGCTTTAATACAATTTAAGTCCCCTCAATTGCATTTCTTAAACAATAACAAATCTATACTCGAGCTCTAAAGCTCCGTTCCGTTTGCCCTTTTGAGGTGACAGAGAGATAGAGAAATACATCTCTAACGCGCGAACGGTACACAAGTCGGACGGAGTAACAATGTTTGTGCATGTCTCCTGTGTGCGCATGTCCTTCGTAGGTGCCGGCACACCATAGCCATGTTGTTCTGCTTGTGCAGTCAGCGTGTATAAGGCCAAACGTCTGACATTTGCGGCTCAGCAAAAGCAGTGGCATATATGGACAACCATCGCAACTCTCAAGACATACCTCTACAAGCGGCGGCAATCAGTCCCCCTTCAATACTTCCTTCACTCTCTAGACCATATGAAGCGATAAACACATTACTATGCAAGTTGGATAAGAGCCACTTAGGTAAATCGTCGTCCTAAATATCCATTCACACATCTGAAATCATACCTGTCTTTGCCATTCCCATCGAGAAAAATTGACAGATCGGTGCGACAATACTTTCAATGTGTGCAAGGGTGCCTGGTTCGACACATAACACAGCGAATATGCCTACCGGCGTAGACGCATATCTCCTTGACTTACGCCAGAACGAGCGCTTCAATGAGGCTGTAAAAGTTTGCGTGTCACAGAAATTTGTTTTGTGGACAAGCACAAAGGATAGAGTGTATAAAGTGCATGGGCGCTTTCGAGAACATAAAGCTCATGCGGCTTACAGCCTTAATGAGCTTCCAGTTGAGGCGTCGGTTCACCGCTTCGGTGTATCCATAGTCGAGCTTCGTTCCTAAGCTGCAGAAAGTGGATGTCCACGGCAGCTCAGAGGCAAAGCAATCTTTTCCTGACCGCAGGCTTGAAGCTTAATGACTGCTGTTCATTGTATACACCCTATTTACTTTCTAAGTTATTGTTGGATTGCACTGTGTTTTATACTTATCGCTTCACGTGTAACCACACTTTGCTAAAGCTCTTGTGGAGGAGAAATATGTTTTTGCGGCATAAGCAGCGCACGTAAAATTGCAACTTTGCAAATTGGTGCAATTGCAAGTAGGTGCTACATGGAGCGAGAATGGTGTATTTACTATCTGGCGGTGTTTTTTTTATCAGAGGTTTTTTTATCTAGTTTTGGATTCAGAAGTAGTGATCGGGCTCACTTATCATTTCCAGAATCGGCGAACATAAATAGGCAATTTCAACAGCTGATACCTAAATTTTTCATTAAAAAGCTTCTAGGGTGGTCACGACCACTTGTACGGAAATAATTCCGGATTACTCTGGCAGCATAGGAAGCTAGGCGGACGAAGTGGTGCTTTAAAACAGGTGGATTTCCAAAGATTAATGACCGCTACATGTTGCCAACTAAGGGTTTTTGTGGCCCCCAGTATTTCCGCTCGAGATATGTTTAATCGCATGTTCGGAGGCAGTCGAAAGGTGAATATTATCGCGAGTCAGAGGAAGTTACGTGATGACACGTCTATTTTGTTTCGTTTTGAAACTAAAATTACCATAATCTTAGTTCGACGATTCGAATGCTAGGGTATTGAACACACTCGTTGGCTTTCTCAACGCAACACCGAAGCTCGTCTAAACGACCGGTACGCGAAGCAGACAAGGAGGAAGGAATTTAACTTTACTCTTGGGCATCCACTGCTGTCATGTAGCGATACTTGTTACACCGGACGGATTCACTACATCCATTGCATTTATTCCCATTACGGACTCTAAAGTTCGACACAGATGACAGTGGAGGGGGGTGGCAGTAGTTTTAGGAGCAGTTCATTCAATTTGCTTTAAAAAAAAATTGCACTAGGCATAGTTATGGAGTCATTCTACTGGGCACATGCTGAATGCGTTAATTTAGGATGGATGCAAAAGGTGGCAGTCGGAGTGCACCTTTTAAAGCATTTTCCCTCCGATAGCGGAAAATGGAATTCACGCAGCGTGAATACGCCTATCAATTTTAGCAAAGACACCAGCCTGAGGTAAAAGAACAATCTGAAAAAGCCCTCAAAGCTTAATTTGGGTTATATAGGTTCTGTACAAAATTAGTTTTGCAGAACAGGTAATCTAAGTAGAGATATGTGATCTAATGATTAACTTCAGTTCAACGGCAAAAAGAGACAGGGTGGATTAAGAGGGGTGTTGAAGAGTAGTACACATTTATTGAGGAAGCCCCATGAGGCTTAGTGAAGAAAGCGGCGGAGAGCTGACCGACGCGTCAGCTCTGCGAGGCAGCCATGAACGTTCACTCGAAGCCTCTCACTTCATCGTCTTTTACACGCTGGCACGTGAGGTGGCGCTACAGGGGCATGATAATGCTAGATAACACGGCTTCGCTTGTACTCTTCTGCCATCTTCACATACATCTAGTGGATATGCCTGAAAACTCTGCATTAATGACTATATTTGGTAAGTTGGTGAATGTTCATTTTGTACCAAAGAAAGAACAGAGGCGCGAAACAAATTAAGAAAGACAGGACAATCACTTTTTCATTATTTTGCCCTCTGTGTTGCATCTGCAATGGCCGAACTGTAGTTAAAAGTCTAAATTTTTCATAAGTGACCTGGCAGCGGAACAACGGTCGCTGCTTTCGTGGCTGCTGTGGAGTGCAGCTGGATTCTATTCTGTATTTAGTCACGTAGAATTTCAGGAAACCTCCACTGCATGGTTGCATATTATCATCGAATCACTCGGTGACGTTTCTGACTGGGGTTCCTTAATAACGATAGTATTTCAACGGATAAATGAGAGGATTCTTCTGAAGATACAGGTTGGGTCAAAAGTTGCCAGGTCACATGGTCTGTTTTTGAGCAGTACAGCCGGGCAGTTACAACACCCTCGAAACTAAGAATATCTGTAGAGGCTAGAAGTGTCGTTCTTGCCGCTGAGAACCTTGATGAATTTATCGGATTTTTAATTGCCGGGGTATACCGACGAAAAGCAAGCAGAGCCTGTGGCCTGGGAACTTTGGACAACTGCTCACCTCCTTCAGTTATTGTTACGTTGCCTCAAGGCCTTAGCTAAATGCCCAAGATTTTTCAGTTACAGCCGCAATATTTACCTTATGCATCTTCTCAGGAGGGATGATTTTAGCAATAGTCACTATTTGATTGGAGCATTGACGCATTGCTTGGCCAAAAAGAGCTTTTGCACGAAAGAGCCGTGGTCCAATTGCTGAAAAAAAAACATCGAGAAAAAAACACATTTCTTCACGCCTCGACTGCTTTAAAAAAATTTGATTGCTTATAGAAATACAACATGCGTCCAGAAGCATACTTTACGTACCCACACGTTGAACGGTGGTGAGGAGAAGGACGCCTCATTGAGAACAAAGCAAAAGCCCAATACTGTTGCGCAATAAATAATTGAAAAACCAGTCACTGCTTGCGGAAATTCACAGACGTCAGATGATTGGGAATGAAGAAACAAACATTTGATATTTGATGCCGTTTTTGTGCACAATTATGTGCTTGTCGGCTATAAATAATGCATCTGCTTTTGAAGAGGCTGGGGCGTTGTTTCAAACTACGTACAATGCGACACACTATTCTGAAAGGCAGATATTATGCACACTTCAATTCCGCACATCATTGCAAACGCTATGCACCGTGCTCAGTGTTTCATTTGTATGAGATGAATAGGCCCATGCAGTAGCTGCGACGGGGCCATGGACAGACTGCCGTGAATAAAAGCAAAGAAAGCAATCGCGGGGAAACGGCGGACATTACTCTCAGTCCACACTGTTAACAACAGTATAGTAGCGCACGGTGTTTGACACAGTCTGGTGGTAACCAACAGTTTTAGCTGCGAAATCAAAAGTCGAGAGTGCAAAACGGCATCCAGTCCTGGCCCTCGAAGGTCTGCACGGCCGTATAGCCTGGGAGAACGCTGGACGACATGGCCGCAGTATTATGAAGCATAAATTGCGTTTATGGCTCCCATTCTTTATCAAACCCTGAAAGTCGACAGAACAGGATAAAAAACTTGGATGATGCTCAAGCCTCGCCTTTAAGAGCGGAACGCGATAGCGTTATCAGACCGCCTGGGCACCCGCACGCAGGGAGGGAGGAGGAGATGGAGGGAGGTGGGGTGATGCCAGTTGGACACTTACCGGCAGCCGCAGTCAGCAGAAGCCATCGGGGTGAGAGGATGGGGTGCCGCTTCCCTGTTTAACGACAACTGCTATCGGCAGCCGCGCGCGGGCAAGTGGGCGGAGGGTGCATAGCGGTTCCCCTGCATTGGCAGAACAGAACTCCGCCGCGGGTGGACTCGGGATTTCTCAGGAACGAACGACGCACCGCACCCGCGGCAGACTTAGACTTGGCGACGGCGACAGCTACGATGACGACGGTTTTTCCGCCTCGTGAGGCTCGTTAACACTCTCGCATTAAAATGTGAAGTGGAAGCTGAAGGGAACTTTCTCTCCATGCCTTTGGAAAAGGTGCACCGCGAGCTGAGGAGCACCGGCGTCGTGGTGATCTTTGAAGCCTCTGCTATGACTACGCAGGTCTCCTTCCTCCATAAACATGTAGCACGACGTTTGCATCTCATCGTTTGGAAGCCCTCACGACAGCCGGCGGGAAATGTCTGAAACGAAGTGGTTGCCTTCGTAGGCGCCCCTGCATTGGGGTAACCAATAAAAAGACGAGGGCATCTGTAAAATAAGAGCAATGAAGGCGGCAGAAAGGAGGCGGGCAGGGATTGTGGACCATGACTGCCGAGTAGTAAACCGTGGATCTTCGGGTCGTGTTCTGCAGCTGCAGTATCGTGAAACAAGATTCAGTTTCACTGCCACAGTAAGCTGAGAGGCCCCTGCTATGGAGTCGTCAGCGCAGGTTCTTGCCCGCGTACGTCTCTTGCTCGTTTGTCAGCACAAAAAGTGCTATGCAATGTGTTCTTGCATGATCTCAGCGATTCCCACTCAAGAAAGCGGCTAGCACTATCCATAAACTGTTCTAGAAAGTGCTTTGCCATTACTGAAAAGCATGCAAAGCTTTTACCTACTCTGCATAATGACTTAGACTGCAATTCGTTTAAAGGTCCCATGGCAATTTTCTAGCAATGAGAGGGCAAAAATGATTTCAATGACTCAATTTCCGGCATGGGATGCTGGTAGTAAGCACAAGTACAAAGCCTAACGATACAATCGAGTTCAAGACATTGCGTCCAAGCTGTCGCGTAAGCACGCTCTCAATGGTGCTTATTTTGTGCAATATACGTTTCGTTCGGTGCCAATGGAAATAGGGTGAACAGCTATGCGTTTCGCACATTATCTTGAAAAAAGTATGCTGGGTGCTTCACAAGGTCCCAACCCATAGGGTTTCGTAGAAAGCTACCAAAGTTGTCAGTGCTGAGGGTGATACGTCCATTCCTTGCAAATATTCAGAGTTCCAGAGGGTGTGCAAGGCGGAAGATGACGTAAGTTCACCGCAACACGGCTGTAATGTAGATCGTCTGGCGTGGCAAGTCCAGGCACAGCCAGAAGGTAAATTGATCATTCGACATCATGAACTAACAGTGGTAGTGGCGGCGGTATCCATTCGTAAGCTTCTTGACAGCTTTTTCCGCCTCGAAGGATGGCACTGACTGTTCTGTCCCGAAAAATCACTGTTGCAAAGAGTTCTAAACTGTGCTCGACACGAGTTCAGGGGAGCGGTAAAGTTAGACACATGCCCTCCCTAGTGGCTCTCATCGAGACAGACACGGCCGCCATAGAACTTCCTGCGCGAGGGAAGTGCCTGACAATAATACACAATTCTGCAGGCTCCCCTATGCGAAACTGAAAGAACTGACCACGATATTAAGTCTTACTTCATATTTTATGTGACAAACACTTTTTTTTCTTTTTGAGCTGGTTTCCCTCCTGGCTTAAAACATCCGAATGGCATTTTCAACTTCAAAACGAATTCACTGAAGGAATGACCTTTTGTGAAAACGGAATATTACCTTCCACACAGAAGGGTCCTTTGCATGCGCAATCAAGAGCTTGCCTATAAGGGCTGGCAATCAAGGATGATCTAGTGCTTGAATCGGTAAGCAAGCTTGAACTAATTTTACCGTCGAGAAGTGCCTCATGAAATTTAAAGGCAATTATGATATAGATATGGTGAAGCCGGGTAAATTGCGTTAGCAATGGTTGCATGGCTACGCTTGCATGCTCGCTTGTGCAGAAGCTTGTGTCGTACCTCTATATTTGATTCTTGGCAACCTCGGTAATCCGCTGTTTTTCGAGTCTTTGCGAGCGTTCTGCTGGCGATTCTTCGGCGCGTTTCCTTCGCCTGGTAGCATTGCGGCGTTCCTGAGCAGTCGGGTGTTGAGACTGAGACGTTGTCAGCACCAACGCCAATGAACACAATCAACGCCGGCGGCCTATTGCTTCGGTGCGGCGTTTCTGCCAAAACGTTGCCAATGTCAACGTATCTTTCCTCTGCCATCTTTCAAGCCTGATCTGTCTGCACGTGGCAACGATTGTGGCTTAGCACGAACCAGGAGGCAGGCCCGTCCAATTTCCTTTTCACCCTTCCTTCAATCGCAATAACAACAACGAACACATGCACGGAACATCTGTCACTACCGCCACGTAGCTTAAAGCACGATTGAGGTGTCCACTGTCCCAGAGGGGCGAGTAATGCACCTTTGCTTTCTTTTGCTTTACCTGAAGGACAAGTGAAGGTGAAATCTCTATACACGGCGACCTTCGCTTTACCGAGCGTTGAGAAGCTTTCGCTTCAAAATTTATTCGTGACGACTCAAGCAGGTTAAATCCTCGTCATGCACTTTGCACTTGCTCCCTGAAACTCAGAGCCAAGCCCAGCTTTTCAGACAAAAGCAAGACTCACAATAATTAGGTGTTTTCAGATCTAGACGGCAGAAAAGAACATAGTCAACAGTCTTGACACAAAGCGCGGTAATCTATGTTGCAATATCGGTTGTAATACCTATAAAACAAAAGTTCTCCTGTCACTGCTGCACAAGCCGAATCATACAGCGCAGATCAGGTGGCATCTAAATCTACTTTAAAAAATTAATGTTATAGGGCTAGGAAGTGCTCCTTAATATATCGCCAAGTTCGCAGTTCGTGCAACTCTAAAAATATACTGAGGAGTAAAGTTATGATTAGAATGGAAAACAAAGTTGGTATCTAGAACTCATTTTAAAACATTCACCGTAAAACGTTCGTGTATTCATACATATCTTTATCGGCAAATTCATCTGTGAGCGTAAAGTGTTTATTACATCTAGAGATGACCTATAGAATATATATTTAAATATTTAAATAGACTTTGCCGAACATTTTTTGAAGTTGTGATATCTTGGCAAATTAAGAATACTAGTCGCTAAAGAGGGCTTTGGAACCGTATAAATCTAGGTTTTCCTCTGCTCTGGCTCTTAGGGGATAGTTGCAGCAAAGAAGCGTTCACACGATAAATGTTCTCAAATGGACATCAACTTACGGGGAAGCTGCGTGTTGCAGGGGGTGGCCAAATGCGAAATTGATGCACCGAAGAAAAAAGCGACTGTCAAAATAAAGGTTTTTGGATCCAAGTACAACGTGTCCATATTTCACCTTCAAAAAATTGTTTTCTTGTAAACAGTTGTCGTGGTTAGAAAGGAAACCTGAAAGCAAAAAGTGGGAATGAGGAGGGTTTAGAACCATATTTTTTAAGAAGCTTTAAATTAAGTGGAATGTAGTTCTAATGAGAATTAGACGCAATTAATTGGAATGCAGAGGCTTGAAGAGCCTTATTTTCAGTTCTATAAGTAGCGCTAGAGACATTTATACTGCTAAAATACGGCATAGCTTTGTAAGTATTATTAGATTCCTGAATATGTTCAGAAGGAGATGGCAGCCTGGCAGGCTATGCTTTGCTCTAAGCGTGGTCGGACAAATAGACGATATGCGAAATTGCTTTGTGGTCTGGCAACACCGCGCCCACAACTTCCGGTTTCCACCTTGATTCGGGCGAGCTCGTCGAGCTGGTGCATCGTTTGCTATGCGTACATTCTTGATATCGGTATAGCTGTCATGAATCTTGCGTGTGAAATTTCAACAGGCAAGCTTCAGCTGCTGCGTTGTTTTCATTGCTGATCTTTTAACAAATGTAGGTGCTTTCAGTAAGCGCCAACTTCCTCCTACCGCGTCCTGAGCTTCGCTTGAAGTCTGGCGTTGATGATAGCCAGAATCGGCACTGGGAAGTGTTTTGGCAAGTCGAACTCTGCGCCACTGTCATTTTAATTCGCGCATTAAAGCACCGGTTCAAGCATCACGTATTATCACGGCTATTTCATATCCAGGTGGCCGAGATTTAATCTGGTGGGGTAGCGAGCGGTTATTCTGCGCTGAGTGCACAGATGTCTTGACAAACTTCTATGACAGTGTGAACTTTCGTTCGCGCCGACGCCAGGACCTTCGTGGATTGCAGTATATTCACACAGGACCATCGACCAGCTGCGTAATGTGATTCCTTTAGTGCAATGTACAATGCACATCCGCGGTTTTCATCGTCACCGTTTCAGAGCCCGGCGCCGGCTGGTTTTCGCCGCAATTCGTTGAAACCGCGTCTTGCTTAAGACGCAGTTGAAGCGAGTATTGCGATGTTGTCAGTCGATATTAACAAAAGTAAAGTGGGCACATATAATTCAAGATATTGTAAGCAAAGACGCAGTTTTTTTTTTCAGATAAGCACTGAGCTACCGCGGCGGCTTGATTAGAGAAAGAGCGATGGCGCTGCGCATATCGCATAACGTCTATTTTCTTCATGTTAATATTTGGAAAACAACGTTTTGCCTACCTGTAGACGATTGAAGTCGAGCATACAAAAATTATTGTAGTGAAGTCGGAGTGCCCAAAAAGCAGATAACTATCTTGTGAAACTCTGCGACCCACCGCGCGATATTACTTTACCGCTTTTTACACAAGAATGCTAGTTTCCGAAGCATTCAGTCCATAGAAGAAGGGAAATATTTTCCCGGATGATGCTTCCATACAGTCTACATTTTTGACCGCACGTAGCTGTCGCTTGAGACGTTACTGCACTTACTGCTCATACATATGCGAGGGTCAATTTTTTGCTGCTTATTTCATGTTTCGCAGCTTCAAGCCTTCAGCTGTGCGCTGAGCAAATTTCTCGCCTCCTTTATGATAAACTGTCTCACTGTCCACGCATCAGGCGACAAGTTCAATGGTCGCGGTGCTGACGCCACCACTCCTCTAGCTCCTCTTTCGCTGCAAACCTGGAAGTAGGACAAACATTTGTTCAAGATCCTGTGGGCCTCCACTCCCCGGCAAATAGAGTGAATCTACACTCTTCAAATACAGACGGTCATTGAGGCCGGCTGAGTGTCCGCACAAGTGAGTAATGCTTCGGGGATGCGATCGCCTGCCTTCGCTTTCATGGCGGGTAAAGGTGTGTAAAAGCACGTGGCAAAGTTGCTTCCACGTTGGCCATTTCTGTACCAGGTATTGAGACTTGAATTTAAAAAATTCCGCATTCAGAACCCACGAAATAAAAGAGAGGTAGATACTAGTGTCTTTAATCATAACAATTATATGTAACTTTTAGTGCAAGTACTGAGAAACGAAATAATAGAAATGAACCGCCGTGTACTGAACAGAAACTTTATAGCGACGTGGGCACAAGCTATTTAGAAACTAATTCAAAATACGCATTTCCAAGAAAAGGTCATAAACCAATGCTTCTATCAAACTAGTTATAAGTCTGTTTTTGGGATGACCTCCAGCAATTAAGGCTTCAAATGATGCAATAACAATCGGTATAAGAGTATTGTATCCGCAAAAACCAAGACAAATAAATATTTGTCTTTACCACAGTACCGCTACATTTAAGAAGCCTAATGTTAATAAACACCATACGCTAAGCATTCACCGCAACCGGTAAATTGCGCGCTAGAAGGGTAGGACACACGTTATATGGTGGTGAAAGAAAGAACAGTCTGCGTAGAGTTACGGTAAGAGGACCACACACCAGTAGAGAGACGCATAAACGCTGCGTCATTCTATTAAAGGCACGCCTGAAGCGTCACCTTAAGATATTTTAGGACATGGCCGATGTGAGAAAATGAAAAGCGGAGAGACAGTTGGACGGACTTGCACGAATCCGTTTAACAGTGACCGAGCGTGCAAGTGGTCACATCGAAGTCCTGTTGCTCCAGTGAAGCTGATCAGAAGAAAAAGAATATAAGGAAAACTTTTTTACAAAAATAAAAGAAGGAAACGTAGTGTGATTCACCCACACTGCCTACGCGGAACGTAGTAAGACGCAGTGCACATTTCCTTTCAGGCAATTTCTCTCTCCACTTTGTCGCCAGGCGGCCATAGTCCGCCAGCGAATGGCAACGGTCAGTCAAACCGTATGTGGCAGAGCTTTCACATGTGGCGACAGTATTTCCTTCATCATCATCATCATAATCATCATCATAGGTTTAACTGCTACCGCTCCAGGGCAAACGCCTCTCACATATCTCTATAATTAACACTGTCCTTTGCCAGCTGCAGCCACCGCATCCCCGCAAACTTCTTAATTTCATCCGCCTACCTAACTTGCTGACGCCCCTGCTGCACTTGACTTCTCTTAAAATCCAGCCCATTACCCTTTCCGGCCTTCTTTTATCTTTCCTTCACATTATGTCCCCTGTACAACTCCATTTCGTTCTATTGATTTCGACTAGAATGTCATTAACCCGCTTTTGTTCCATAACCCAAGCTGCATCAGTTTAATTTCCGTAGCTCACTGCGTCGTCCTTAAGGTAAGCTAAACCCTTTTCGTTATCCTCGCCGTTTATTCCCCACAGGTGAGTACCGGTAAGATACATGCGTTATTTTACTGGTGAGCAAGCGAAAAGTGCACCAGGGTCCACTCTTATGACACTCTTTCATTTCCTCTAGAACATCCGGGAGTCTTATTTATACACACGTGAGTGCGCTTCCCTGGAGCGCTACTGCTATGCGGAGTCGGACAATAAAAGCCAAATTATTGCGCACGTCCTGTGCGGACATAGAAGAGCCTTTGGCGCTTGTGTACCTACGTGGTCTAGGCAACCTTGTAGTCATTTCAAATTTTGGCTTCCTCGGTTCCAGAAGTTAAGAAGAACTTCTTGTTGGGCGAGTTGGTGCATACTGTTGTAGGTACGAATTGCGCACAAAAGACACACACAGGAAAACACACGAGAGAGACTGAAAGAGCGCAAACTATCAACTGGTGTTTATTAGATTCAGTGCCGCTTTATAGGCAGTGTGCACGCGTGCCTACAAAGAGGGGAAATAGAGGATAAGGAGGCAAATCAAACCCTGCGCGCCAAACCATCAGAAACGCTCCAAAAAAATTTTTCCCGCGTTGTACAGTACACATCCGTTTCACTGTACAACGCGGAAAAGAATTTTTTGGAGCGTTTCTGATGGTTTGGCGCGCAGGGTTTGATTTGCCTCCTTATCCTCTATTTCCCCTCTTTGTAGGCACGTGTGCACACTGCCTATAAAGCGGCACTGAATCTAATAAACACCAGTTGATAGTTTGCGCTCTTTCAGTCTCTCTCGTGTGTTTTCCTGTGTGTGTCTTTTGTGCGCAATTCGTACCTACAACAATCGGCTCCAGAAGTCACCTATTGAGAGATCTAGACAAGCGCGCTGACGGCTCTTACCCAGAAATTCTGGACCATAGAATTTTTCAATGAGAAATTGTTTATGAACGCAATTTTTTTTATTTAGGGAACAATCCTACTATATCAAAGATATTTCCTCAAATCTCCGCTCGGTAGGCGTACATTCTTGGCTATTTGCGCTTCCGCAATCGTAAAAACCTCCCTAATGGTTTAGCGGTCTTAATTAATGGCTGTGAGTAATAAAGAAACTTGAAAAGACAGGTTTTTCTACGCCTTGGGGGAAGGGACCATTACCTTCAATATTTTTTATATCAGTAGCTCACAATATTTGATATTTGTTTCAGAATGAAAAATGGTGTGCGAGAATCCTGGATATGGTACTTTAAACAAAATTTTCTTTATTTAGAGAAAAGAAATGCTCCTGACTTGACATGCAGTTCGTCATTAGTGCAAGTGAGAATAAACAGGTCTCAAAAAAATTTACCGGTAGTTTTGTGCATGCGGCATCCACCCAAACGGCATACGGTTCCGTTCCATAGTGTTTGTGCGCGAGCTCTGCGGCGCGGTCCGTGCTAGGTGGAGTGCATGTTTTCGGGAGGAGGTTTAATAAGTAATTCGCGGTGAATGTAGCGGGGTGACCGGTTCGGGAGAGTGTCCACACTGTAGGGAAGTGTTTGCGGACACGTATCACATGGTGCGGGTATGCACTGCCAATCCTGCTTTCCCACCCCGCGCGAGAGGACTGGGAGGCTGGCCTGCTCGGCTGCTCAACTCTCCAGGACCAACGAGCCCTGGTGACATGACCCCGGCCCGCCGCGGAGGCCAAAGGGTCCCGGACTAGGTACCTTCCTAGTGATTGTGAGAGCCGGCCCATTCAGGCATGGTCGAAGCAATACATCTCTTGTACATAGTATAAATAATTGTTTTACACCACCACCTAGGTTGGGTCCAACGAGGTGTTTGATGGCTTGAAGTTTGTTGTATTCTTGTAGCAAATTGTATGAACAGCAAAATATCCCAGCATTTAATCACTTGAATAACAAAACTGGCCGCCAATGTCAAATATTTTGCGCTGATATTTATGTTTTGACTAGTTTTTAGTATGTCTAACAACAAAAACTTTAATGTCGAACTACTTTGCTGTCAAGCCGAAAATTGGTGCTGTATACTAAAGAAATAAAGGAATGAACTGAGGCGGAATGAATAACCAAATATCGGTCTGTCGTGATGTAGTGAGCTGTTAGTGTACTTCCCAAGAATTAAACCAGCCTGGCCGCATTCATGCGTGGGCATTTCGACAGAAGCAACCATCTCAGAGTCTCCGAGTTAATCCACGGCTGCCTGACAACAAAGATTATCTTCCGATGGAAACAAAAGACAGGCACTGGTTTTGAGAGGACACGTGGTGCTCAAATTATACAACTGATGCTCCACTAGAGTACCATACAAGATTTTCAGGATAGAAGGTAGCAGGGGACAACAGATTGTACACTCAAAGCACAAGGGTAAGGAATTTCAGGGACAGGGTGGCCCCAGCTGGTACAAGACACGTGGAAGAGGTCTCGGCCAAGTAGCGATCTCAGTGAGATATGCTGAGGTGTTATCTGATGTTCTTAGATTATGGAAAACTGTTCGACTAGGTGGCGCTTGAAAGGCGGTAACTTTGGATAGTTTAATTCAGTGGATACAAGCATACCTTAGCACTAGAACTACGTTTGCGGTCATCAAAGGTTCTTAAGCTCCAAAATATGTTATTCCTGGTGTTCCACAAGTTGTTAAGCCCTCTTTCTTACGATTAATAATCAATAAGTTGGATGATAATATGCATAATGATATGTCCGTCAGTATGTTCCACGAAGGCTCCATTGAAGCCACGTCATGTCGCATTTGCTATGTTTTACTACGCAGACTGGTTATGGATACTGTCACTGGGTGCAAGATATGCTCTATGAATGATAACACGGAGAAAACGGTGCTTTTAAATCTTACTAGAGGAAGCCTGTCCAATATATTGAAAGATTTGCTTCCCTATAGTTCAGTGGTGAATATAGAGCGTTATAAGTAATTTGGGGCCACAGTTACACACTTTTATTGTGGACACAGATATCAGACATCTGCAGTTCAGCACTTTGCGATTTATTAGATTGAAACCTAATATGATTCTGATATAAACACGAGTGAAACTCATAAGAACTTTATAAGGCACGGCACCTTGGGAGCCCATGCTGTAAAAGGTGCTAGTAGAATGGGGCGAATTTAGAGAAAACCTATTCGGTTTCTATAGAGTATTTCAAATCGGGGGGATTTTGCTCAAAGGTGATGAAGCAGAAGGGTAATCGTGTTCTAGAAATCCATATAGATTTTTTTTGCGTAAAAATTTAAATCGAAGCCTAAATAACCAAGCACGCCCGCAAAAATACCTGATCCGGTTACAGCACCTAAATATAGATTGCAAAGCAGACATAAGAATATTTTGTATACTTCTCTCTGTTTGATTTATTAGCATATACCGTATTTACGCTTTTAGGATTTGCAAACTTGCGGATTTGGATGCCGGACATGAAAAAATTCCTCGGCAATCTCTAATTGCCTTTTCGAACGGAATTATCACTAAAAAAGTTGAGTATTACGGTCTACGTTCTCCTGGGAACTTACCTCTGAACTTACCTATATTTTCTACAAAGAATGAAAAACTTGTTCCGCCGGCAAGTACAGTTTTTGAAGACGCTGGTTTGCAGCCGAAAAAATTATGAGGACGGTTAATTTTCGGCTTATGAGTAGACGTGATAGCGCTTTCTCCTCCTTTTCTCTCTTCTCATTCCTTTTCTTTCTCACTTCTCACCTGAACTCAAGTTGCAGTAGTACTTCGTCGGCACATCGTTCTCGACAAACCCGATGCCACGAACGCCAGCATAGCTTCCGAGCCGAATGAACGGGCACCAAGCTGCAAGCTTCTTGGTGAACGCGCTTTGGATGTGCGCTGCGTTGTTCGCCGCTCACTGCGTGATTCCTGCGTCCCCGCATGGCCCCACTGTGCCCGAACGAGACGAGCGGGAGGCGCAGCCGTCGCGCGCTCTCTGCTGGGGCAGTGGCGCACATTGCGAGAAGCAGGAAAGTGGTTTTAGAGGGCGCCGCCTGATGGCGCCAAAAAGTGGAAAACTGGAAAACTGGAAAGTGGAATGGTGCCAGGACTTACTTTCGGCAATGCGGTTCTGTGCTTAAGGGCAGAAGTTCAGTCGGGATTAGACGTAAATCAGAGAGCTGTTGGAAGATTAGCACTAGGTGCCCACGGCAAAACCACAAACGAGGCAGTACAAGGGGATATGGGCTGGGCATCGTTCGAAGCACGGGAAGCTAAGAGTAAAATACTATATGAAGAACGCCTGAGGAAATTGGACGATAACAGATGGGCAGCTAAGGTATTTAAATATTTATACAGAAAGAACGTTGACTCACAGTGGCGGAAAAGAACTAGAAAACTAACCAGTAAGTATGCCGGTCATGAGGACGGAGAAAGAAAGAGCATTAAACGACAGGTTAAAAACGCGGAAGTTAAAAATTGGATGAATTCAATGGAAAAGAAACATAGTGTAGAACTATATCGATTCTGGAAAAGGCAGATCAGGAAAGAATTTTTCTATGATAACTCAAGAGGCAGTGCCCTACTTTTTGAAGCTAGATCAGGGTGTCTTAGAACGCGCAGCTACAAAAAGAAATTTAACGAAGAAGATGACACATGTGCAGTGTGTGGTAGATCTGTGGAAACAATTGAACACCTCATAATCAAATGCGATGGTATCCATCCGGATGTCGATGCAGGCACAGTCACTCTTTCTGAGGCCCTAGGGTTTAAAGATAACAATGGTCATGTAAATAAATCTGCAGTGGAAGTCAGCAAAAAGCGATTGGAGGATTGGTGGCTGAAAAGCAGAGATGTGGCATAAGGTTAGAATTGTAGGAAACCGTAGG
The DNA here is from genome assembly GCF_055824585.1 of Amblyomma mixtum. Lineage (NCBI taxonomy): Eukaryota > Metazoa > Arthropoda > Arachnida > Ixodida > Ixodidae > Amblyomma > Amblyomma mixtum. Next base: position 54,270,004 of record NC_143015.1, read on the forward strand.
CAAAGGTGATGAAGAATCTTAATGAGAATTGCCAACACAGTAAACAAAAAAATAATAAAGAAAGAAAAGCTGAGCATGGTGGCAATTGCCACCACCCCGTTTCAAAGGGGGCGCTCCTATCCATCCATCCATCCATCCTAGCGGAAACTTACAGTCTGTCAAAAGTTTAGAGCCCAGGGAGTTTACTTCTAAGCTTTATATTGGAACTCCAGGCGCATTCATGGAAGTATTACCTATTGCAGTAGGCAGTACCAGAAGTCTTCTGATGTCCATGAGATTTCGAGCGCTAGAGATCCGTTAAAAACGACATAGTGTGGCTCAAAAGAAACCCTCTGGGCTCCAAACTTTTGACAAAGGCTTTACTTTACTACTGGCTTAATGGCGATTTCTGTAGTTTCGATGCTCATAATTACTAATATACACCACAGTACGTGTCTCTAAGCACCCTACAACACCGTATTTTCGATAACCGCATTTGTTCATTCAAAACCATCGAGCTGTTGTGGCGGAGTGCTGCACTCTTAAGAAAAAGGGGCTAACAGGGGCCGAGGGGTTAGTCCTTTTGAGGACCAACTGACCTTCACCTGGCATTCGTCCCTTTCGGGACTAACTGCAAAGGGTGTAACTGTTGGTCTCCTTGGAAAGGGTGCAACAGTTACTCCCTGGCAGCAGACGTTTAAGGAAAAAATGCAAACGACGTGTGATTTCTAGCGTAATTTAGAGGAGGATAGTTCCTCAAAGAAATTGACACACATAACAACGATAAAGAAAACAGAAATAAAATGCCTGAAAACACCAGGATTCGAACCGACAATGTTTGGATAATGAGTTGAGCGCGGGTATCACTAAGCCACCACAGCGGCAGTCTACGGCAGAAAATAAAAGCCTTATATGCAAAACACACACATTACCGGTCTGCCTGTCTTTACCGTTCAAATTGTTGTCAAATATATTGCTTTTTAGAGCACAGTATGGTGATTTTGGTGTAATATGCTTTTGAAACAACCTGCGGTAAGCTTTAATGCCACGCATAACGGTCTAAATCGCATTTTGGCCAAAAAAGAAGTGCTGAATTGTGCACACATTACGGCCGGTACTTCACAACCACAACAATTGTTTTCTTTTCGTTTCTTTTTTTTTGCGTATAAGGTGGTCTTATTTCTGGCATTTGGCAGCTGCACATTAAAGCCCGTTGAAAACAAATATATAAAGCGATGGTTCACTTCAATTTTTGTTACTGGGGGACAGCGGTGACAGAGAATTGACTGCTTGCCACTCACCGATTCTCAAAGTGTCGCCGATACTTACACAGCATCACATAAGCTCGTGAACAACGGCAACGATACGAAACTGCGTGTACATGCAAAACCCTAACCTTTACAACTCACAATCAACGCGTATCGAAGCTTGTTTTGTTTATGCTCTTGCACAGCTGCCAGCCGTTTCGATTGCACGAAGCCTTTTTCTCACGCAAAAGCGTGAATCCGCTTCGTCACAGGCAGCGGCGGTGCTCTCACTGGCCTTTGACCACGCCCTGCGCTTCAAAAATCGAGTACTGTTGCCTTCTCGCGCGATTTTCTCGTGCTGCTATGCTGCGATTTGTCCCCCGTTAGTCTCTTTCTTGACAGTTAGACCGTTGAGTTTGCGCACAGCGCACATTTCTGGCAAGAAGAGTGTCGTGTGCAAATTATTGGACTAACGAGCCATTTTGAGGATTAAAGTTGTCTTTACTCCCACCTGGGCCGGTTTTTTTCTTAGAGCACATGTCGCGTGCGCGCCTCGCACTCGGGAGGCCCTGGTTTGATTCCCCAACTCTAGCAATTTCCTAATCGGTTTTATTTGTTAATGCTTCTGGGTATTTTCGCTCACGGGCAACGCCGCCGACGACTACACCTGCTTTTCTGCTACACGGGCCAGTTAATTCTATCGCATTAAAAAGGGCTGCGCCCGCTGGCTGTTGTACAAAGAACCGAAGGACTGTTCGAAGGGTGCGGAGTTGTGCGGTTATTAAGACTTCCGTGTCATCTTTTCGTTACAATAGAAGTAAAGACTCTCTCTTCTTCCTTCACTCCCACCTTCCTCTTCCCTTAGGGCATGGTTCAGGTGTCCACCGAGATACGTGAGACAGATGCTGCGCCATTTCCTAGCCTTTAAAAAAACAAAAAAGAAAAGTAATTGCTCTGTGAATAAAACATGGCAAAAGTTACAGTAGCAGAGGAGTAGCCGCCGCCACAATCAGACACCAACGTGCCCATGACAATGAAACAAAAACTTCAGAACAAAAATAGAACCCGCCCACCAGCCAGGCTGGGATATCGGTCACTTCTTCGTCCGGCAGGTGGAGCGGTTATTGGGATCGGTTGCTTCGCTAGTGTCTACGAACACTGTGCTCAATCCCAAGAGATTTACCGATGTGCAATTATTTCTTAGAGGGCGCTGAATATGATATGCTATTTCGAGCAACATTACCGCATTATTCAACCATTGCTTTCACTTATGCATTTTTGCGGTCCGGCAATAAAAACGGACAATTTTACCTTACCTTTATTTTAGCTTACCTTTATATATCTAAGAGTTGCATTTGGTAGTTATTCCTCTGTCTTTGTCGAATTCGTTTTCGCTCGATTAGTATTTATGTATAACGGTTAATACCAGAGCCCACTTAGTTGTATAACGAACCTGACAGTTGCGCGTAGTGCATTGGTGTAACCGAGTGGCGTAGCAAGTATACTTTTCAATTTACAGCCAGAAACGCGAATTCGCACGAAAACTGGCGTTTGTTTGATATGAATGCTCGTTGTCCGCGTCGTGTTCTTCGAAGGAGCATATGATAACGGCGCCCTGCAAGTTTTGTAGAGCGGTCATACATAAATTTCTTGCGGTGGCCAAGCAACCAGCAGCTTTAAGAACACGATTTAACTAATGACAGCAACTGGTGCCAGGTCGGCCACCTTATCGTCAGCTTCCTGGCAGCAAGGAAGTGCTTGTACGTTCTACGGCAGTTCAGTTTCTTCTGTGCATGACTTTGCAAAGGCATGCATTGTCATAATTCCCACCTCACGAAGTAATACCACGCGAAATCATATCCGGCCAACTGTGCTTGAAGAACACGTTCTTACAAATCAACATTTGTTTTATCATTCGGGTGTTCACCGGCGTCTTCAAGCATTTTTTCGCCCACAAAGCATGCTCTACGCAAGAAGTCAGTCCTACATACACGGCGTTAGTATTTTTCGCAGCGGTGAACAGAGATATCCGAACCTTAACATAGACACCTGTTTGGGTCAGTTGTTATCAGGATACGCTTTATATCGCGCCGGTCCTTCGAAATATTGAGCGCTTGCATGACGCCTGTGTCCTGTGTCTGACTGTAGCACTTCTCTTTCCATTTCATTTCGCAACCAGTAAAGGTAACGTGTGTGACGCAACGCTGTCAACAACCAGCAGGACTTCCTATTTTAGAGCGCAGTTCATAAGCGCCTGTTCATGGATTGAGCCTCATTGCCGTCGCTGTTGCGCCGTCGGTGTAACTGAGCCAACGAAAGTACCGCCGCTCGCTCGTAGATGGCGCAGAAATGATCCGCGCCGCGTGAGCCGTCGTCCAACACTACTGCATTCGTGAATATAGGGCTGCTAGGGGAAGAAGGTCTATCTGCCCTGCACGCACCCCGCACACCCACGCGCCAAGTCTTCGCTTCGTAAGCGGGCGGAGCTGTGAAATGGGGCGTTCGCAATAAAGATTTTCCGCGTCGACCGCAACTTTCACAGCGTTGTCTTCCTAGTAAATTTCGTCTGCTTGCATAATAGAACACAAAATAGTCAGCCAATTCTTTCTCAAATGTGAGTGACGCAACCATGGATATGATTGGCCTGCGGCTGCTCCTAAACGAGTTGCTAATTGGAAGCTCAGCATCGCCGACGCCAGAATCCTGAGGTACGCGCCGCCTAAGCAGGAGCAAAGGCCGCCGTCGAGAGAATCGAAGAGTTTGCGGTGCGGAAGTAGGCGCTAGGTGGCGCCTTCTTAAAGCGCCAGCCGTTTGCGCGGCCGAAACAAACAGGCCCGCGCTCAAATTTCAAATTATGGAGTATTCTATCTCTAGTATATGGTTGAAATGAGAAGCAGCTTGAAGAGAAAATCGTGAATAAATATTATGTAACTTTTGCCTGGTTGTACGCTCCTAAAATAACAACAAAAGGTGTTCCATTATGCAGGCCTTTGTTGTTCGGCCAGTAGCGTAAGAAAGCGTGCCAACAAGAGCATCGCAGCTTTCCAAACTCATGCACAGCAGCACGTTAAAGCGAAAGTTTGCGCTGCCTTCCATCACCGCAGGAGTCGTCTTTCAAGGAATTTGTCTCTAACGGCTAGATTTTGTAAAAATCTGCCGTTTTATCGTCGCGGTCTACTTTATCCTATCTTTTTGATGCTGACACTATTTTTACGAGGGCGAGTGTCAAGGGTGCTCGGAGGCGCACTTCAATCTCCGCAGTTTCCGTATGCGCGAGTTTTTCGACTGCAGAGTCCAATTTACGGCGCCTGTTTGCTTGTAGTGACCCGCGCGGTCGACAGTGCTAACATGCCGAAGAGGACAAAGCTGTGGGCGCGAGCAAAGGAGAACGCGGGCTCGCGCAACAAAGAAAGCTTAGACCTCGGGCTCGGCCGGACGCTTTCGCCGCCGCCAGTCTCTGACGTTGCACCGCCCTCGTTCGGGCCCACGCAGCCTTCATGAGAACCCGGGCCGCCTCAGCAGCCCCTCGCCGCATCGCCGCCACTCCTGCTGAGCGCCTACGGCCCTGCCGTCCTTCTCGACAATACACCACGTGGGATCAGCACATGCTATGCCTCACGTTCTGTTTCCACTGCTGTCTTACTCGCGTCTTTGACCCTGCCTTCTCGGCCTTCATTGACGTTGACGCCACCGCCTCATGACGAAAAGGCAGGCTCTGCATCAGCATCCCTGTCGCGGTTTTTGGCTTCCACGTCAGCCCCATCACAACAACCAACAGCTCTCCAGGCTACTGCTGTGGTGTTGAAGCCGCGGCCAGCTGATGCTATAGAGCCCTCGATGAAGTCCAAGCCTGCTCGTCCACCCACCCCCTGAAAAGGTCCGCAAAGCACTAAGCGTGATCAAGAGCAGAATGAGTAGGCCAAACTGGTGATGGCAGTAACAAGAATAGCGGTTGCCACCAGCCCTACTTTGCCTGAAAAGGACCCTGAACCGGTGCCAGCGCCCACTTTGAAGCTCTACCAGGCCACTGATATGGGCCCTTCTTGCTCCCAGCTGGTGTTAGCATCTTCACAGAAGCTGACAACACTGGCTCGGCCGCCACCCACCGCAAGTGCGCCGCCAACCCACCGCCCACACCCTCTCGCTCGCAGCAATTTCAGGTTCCACCCGCGCTGCGGCTTCATGAGCCGCCATGCCGGGGGATTCCTAGGCTGACCAGGCTAGCTGATGTGCCCCCGGTTGCTGACACGGTGCCAAGGGCACCTTCGATTGCCGCTACCTCGCCGGCGTTCCCCCTCGTGAACGGATCGGCGCCTGTGTGCAAGGGCGCCACTCGTGCGGCCGTCCGTCATGCTCACTCCAATCAGTGGACTGGCTGTGAGCGTGTCAAACCATCCACTTGCAGTCCGCCACAGCCATTCCTCCGCCTCACACCTCGCCGCGCCTCCCGTGGCCGTCCACCTTGGTACCGGCAGCTCCGCCCGGCAACAGTTGCGCGATTCTCACGACCCACAGGACGCCTCGTTCCCTCTGCTGCGCTGTCCGCAATGCGCCAGCCGTTTATTGCTGCCCCAAGACCGCGGATGCTTTGTCCACACGGCAGACCATCCCACATACCTCACCTGCCGCTACGCGTCCCTCGCCGCCTTCCGAAAGCTCGGCCGCAACGCCACAGTCAGGTTCACCCGCCTGAGCCTCACCTTCCGACCCCGGACAGCCTGCGCCACAACCTCGACAAGCATCGACTAATTGTCTAAGGGGGAAACAGTGTAGCCACCCGCGCGGTCAACAGTGGTGACATATTCTGACGGCAGCACAGGCCTGGTTGATAATGAGCGAGCGCCATAGTTATAGGTACGGCCGTTACAAGTGGCATCGACTGTATTACTCGCCGTTTCTATGTAGTGAGATGTTTTCATTGTGAACCCATTTCGATGGGCTCCAAAATAAACGCGGTTTAATTCCACAAACGTGGCATACTTGCACAACTTTCTCCTATAAAAGGAAATATTATCTACATTAGTACGGTATGGTTTCTTTATTCTAGCAGAGCGCAGTGTTGGGCGCATGGTTCAATAGATTTTTTGTTCAGCGAATGAATTCAGGCTACCAGATATCAAGGCTAGACGTCTAATGACATTTACACATGGGCACACAACGACAGTAAGCACTGTGTACACACTAAGATCTTCAGAAATAAACCACTGAGAAGACGGTGGGGATTAAAATTAATTTATCTAGGTGCCAGCCAACAGCATCTCAGTCTTGAATCTGTGTTCATCATGGTGGGTGCCTCATTATAGGTGTCACTGGTGCATGACGAAGATGTGCGTGTTTATCAAGGCATTACAAGAACGTGCAATAAGGAAGTGTTCTGCATAAGTATCAAGTCACTACCAAAAACTCTTTACACGTCATACAACGTCCGGTGCAAGATTTTTGCGATGAAGGATTTCGCGAAAAGCATTCGCAAATAATTCACATGAAAAATACTAACTTAAATACGTCAGATCAGTCCACAGCCGATAATATGCAGTGGAGCTTTTCAGCAAATTACGTTACTAACAAAAGATGAATCTAAACAATGCTGGACTTCGCATCAACCAAAGTTCTGAAGCGTGCCATTTTTTACACATCACTATATTTGAGCTTTATACTGCAGCTTACATAGTGGAAATTTGCGCATTTTGCTAATGTAAGGAATTTCACCTTGAGAGGATTTCGTTGCCGACAAGCAGCCCTCTTCCCAATATCAGCAAACTGTCTGGCCACATCTTCAATTCTATGTGAAATTAGGGACTAAAATCAGTTTTCCAGCTCCACTAATGATCAACTCCAAATGAAAAACGGCCGTAGCAACTGCTAAAGACATTATGAAAGGCACAAAGAAAGCTTTCAATTCGGCAGTCTGGCTCTCTTGAAGATAGGCACGCCCACCGTCATCGTTCTCGGAAACACACTCTCGATGGCCCGTCTGTGCCAGTTCCAGCAGTGAGGCTTCGGCTATTCTCCGCAGAAAGTTGTGGTATCCGCGAAAAAAGGGGCAATTCTTGCGGACGGGAGTCACAAACCAACTCGTGCTTAAATGTTCCCTTGACTGCACGAGATCACGTCCAAATATGGGCAGAAAGCACCTGGGCAACTTGAGTGTGAAGCATACATGGTCATCCTGTCGAGCGCATGAAAAGCAGTGTGTTAGATGTGAAACTAACAAACGGCGTTTTACTTTTCTTTCTTGATACGCTAAACGCAGCTTCGAGTAAAAGCTGCTTCTGTTGGTCTCCACGACTAGAATGAGGTGCGTGAACGTGCCCGCCAAGACACACGGAGTCATCCTTCCGTGATCCAGCGCCTCCTCAAGTTCTTGGACAGTGACGATGACGTCAGGGAATATCTCTAAACTAAGCCTTGAAACAAGCACGCTCCGGAAATAACAGGAAAGGTTGGTATCGCTATTGGCCATACGCCGAAGACTAAGCCTCTTGCCGACATTGAACTTGGTGTCCATGAAATCGGCAACGAAGTTGCGTAAAAGGAGGCAAGATGCAGCATCAAAGAATCAGCGACTGCGGTCGCTAGCCCACGATTTCCCTCCACGAGCTCGACTGCTGGAACCGCAGAGGCAGCAAGTAATGCCGCAATAAGGAGAAATAGCCCGAGCTTAGACTTCACAAGGATACCAAAGAAAGAGACCGGGTCAGGACGGATCCTTTTGCGTAAAATTTTTCATGCGCTGTTGCGACGCTAGCCGGAACAGCGAAATTCATCGCTAACCGTTCGTTCGCAACGGTCATTTGTCCGGAAATGTCGTAATAGCTTTTCAACAGATCCTCGTGGTGAATTTTCAAGTCGCTGTACAAACTTCGAACCAATTTGACATTGTACAGGCCAAGAGCGTTCAACAGGAATTCCGTTTTCCAAAAGTTCGAACAAGGGCCGGCGGCTTCTGACTGAAGGCATTCGACACGGACAACACTGTCCCTTAGTTCGCTGCACTTCTCCGACCTTACACCTTGGACATGTGAACGCTCGGAACAACCCCTTGAGTATCGAGACACGTAAGTATTTACGCTAGGTCTTAGCGGTCCGTACTCGTTTGCAGCACTACTTATTTTTCCGTGTCGGCCGCAAGAAAGGTTTCTAACCGTAGACTGTGACACGAAACGGTTAAGCGTGTCCCGTACTTCGCTGCTCTCTTCGGTCGCTAGCCAGTCGGCTAAGTTGGTTGACTGCGGCCTGGTCAGAGTCTGTTTCAAGCACGCTGAGTCATTTAGGCCACGGCCTAGGAACAGGGCCTTTGTCTTAATACTCATGCGTCTGTTTACCTGGTAATATCGAAGAAAGTATTCACTCGGCAGTTTCCATAATGTTACAGGGCGTGATACCTGGCTAACCAACAGGCGGTCTTCGTCGTCCCAGCGTGCTTTGCAAGTTACCAACGCCGTGCGGTCGTGTCTCGATATGTTGGACTCAAGGTCATGTACGGTACAGGAAATTTCTTCTGCATGTCGTTGGCATCTTTCTATGAACTGTTGTCTTTGTAATAAAGCTTGAAATAAAAAATAAAGACAGAAGATTGTCGATTTTTTCCCCATTATCTTACTACAGCCGCGAAAGGTCGTCGAGTATTTTCCGGCAAAGCAACCTAGCTTCCTTATGAACTCGGTTCACATTTAGATAGAAAGACTAATCACAACATAACACAGAAAACAGAGTTAAAGCAAAATAACGCTGATATACCTTTTTGAATATGCCTGCAGTTCAACTCTGCGACGCGTATTTTCTAAATCCGCCTTCCCTTGCTTCTTGCAGCGATATCCATAAGTCACCAGTTCTAGATGGGTCGACACAGAAGCTACACGTGGGTTCTGATGGTTGAATTGTGAATTGCGGATATAAACAGGCGCCCTAAAGGAAGCTAAGATGATATCGCTCAGAAATAAATTGCGTTTTTCAGGCCCACGTAATAGATACAACAGTTCCATGCAGTGAGCACTTTGATCATCGTTCCTACTGCTTCTTCTTAGTAATTATCTGGAAACATTCACAGGCATCAGGGCTATTGTCTTGCCTTCCATGTTGAGGTAAAACGTCGTCTTGAATGGGGAGTTCATGACAAGCCACATGCATAGAGTGAGTCGAGGAAGCTCCACTTTCTTCTTGCTGAGAAAATGGCTGAGGCTTAGCTAAGGTTAAGCCTAGTCAGATGCGAAGCATATTGATGGCTAGGCTTGGTAATACATGGCTTTCCTTGGTTGAATACTTGGTAATTTTAATACAACCACTACAAGCCTTCGTCGTAGGGGAAGACAACGGCATGGCTACAGCGGAACGCCGACTAACCCCGAGACGCGCGTTGGGTCAGCGCCTGGATTGCCACGGAAGCCGCGTCCGCCTGCCCGGTGGAGCAAGCGTTTCACCTACACCGAGTGTGAACGCGCGTTCGAAATGCGCGGGAGTGTGACATCACCATACCACGTGATTCACACGGCGTGCAACCGCAGCGACGGCACAAGTTGGAGCCCCGTCTCTCATCTGTCGTGACGTCATTGTGTCACGTGGTGTGACGTCACCATACTACGTGGTCTGCACGGCGTGCAACCGCAGCGACGGCACAAGTTCGAGCCTCGTCTCACATCTGTCGTGACGTCATTGTGTCACGGGGTGTGCACGGCGTGTAACCGTCACGAAGGGCTTGGGTTACCTATTCTAATATGCTTCGCATAAAATCTCCTCTGTAAGCATTTCAAGCAGTGGGTACTATACTTACTGAAACTTTGTGGATTCCTCCAAAAAGAAATTATATTGACCAGTTTGAATGTTGAGAGCTACGGATCAATCAACAAGCGTCCAGTGCGCTTAGGAAGTGCGATACGAAATGACATCAGCAAGGTATTTTTCGCGCTCGTTGTGCGCAGCTCGTCCCGAGTCTCATTACATATCCCAATCGATCGCGTAATATGAGTAATGTTTCGTGCTCTGGACCCTGCGTACCAAGGACACGATTGCACATTTCCCGATGCCGCGTACAACGAAATTTAATATTTATAGATGCGATAGCTTCATTTGCGTGCTTCACAGCAGGCAAGGGAACGCTTGTTTTAGAAAACCATTAAATGGGAGACGTCCTGAGTGACCCTCGCTAAGATGCAGATAGGCCTTCAAGAAGGGGCCTGAGTAGGGCTCCAAATGAATTGAAAACCGACTGAAGTATAGAAAGTCTGACTCCACCTTTCCAGAAATTGAGTTCGCCTTCAAATATCCCACTTTAATTCCACGAACATTTCCTTTCCTTTGTCCTTTGCGTCGCCAACCAACTTGTACAATGTCCAAAGAACTGAGCTCCTACCACGCCTTGTTGGTTGTCACACACTAAAGAGAAAATAGAGTGATGTGCTGGGCTAGTTGTTTCATAATGCGCAAAGGTTGAACCAGCGAAACAGACGCAGGACAAAGACAAGGAGGCAGCGGTGTTGTTTGTGTGCCTCCTTCTTTTTTTGCACACTAAATAGAAAAAAACTATATTTTATTCCACGCATTACAGCCTCGCGACAATATTAAAATACAGAAATTCAAATTAAGCTATTGGCTTCATTTCCAAACTGCATTCCTCTGCCATATCGAGGGATGTAAGAAGGTCACGTAGCAGTGCACTGCTTTTCAAACCAAGGCCACCGCCTAGTGCCTGTTGGGACCGGTGGCTTACGGGCTGATGCAAGCGCACCTCCTCTCCCTTGTACAGCCTAATAAATGCAGCACCACCGCGGCCGGAGTCTTATCGAAAGCCTGCCTTCCCCTCATAAATTATTTCATAGCTGTGTCTTTGCTGTGTATTAGAAGAGGCAGGGTGAGAAAATAACTTGAGCAGTTCCTTTTAAAAAACATCATGCCGCAAATCAAACCTGATTTCTTTTCCTTGGGAACACATATCAGCTGCTCTAAAAGCAGGCGTTCATCCACAATTTTACATCTCTGAACACATCATATATATAGTTGTTAGGTTAAACGCACATAAAAATACCCCATTCTTTTGACAGCTGTCCGGAGCTAAACGTGATGTAAGGTTTAGTGAAAAATCGAAGCTTTAAGAACAAACTTCGCTTTGACACGCAGGACTTTATCTGCATTCAAAACGAAAAAAGAAGGATATCGTTACAAAGGAGAAGTTTCCAGCAAATGGTATTTTCACATGTTAAGAAATATATTTTCATATAATTGATTTTTTGAACACAAATGTTCACATTGTTTCAGCAGCATTCTAAATGGTGCTACGAACGGGTATCGAAACACGCCCTGGCTGATCCCTCCAATGTGGACTTATATGGTAAAAGAAAATTTTCATAACTTTATATTACCAGACGAAGCATAAGCCGACGTTTGAGGCGAGCAGAATATCTGAATGCGGCAGCTGTGGTCGGGGAGCCTTGTGGCAGAAGGTATTTTAAAAACTTGAGAGTCTTTTTCAACCACATTCCTAAAGAAGAAAATGCGACAGCATTTGGATTTTTACCCATCCGAAAATATTCAATTTGAATCCCCCTTCCACAATTTTGGAACTAAGGCCAGCCCAGAAAAGGGAATAACTTGCATTAGTGTGTGCATTAGTAAGAACTAGTGGGTGCATTAAGGCAGATTAACAGACAACACTTGAAGGATTAAGATCGAAGACACGATAACCAAATAGAAGGTAATCGAAAGTTTTGGTCGAGAGATTTTCAAATTGCGCTTTGCTGACGACGTGAGCATCCGTTCCCAACGATCAGAGAATTCCGATACGCATAAACCCTGTGGTTCTTCGAAGATAACAATCTACATACTACATCACTATTAAGCATAGTACGCCTACAGAAATTCCTGGCTTCGAGTGAAGCTCTTACAATGCATGGAAAATTACTGCGGTATCGTTTGTTCTCAGAGCACAGTTACTCGTCATTTTTAACGCCTGTTAATCTACTGGACCGGATGTCATTTGGATGTAATCTATCTCGAAACGCGTTTATTTGCTTTCCTATAACTACGGAAAACAGGGGCCGTCCGTGCCTTTTGTTCATTTTGTCGAGTCGTCCCATTCCTCGCAGGAATAAAGCAACGTCCACAGGCTCAAGCTTCTGTAGCTAACTTTCGCATCCTGCGATTCTGGGGAATTGTCAGAGAAAAAGGACGTTGTAGAAATCTCCCTCATTGTATATACTCCCAAATATTGTGCATATCTGGGCTGCTTGGCTCCCCATGCAAATAAATTAGGAAACTTTAATTTTTATTTCCTCTGTAACAGTCTCATGGTCTCAGACAGGCTATACTTTGAGGTCGGAGAGGACAACCTCGCCCACACAAAAATGTATTGTGAGTGAAGTCCACGGAAAAACTCTAATTAATCCTTATAAACAAATTAGAACAGTGAGCATCTGAGGCACCATTATTTTGTATACTACATGTTTACCGCTATACGGAACAACAGGCAAGTCTTGAGGAGAGGTCATCGGGATTTTGAGCATCGGAAGATAGAGAAGTAAAATAACTAGACAAACTTTTAAATAGCGACGAATTAGCTTCATTTTGTGCAAGTTTTAATCCTTTAGCTGTTCGAGCAACGTTTCGCTGCCAGTGCGTTGTCCGCCCTCCCTCGGCGTCAATACTGGAAATCCGCACTCGCGCCAGTTTTGTTCACCACGGATGGGGAGCGCGCTCACCCTCGACCTTGCAACCACCGCGTCGACTACAGCTGCGGCTCGCGGCGCGTGCAACATTTGCCGTTGCAGCAATTTACTCTGACCTCCATTTGAGACGAACGGACACAAGCCAACCCTAGTTTTCAGGAACTCTATCTGTGTGTTTGATTTCAGCAAAAAAGTGCCACGTATCGTATATGATGCCCCTGGCAGATAGAGGTGACTTTAATTTAAACATAAAACTTTATTTAAGCAGCTGCATTTAAGCTTAACAACATTTACAGTAAAAATCACCAAGTCGTAATTTATTGAGAGAAAAGTATGTTTGAGAGATTCCACCACACAAGCCCACTGAAATACAGGAGCATAACACTTTTGGTGCCTGTACGCTTTTGGCATTTGTTGCAAAGCACTCTCAATGCAAATCCTGCAAGCTGGTGGATGTCTTGAAGCAGAGTACTATTACTCGGCCGAGTCAAAAGAAATCGCTCGAACACTGAATGAGGGCCTACGGTACATTCATTCCACGAGGCACAAGGGTAATTGGTCACCCTGTACAAGCGAAGTTTAAACAGCGGGCAGCTACGTCAAGTGGGCATTGCGGCTGGTAGCATTTTAGACCTATTATGCTTCAGATTTTAAACGTGCAGCTCGCCTTCTATCATTGCGTATCCCTTGTCAACGTTTTGCAGGAATAGGCTGGCACAGATGAGTTGTTTGATTCCAGCACCATGGTTTCCTTTAACTAATGAGATATTGTCACTGCAGTAAAATGAACATGCATATTCTGGCACTGTTTTAAAGAAATCAAATTTCATTGGCATCTCTTTGAGTACTCCTCGCATTTTATGGGCTGCTTTCTGTCCTTTAGTACTCTGTACTTCGTGAACAGCGTCATTATCACAACGCAAATTTAAATTAGGCCTCATCTATTTTTCGCTCAGTAACCATTAATTTTACTGTCTGCGCAGAGCTCGACATCAATAAATAAATGAAAATGAATTGACGAAATGAATACGCGAAAAGATAGTTCCGGCTTTTGCAAGGCCATATCTGATGACACCCTTACCTCAAAAAACACAACTTTACCGCCACGCGCTAAAAACTTCCTGTTTTATGCGGTGAAAAACTTCTTGACGTCCATACGACAATTTTCTTGCTCGTGTCTTCGTTTTGAGGCCTGCCGCGTGTTGTTTTCCCCCGAGAATTTCTCGATGCCAGCGTCCGCTTAGCATTTTGAGCTGAATGGGACCCCCGCGCCTGGCACCATGTAATGAGCGGTTTCACGCATGAAGGCAAGAAAAGGACTGCTTTCCTCAATGACATTCTAGTGCTCCTGAATTGCACCACCCTCCGACGATGACGCTGAGGTCGCAACCGTATTCGGTCGATTTTCACTAGCCTCAGTTCGTAACACAATTGCTGAACTGCTCTCCGTTTTTACTGGTCACCAAAAAACATAACGATGAACTTAAGCCTGTGCTTTCGCTATGAGAAGCGGTAGTTTATTGAAGCGCGAATGTATTCTTGGATACATCCTGGCGAGTAAGCCACCCGGTGGGCAGGTGAGCAGTGGCGCAGTGGCACAAGGCAGATGCTATGGCACGAGTTACCATCGGTGGGATTTGCCATCTTCCCATGAGCATGGCATACCGCCATAGTCATTTTGATGTATTTGCATAAGTCGACGACGTCCTCGATATAACTTGTTAAGCTAGCCCAGCGTAGACGCTGCTCAGCAATAAGTTTGCTAATGGCAGGACGGCCGAATACTTCAGCATAGGTGGTCTTGGACGGAGGCCAGCTGCAGATGTCCGACTCGTGGTGCCGATACCACAGATTGGCAACATCAATGAAGTAGAATATTGCGTTGTTAAGCTTGAGAGCATCGTCTCACTTGGGTGCGGACTCGCCTGCTGATATGGTGACTACCAACCGTCGACATACTGGTCGCAGCTGCCACTGAAGAGAGCGGGCTCACGTTGACGTAAGGCGCCGGAACAGGTGACAGGCGGATGCGTAGCCGGGACCTGCTGGCTGGTTTCCACCATAGAAGTATAGCACTTGCTCGGTTGCGTGAAGTGTGTTGTAATCTTGCAGTAATTATCTTCAACAGTACAATATGCAGCATTTAATTACTTGAATAAAAAACACTCGCTTTTCGTTACAATAGAAGTAAAAACTCGTTCTCTCTTTCTACTTTCACTCCCACCTTCCTCCCTTCCCTTATGAAGCAGTTCAGGTGTCCAATGAGACAGATGCAACGCCATTTCCTTTCCTCAAAAAAAATAAAAAAAAATAAAACCAAGGGCCAACGCTTCTGTGAATAAAACATCGCAAAAAGTTACAGTAGCAAAGGAGTAGCTGCATCCGCAATCAGGCACGAAGATATCCATGACAATAATTGAAAAAACCTTAAGAACAAACGTGGTACCGCCCCACCCACTAGGCTGAGATATCGGTTGCTTCTTCGTCCAGAAAGTGGAGCAGCCTGTGCGATCAGCTTTTTCCCTAGCGTCTGCGAACACTGTGCTCGAACCCAAGATAATTACTGCAAGATTACAACACACTTCACGCAACCGAACAAGTGCTATACTTCTATGGTGGAAACCAGCCAGCAGCTCCCGGCTACGCATCCGCCTGTCCCCATTGCTTTCACACATGAATTTTTTAATACTTTTCCTAAATTTTCCATATATTAGCTTGTTTGGTTTTTGGCATCGTAACTGAGCCTAAAATCGGTTAGCTGTGTTCTTGGGTTGATATGCCCCTCTTCCTCGGACAAAACTGCCCTGCAGTATTTGTAAAAAAATGATTAAATATAACCAGCCAGACATTCCTAACAAATGAGGACGGATTCCAATGCTAGAGTAAGGTTGGGGAGCTTCTGACTCCTGGGAAAGCTGGATGCTTCACTTTCAGTAAAACACTTGAAGAAGAGCGCGTTGCAGATGTCAGACTATTTATTAGCATCGTCCAATAGTACCTCTGATATACGGCCCCGTAGCCGAAGTAAACACTACAAATAATATGCTTCATTAGACAGGTCATTGAATCAGAGCAGATGATGTTATATAGGACTTTATTTATTCACGCCATGACTGCAAAATTGAGTGGCGTCACGTATAGGCAAATAGGAATATAAAACAGTCCACGCATATTGCACAGAAACAAACAAAAATCAATGTTTCAGCTGAACATGACAGGTCACCTGGTCGTTTCAGTAAGTGCTTTCATCGCAAAATATGCTCGCATGCAATGCGCATGCATTATAGTCCAATGCCACGCACAAAAAAATGGCTAGGGTTCAAACTAGCTTGAACCTTGTTATACCAACGCAAGCTCTTTTGCACACGGTCTCCACAGTCTAAAATCAATTGTCAATCTCAAAGTCGGGCACTCAATGGTAATAGTCATATCATCACGTGGTCGTACTACCATATCTTGGCCATACCACCAGGCAGTTATGCTCGGGTTGACCTTGTGAGACATTGTAGGTCATTGTCTCATCCACATCGAGATCGAAGCTGGGGCGCTATGCCGGAAGGCCCGAGTTTGGCGCTCGCCCGAGTTTCATCCGAGTTTGCGATGACGGCAGTCAGTGAAAGAAGATAGCGCGGAACGTGCGCAGGCAGCGGACAATAAAATGTAGAGATAAAGCCACGTAAAGACGATACAAGCGCACCCTGCGCGCCCGTTTTACACTTCAAACAAAATACACTGCGCAATACCAGGCCGCAGCGCTACCTGAAGTTATCAGCGCCATGTCAGCAATCGCGAAATCGTGACTTCTCTCCTATCTATCTGCACACTCACCACTAGCTGTTCGACACGCCTTTTCGGGCGCGCCAAAGGCGTGTCTTCTCTTTCAGGCTCTATCTGTCTCTCCATTTCCGAAGACGAACAGTGCGCACTAGGTGCACTCTTGTATCAACCCTTTCTCTTCTCTCGAATACGTTAAAAGGCAACAGATAATATTACGAACATTTTGTTCATTTCCAAATTTATTTTAAAATCTGAATCCAATGAAGCGTTGTTGAAAAGTATAGCTTTAGGAAATTAACAAAGATTTCACACTTTCTGCCGCTAGTAGCGATACTGAGAATATTGCTTGCAGCGTGGCTTGCATACGAACTAGAGCGGCAACCGGCCGTGCCGAAAACGAGAGCTCCTGCGCTGACACGCCGCCGGTAGCGCTGCCTTCGACTGGAAAGACTGGGCAACTACTAGACGCTTAATCTGGCTTATTTTTCGGCCATTGCGATAATGTATTTTATTGTGTCGTATATCAAAATATAAGTCATGCATCTTCTGGCTTGCATAATACACAACAACAAAAAACTGGACTGCATTGCACCCCCCCGCGTCACTGCTGCTCTCTGCAGTGACCTCAGGTGGAGTTCTCCGCTGCTACGGCCACTGCCGCACCCCCCTATGGCCAACCATTGCTTTTAGTACGCTCTTGGCGAACCTCAGCGGTAGAAATTGGCCGTGCGAGCGGCTGTGATGCGGTGTGAGAAAAAAATTGCTGTTTGGCTGTATTCAATGATTCATTACGTATGCCTGTTTTGTGTGACGCCTCTTTAATGCGCTGCGGATGCGAAGAGCGTGCTACCCAGCGACACAACTCATCTGATGTCATCAGACGCTGACTAAAAGCTCTGAAGGTGGTGGCGCGCGTATCTGCGTAGTATTTGTTTACATCGTGCACTTCAAGGTTTTGCGGACTGGTTTTGTCACTAACGTCGATCGCCGTTGTATACCGCAGTGACATCGCAATAATATCGTTCAGGCAGATGAGGGATCCTGTTTGTAATAATGGAATCGGGCTTATAACAGAGAAAGGTGTTACGGTTGTGAAGTACGCAGTGCTTGCGTGCTGGAAATTACAAACTCTTTATTGCACTGGGTCTAGAACAGCGACCGTTTGTCGATCCCGGATGTGTTTGACACATTGATGCTGAGCTTTATCACCGATGAAAGCACGGCCAAGCCAAACACCTGTGGTGCCATGTTGTTGCAGTAGGACGCGCTCCAAACACCGTTTCGTCATCGCGGTCCGGGTTTGACGCCTTGCAAGCAGGTGTGACGCGCCGTCAGCGTTGTGCTGAGTCTTACGTGGTTGCAACAGGCTATAGTGTTGCGCAATCTTGGTATGCGAGCGAAGAAATCGGCGGCTGTCGCCACGTTGCGTGTCCTTCGCAGAGGTACTTAGATTAATCAGCGATGACGTCCGTTTTGCCTGTTATATTTCGATGGTCAACATCGTCGATGTCTGTCAGCAATCAGCACAGCCGCGCAGCATACCTGTAGCCGGCAGGGATGTTGGGAGTGGCCCACCCAAAGCGCGTACGCCTATAATTTATGTACGGCACGCCGGGGGCGTGAACAATGGTTTTGATTGACAGGTGAACTCGGAGCTAAACTCGTGAACGGTGAAGTGCCCCAAATTCATCTCGGGACTGTCATGGCGGCAGCAGCAGCAGCCTGGGTCATCGCTTCCTCTGACGGAAAATGTCAGTACGGTCGGCTGGACCCGTTTACTGCCATGGCCGACGACGAATTCCAGTGACATTTTCGCCTGTCCAAAACATCGGTACGATGGTTGTGTAAAGAGTTAGGCGGCGACCCACACCTGCGGAGAGTGCGTACCGGGCCTCATTCGCTTTCGAACAGCAAGTCCTCTGCGCCCTCCGGTTGTTCGCGACCGGGAGCTTCCAGGGGAGCGTCGGCGCAGACCGTTTTATTGGACGCCACCAAAGCACTGTGAGCCGCTGTGTGAAGGACGTCTCCGACGCGCTTATCGACGCGGCTGTGCAGAAGCGGTGTGTTGCTTTCCCCTAGACTGCGGCCGAGCGTGCGTATGTTAAGGAGCGTTTCCTTCTGCGCGGCGGCATCACAGACGTCGTGGGATGCGTCGACAGGACCTACATTGGCGTAAAGGCCCCTTCGATGTCCAGCTCTGACGTGGTGAAGGCCTACTATTTCACGAGGAAGGCACATTATGTATTGAACACAATGGTTGTAAGAATGCTGTTTTTGCTTTCATGCATGTCACGGTTAATGGAATGTTCTCCCATTTATTAGTGATAGTGGTCCGTGTACTGTGCAGTGTCAGTGGATGTTAAGGAACCCCATATGGTTGAAGATATTTGCAGCCCTTCACCATGGCATGCCTCCTCGCTTGAGTTACTTTGGGGTATTAAACCTCAAAAACCGCTTCCGTTTATCAGTAACTGAGCAGTTTTACACTCAGTGTAGATAATTTTTTTTTACCTCATGTTTGCGCACGTAATAGGTGCATGGATTTTTCCAGCTATTTCATGCATGCATTTTAATGGGTTTTTAAACGGTAGCATTTGTGTCACTTGGCAGATTGCATTCTTATTAGGGGTGTGCGAATATCAAATTTTTCGAATACGAATCGAGTACGAATACTTGGTTCCGAATATCGAATCGAATATCGAATAATTCTACATCTAATAATTCTAATAATTCTAATAATTCTACAATTCTACATCGTCATTCTACATCCGATACAAAACTTCTTGCTTACGTCACTTTTATCCGTCCGGTCTTAGAATACGCCAACATAGCCTGGTTCCCCCACACTAAAAAGAACGTTAACACGCTCGAGATGGTGCAAAGGAAAGCCGTGCGCTTTATCTTCAACTGCTACGGCCGCATGCATTCAGTCACAGATCTTTTACGCACGGCAGGGCTTCACACGCTGACCAGCCGTGCCAAATTACACCGTTTAAAGTTTTTGTATCTACTTCTTAATAATGCATTAAAGATGTCTCCCACAGACTTTGTTCGTATAAACACTACACGAGGAACACGTCACAAGCATGCACTCACCCTTGAAGAATATTTCTGTCGCAGTAATACTTTGCAATATTCTTTTTTTCCACAAGTTGTTCGAGATTGGAATCAATTGCATCCGTCAGTCACAGCCCAACGCACCATAGACAAATTTATTGCCCTCGCTGAGAGTTCTGTACTCTCATTCCTCACATCATAACCTTGCTCGTATTCTTGTATTGCAGTACTCTTCTCAGTGTATTTATTGTAATCAAGGGACATCATCAGTTTGATGACCTGATTGTTTTATTATTGCCATTTGTATTGCATGTTTTGCCTTTATTTTCTACTCTTAAAAAAAAATTAGCACTGAACCTGTATTTGTATGTTTTGCCCTCTCCTGTAAAAATCCCAAGATGGGATTGACAGTATTCCTAAATAAATAAATAAATAATCAAAGACAGACGCATTTAACCACTACAAAATATTTATTTGAGCACCCAAGAACATCACAGTTTAACTATCAGTCATGAAATGAGCACAAAAGGTGTGTGTGGCTGCACAAAAAGTATCAAAGTCTCGAACATTGTTCTTAGAAGAGTGGAAATATCAGAGAAGATGGCTAGTACACAGCATTGATCAAGGCTAGCTTGCGATAAGCACAAAAGCGCGTTGCTGGGATGAACATAAAAGTTTGTGGTGATGGAAAACCAGCTGCTCCACGTGGTCAGGCGGAAGTAGTTGCCTTCTAGCTGAAACGACTTCTCCAGCCGCAGGAAATGCCCTCTCAGTTGGCACTGAACTGGCTCGTATTGCGAGGTACTTCGTGCACAGCTCTGACTACACCAGCTTCGCAGGTATAGCCACAAAGAAGGTCACCAGTGCAGTCAGCTACTGCATGGCCCAACGTTACGCATTGCTCAGGGCGCCGCCATGTTGTTATGTCTCTGTCGATAGGACTTGCGGACCGGAATAAACGCCAGTGCTCGGAATAGAATATTCGGCTAGATACGAATATTCGCGTCGTGTCGAATATTCGAAACAACACGAATACATGAATTTCGAATCGAATACGAATACTAAAAATATAACATTCGAGTTATATTCGAACATTTCGAATATTCGCACACCCCTGATTCTTATGCAATATTCATAATCGTAAGTCGCAATAAATGTTTCACTTTGGCTGAAGTGTAAAAGCTCCTGCCGGAAGCACTGGCGTCTGTAAGCCAGGAAAACTGGCATAACTGTTGTGTTCATGTGAAGCAAGTTGAGGCTGAAGCATGGCAAAGCGATATGATTGTTGACGCTGAAATTGAACCGGTTGTCTTCAGCATTTCCGACTCGTGCAACTCCTCCTCTGATGAGTCGAGCACCGATTCCAGTGATGAAGATTTGAGTGGCATCGAGGAACTTGTCTGACTTCGAATTGATGTGTAATACATATTCTACCGACGAAAGAGAGAGGACTCATCGGCTTGCTGTGATCACCTTTGTGCGTGTGTGGGTGGAAATGGGAAATATGTCTGCATGTGGGTGTGTGTGTTGATCAATCTACCGAGGAAAGTGTTACATTTCCATCAAATAATTGTATCATTGCAATTCGTTGCATCAAATTGTATTGGGCAGTAACTTGTAGTGTAGGTGTTGAGGTGGTCATGTTAATAGTGTCTGTAGAGAAGTAGAATTTGTAAGGGAGCGCAAATAGTACTTTTCTAATTATAATACGTATACTGGTACACGTCGTCAATGTGTGCAGTTTTTGGAAGTTTAATTGCAGAAAAATACGGTGGAGCTTAATGAAGCGTTGTGTGAATTATTCGGAAAGTATATGAAAATTTGAGAGTAAATTGGATTCGTTTAAAATAATTTTGAACATATACTGTTTGATTCGTTCGACTAACTCAACAGAAATTTATTCAATTATGCTGTCCAAAAAGTTCGAACATTCACAAACCCCTAGGCATTGGCCTCATTTTGTGTGTGAGGGTTGGGAATGGTATGTATGGGTTTCTGATCTTCATGTCCTGAAAAGGATTTCCTGGTTTGGTGCTGTCTTGCATTACCGTCAATCTCTGGTCGTTTTGACATGTTATGCAGTGCCAGTGTTGAGGTAGCCAGTACTGTATGTTTTGTCCTTAATTTTTCGGAGGTGTGAATGATTTCAAGCTGGCTCTTGCTCAGTTGAGTGTGAATTTGTTTCTGGTCACGTCTTTGTTAGTACATTGGTCAGGTTTTCGTTTTATCAAATAGTGTTGTTCGATGGCTCCACATTTTTTTTTTCAGTTTTGGAGCACTTGACTGATTGTGTGTTGGTGCACATCCACTGCACGTGTCCTTTAATTTGTGTGCATTGTGATCCATGCCACTGGCTGTTTCCACAATAAACCATTTCTCGCAAACACTGCGGGGTCAGCATTCTTTATTGTCATGTCTCATTTATTGTTTTCTCTTTCGAAATATTTTTTCCTAGCGTTGTACAACTTTTTCTGCATTCTTACTTGACGCTCCTACAGCTTGGAACTCTTTGTACCTGGCTGCATGAAAATCCTGCCTGAGCAGCTTCTGCTCTTCTAGGAGAGCAGGGAAATCGAGCCAAGCTGACTCTTGAGGCAGTACTATTTGCTGTCACTTTGGTAATCAATACTATGTTCAAAATTTAACACTTAACACGAGAAAACAGGCCATATCGAGGTGGTGTATGCATGGTGTATGGTGTATGCGGTATGCATCAAATGAACAGATGCATCCTATTCCTTTCAGAACACGGAATAATATTCAAGCGATTCTGAACAAAACGAGTTTTCTCCAAGTCACGCGAAATTCAACTTGCGATGAAAAAAAAAAATGTGGGAAAAAAACCTTAACTATGCGGGATTCGAACCCACGCACTGCCATTGCCTGTCGACCCTCCGGAGCGACGAGTTAGACCACACGGCCAGAAAACAGCGCAGAGCGCTACACCGCTCTTTATTTTATTTGCGGACTACTTCCGTAGCCTTCACAGCGTTGCTAGCCCTAGGGTTGCACATGATGTAGCGTTGGTAGCGTTCCCTCGCGGTACAAAGGAAAATTTAATAATGTATGAATCACTCTAAAGCGCTTTAAATCCAAATCTTGCACACTATAAAATGCTTATAAAGCTGTACTTAGTGCATTATAAAATTCAACAAACCTCGTTCGTTGAATTGCACACGCAATGCACTTGGTGGAGCGACAGACAAATGAAAAGTGCACCGGCGGTTGGCTCACGTGACCCGTTCTTTGTAGACCGCCCAAGAAGCCCATGAGGTGGCGCCGATGCGATGATAAAGCACGGAATATATCCAGATAACCCAATGAAGCTGGAGGCGTGACGAGGGTGGGATTTTGTCTTGCTACCATTAGTTCACTCATCTGAGGGCGTCGCCAGAACTCGGGAAGATTCCGAGTTTCAGCAAACTCGGGTCTTCCAGCATAGCGCCCCTGTACCCTGATTATTACACCTCTCGCTCTGTAACTACGTGTGCAGATCAGGACAGAAAAAAAAAACATTTTTCAGATGACTGCGATTTTTTTCTACAATGGTCGTTTTCATTAATGCTTCTGTAATCTTTAGTTGACCTTTATGTATCTAAAAAAAAGTCGCACTAGGTAGATGTTTTTTTTTTGTAGAATGCGTTCTCCCTCGACTTGTAGTTACATGTAGCGGTTTATAGCCGTGCCCACTTAGAAGGAATCTTACAGTCACACGGAATGCGTTAGTTGTATCCGAGTTTCGTAGTAAGTAGTAATTTGCAGCCAGAAATAAGGAGTCCTATGAAACTGGCGTTTGTTTTTTAGATGGGCTCGTTATGCGCATCGGCTTCTTCGGAGGAGCATATACAATGGTGCTTTTCTAGCTTCGTAGAGTGGTCATACATGTGTTTCTCGCTGAGGCCAAGCAACAAGCTGCTTTAAGAACACCATTTAGTTAATGAGAGCAACTGGTGCATGTCGGCCACCTTGTCGTCAGGTTCTGGGCAGCAGAGTAGAGCTTCTGCGTACTTCGCGTGCCCGATTTCTTTAGTGTACCACTTTGCAAAGCCGGTGTCATATGCCCTACCTCACGAAGTAATACCAGGCGAAATCATATCCGGCCATGTGTGCTTGAAGAACAAGTTCTTTCAAATCAGCCTTTGTTTCATCATGCGCATGTACAACGGCATGTTTGAGCGTTATTGCGGCCACAAACCATGCTGTAAGGAAGCAATTTCCGATGCTCTCCGGCGTCAGTCCCATCCACACGTCGTTATTATTTTTCGCAGCGGCGAAAAAAGGTATCGAACCTTTGAAGAGAATTTTATTAGACCGGTGTCTGAAAAGGAACAACCGTCCCTCGGTTGTACTAAGTTACAGTGCGGCGACTGATGTCGCCCGATACACAATGATACAGAACCGCGACTACTGTCGACCGACACACAGAAATGTTACAGAACCGCGACTGATGTCGCCCTACACAAAAAAATGTTACAGAACCGCGAATATTGTCACCCGACACACAAAAAATGTTACAGAAAGGCGAATATTGTCACCCGACACACAAAAATGTTACAGAACCGCGAATATTGTCACCCGACACACAAAAATGTTACAGAACCGCGAATATTGTCACCCGACACACAAAAATGTTACAGAACCGCGAATATTGTCACCCGACACACAAAAATATTACAGAACCGCGAATATTGTCACCCGACACACAAAAATATTACAGAACCGCGAATATTGTCACCCGACGCACAAAAATGTTACAGAACCGCGAATATTGTCACCCGACACACAAAAATATTACAGAACCGCGAATATTGTCACCCGACACACAAAAATATTACAGAACCGCGAATATTGTCACCCGACACACAAAAATATTACAGAACCGCGAATATTGTCACCCGACACACAAAAATGTTACAGAACCGCGAATATTGTCACCTGACACACAAAAATGTTACAGAACCGCGAATATTGTCACCCGACACACTAAAATGTTACAGAACCGCGACTGATGTCGCCCTACACACAAAAATGTTACAGAACCGCGAATATTGTCACCCGACACACAAAAATGTTACAGAACCGCGAATATTGTCACCCGACACAGAAAATGTTGCAGAACCGCGAATATTGTCACCCGACACACAAAAATGTTACAGAACCGCGAATATTGTCAACCGACACACAAAAATGTTACAGAACCGCGACTGATGTCGCCCTACACACAAAAATGTTACAGAACCGCGAATATTGTCACCCGACACACAAAAATGTTACAGAACCGCGAATATTGTCACCCGACACAGAAAATGTTGCAGAACCGCGAATATTGTCACCCGACACACAAAAATGTTACAGAACCGCGAATATTGTCAACCGACACACAAAAATGTTACAGAACCGCGACTGATGTCGCCCTACACACAAAAATGTTACAGAACCGCGAATATTGTCACCCGACACACAAAAATGTTACAGAACCGCGAATATTGTCACCCGACACAGAAAATGTTGCAGAACCGCGAATATTGTCACCCGACACACAAAAATGTTACAGAACCGCGAATATTGTCAACCGACACACAAAAATGTTACAGAACCGCGAATATTGTCACCCGACACACAAAAATGTTACAGAACCGCGAATATTGTCACCCGACACAGAAAATGTTGCAGAACCGCGAATATTGTCACCCGACACACAAAAATGTTACAGAACCGCGAATATTGTCAACCGACACACAAAAATGTTACAGAACCGCGAATATTGTCACCCGACACACAAAAAAAAAACGAATACAAGTGTCCCACGAAAGTTCATAAGAGTCTAAAAAAACGCGGGGAAAGCACGGGGAAGAACTGCAGCTACCACTCCGCGCATAAACATCGCGCACAGCACCGGCGCGCAGCACTTAATATGGGAGGAGCCGCACAGTCACACGGCCCCCGCTGGCGACGATGAAGCGGGTGCTTCACGGCGCAGGAAATCCTCTTCCGATAGCGAGACCCAGTCTAAGCATGCCTGCACAAACAGGTGCGCTCGCACGCGCTGCAGCAGGGGGTACAAGGTCCGTTGTGGACGGCCCTGAAAAGAAGCGACGCCTCTCTGGCGCCACAACACAAAAGCACTGACACACTATAACCGGCGCACAAATGTCTCGCGCGGCCTGGTGCGGGAATCCTTAAAAACAAAAAACAAACGCGACATCAGTGACCATAATGTGCTCTAGGGTCTCTGTCGCACCGCACTGCGGACACCGCGAGGAAGGTGCGATGCCCCACGCTGCGATGCGGACTCCCATCAGCAGGGCCCTCCAACCTCGCAGCCAGCCGAAGTCGCGGACGTCTGGTGCAAGGGTATGAGACGTCAAATCTCGCCACCGCACCCGCCTTCTCCGCTTTAGCTGTTCCGGCGTAGCCTCGTGGGTGGCAAGGAGCTCGCAAACGCGGGAGACCTGCGTCTGAGAGACGTCGACCTCGGGCAGGGTAGCGGTTACAGACTCGGCCATCCGACAAACATACCCAAACAACACCGGTGGCTTTTCGGCTGAAGGACCTACTACATGACCAAAAAAAGAGGCGCCGCGACGTCCCGAAAAGGTAGGCGAGAAGTCCTTTCCTCGGGTAGTCGGTGGCGTTGACCAAGCCGCGGACGCCTCCGACAGCGATAACACTGCACATTGTGCGCAGGTTACCACACATAGCCACCTGTTTGGGCGAGTTGTTATCAGGATGCGCTTTATGTCGCGCCGATGTTGCGATATCTTAAGCGCGCGCATGACGCCTGTGTGCGGTGTCTGACTTCAGCAGTTTTATTCCATTTCATTCCATAATCAGAGAAGGTAACGTGTGTGAAGCAACTTGTGTGACGCATCCGTCCGACGTTAAATCAAGCGCAAGCTGCCAATCAAACGAATGACTGGTGTCCACCGAGATATGAGAAACTGCATTCCATTTCATTAAATACAATTTTCATTTTCTTCATTACGGCACCTCTTTCTCTTTTTTTTTTCACTCCCACTTCCTCCCTTCTTTTACGGTGCGGTTCGGGTGCCCAGAGAGATGACAGAGAATTACTGCGTCATTTCCTTTCCTTAAAAATGCGATGCGTTGCAAGGTGTTTCCAACGGGCAAGGCATCACGCTGAACGGGCGATGGCGTTCTGTGGACTCCCTGGCAACGCTGCAGCACGCTATCGCGTTCCATTCCTAAAGGCAAAGCTTGAGCGTCATTAACTAGTAATTAGCCATTAATGACTAATTAGTCCTTGATTAGCGATTAGTCATTACTTAGAAATTAGTCGTTAATAAGGAACGAGGCCATCGAGCGATGACGTCACCAGTTCCACACAGGCAATGAAAGTGGTTTTGAAAATGATTTCGCCTCTGCGCTCTTTAGACAGTCAAACTGCCCGTTGAATATTTATTTTAGAGCGCAGTTCATAAGCGCCTGTTCGTGGATTTAGTCGCATCGTCATCGCCGTAGCCGCCGTCGGTACAATGGAGCCAACGAAAGTACCGCCCCTCTCTCACAGAGGGCGCCAAAATGGTGCGCACAGCGCGCCGTGGTGCCCGATAACCACGGGAAGGAATGTACAGCTACTTAAAAATCGCGATGAATCATGAAACCGGATGAATTCCTGAATCATCCAGTTTTTTAGGTAGGTGCACATGCCTTCCCGTGATTATTCGGCTGCGTGATATCCGCTGGAGTGGTTTTGATGCTGGCATTACAATCTCATGGCGAGTCATTTTCTTCTTGGAAATGTGATGGCCTATCTGTGTGTAAAGCTCTGTCGTTTTCAATAAAACTTCAGTCGTTAGTTCAGCGCCAGTCCTGTTGTTTGTGTCTTCTCTGCTGTCCCTGTTTTTGCGCTTTTTTGCTTTCGTTATGAACCCATTTCGAGGGGCTCCGAAATTGTTAGCACATGACATAATTTGACTGCAACATTCTCCCATGAAATGAAATAATATCTATCTTAGTGCCGAATGGTTTCTTTTTTCTAGCAGAGCTCAGAAGTGGGCACACGGTTCAGTAGATTTTTTTTTTCATATGAGTGTGCGAATTCACGCTACCGTCTAATGACGGTAGACGCCTAATCCTAGGCGTCTAATGACAATTACACTTTGGCACACAACGAACGCAAACACTGCATACACACTAAGACCTTCAGAAGTAGACCGCTGAGAAGATGATGCGGATTAGAATTCATTCATCTAGGCGCCAGCCAACAAAAACAAGTCTTGCATTAGTGCTCATCGCGGTGTATGCCTCATTAGAGATGGCGCTGGTGCATGACAAAAAATGCGCCTGTTTACCAAAGCAAAAAAAGAATGTACAATATGGAAGTATCGAGCCGCTACCAAAAAATCTTTCAATGCATACTACGTCCGGCTCAAGAAGTTCGCGATGAAGGATTTTGCAAAAAGGTTTCACATATTATACACACGATGCCTTCTAACGCACGTTTTATAGGTCCACACCCGATTATATGGATTGGAGTTTTGGAGCAAATTACGTTACTACCAAAAGATGAATCTAAAAATTATGGAAAATGGCTGGAAAGTTCTAAAGAGTGCACTTTTATACATCACTGTAATTTAGCATTATACTGTAGCTTACATATCGAAAATTTACGCATTTTTCTAAAGTAAGGAATTTCAGCTTCAGATGATTTAGGTGCCCACAAGAACCCGTCTTCTCAACATCAGAGAACATTCTGGCCCCATCTTGAAATCTGTCTGAAATTTGTGAGTGCAATCTGTTTTCCAGCACCACTAATGATCAGCTCCAAAAGGAAAACGGCAATAGCAATTGCCAAAGACCCTGTGAAAGGCACAAAGAAAGCTTTCAACTCGGCAGTCTGGTTCTTTTGAAGATAGGGACGTCGACCGTCATCGCTCTCGGAAATACACTCTCGATGGCCCGTCTGCGCCAATTCTAGCAGCGAAGCTTCGTCTATTCTCCGCAGAAACTCGTGGTATCCGCGCAAGAAGGGATAATTTTTGCGGACGGGAGTTACAAACCAACTCGTGCTTAAATGTTCTCTCGACTGCACCATATCAGGTCCCCATCCCCGCACAAAGCACCTGGGCCACTTGAGTGTGAAGCAAACGTGGTTCTCCTGTCGAGCGCATGAGAAGCAGTGTGTTAGATGTGGAACCAACATACGCTGTTTTTCTTTTCTTTCTTGATACGCTAACCGCAGCTTCGAGTAAAAGCTGCTTGTGTCGGTCTTCGCCACCAGAATGAGGTGCGTGAACGTGCCCGCCACGACGCACGGAGTCATCCTTCCGCTCTCCAACGCCTCCTCAAGTTCTTGGATAGTGTCGATGACGTCAGGGAATGTCTGCAGACTAAGCCTTGAAACAAGCTCGCTGCGGAAATAACACGACAGGGGGAGTATCGCCATTAGCCATATGCCGAAGACTATGACCCTTGCCGACACTGACCTTGTTGCCCGTGGAATTGGTAACGAGGTTGCATAAAACGAGGCAAGATGCAGCATCAAAGAATCCGCGACTACGGTCACTAGCCCACGATTTCCCTCCACAAGTTCAGCAACTACAGCAACTGCAGAGGCAGCAAGCAATGCCGCAACAAGGAGAAAAAGCCCTACCTTAGACTTCACAAGGATACTGAAGAAAGAGACCGGGTGAGGACGGCTGCTTCTGACGTAGAACGTTTCTTGCCCATTTGCGACGCTAGCCGGTAGAGCGAACCTCATCGCTAACCATTCGTTCGCAATGGTCATTTGTATTGAAATGTCGTAATAGCTTTTCAACAGATCCTGGTAGTGAATTTTGATGTCGCTGTAGAAAGTTCGATGCACTGTGACATTGTACAAGCCAAGAGCGTCCAAAAGTAATTCCGTTCTCCATATGTTCGAACAGGGGCCGGAAGCTTCAGACTGAAGGCATCCGACGCGGACGACACTGTCCCTTAGCTCGCTGCGCTTGTCCGACCTGACATCTTGGCCATGCAAACGCTCGGAACAACCCCTTGAGTATTTAGACACGTAAGTATTTACGCTCTTTCGCTGCGTTGGGTACTCGTTCGCTGAACTTTGTATTTTTTCGTGGGGGCCGCAAGAAAAGTTTCTGACCGTGGACTGTGACACGAAGCGGTTAAGCGTGTCCCGTACCGCGCTGCTCCCTTCGATCACTAGCCAGTCGACTAAGTTGGTTGACTGAGACAAAATTACAGTCTTGTTCAGGCACGTTGAGTCATTTAGGCCGTGGCCTTGCAACAAGACGTTTGTCTTGATACTCATGCGCCTGTTGCCCTTGAAATACCGAAGCAGGTATTCACTCGGCAGTTTCCATAATGTTACAGGCCATGGTACCAGGCTAATCAACAAGCGGTCTTCGTCGTCCCAGCGTCTTTTGCAAGTTACCAGGGCTGTGCGGTCGTCTCTCGATATGTGGGACTCAAGAGCATGTAACACGTAAGTGCTTTTTTCCGCATGTCCTAGGCATCCTTCTATTAAATGTTTCCTTTGTAATAAAGCTTGAAAGAAAAAATGAAAAAACAAAATTGTCGATTTTTTCTTCATTATATCTCACTACAGCAGCGAAACCTTGGCGAGTGCTTTTCTGCAAAGCAACTTAGCTTCCTTATGAACTGGCTTCACCTTTAGATAGAAAGACTAATCAAAAGTTAAGACAATAAAGCCACTTGAATCAACATAACGCTAATACATTGTTTTTAATGTGCCTGGAGTTCAACTTTGGAACCCGTATTTTATGAATGCTTTTGGCTGCCGTTGCCTTGCTTATGCAGCGATGTGCCCAAGTTACCACTTCTAGGTGGGTCGACAGCTAGTTACTCATCGCTTCTGATGATTGAATGTTAAATGCGGATCTAAACTGCCCTGCTAAAGGAAACTAAGCTGACATGGCTCAGAAATAAATTTGGTTTTTCGGTCCCACGTAAAAGATACAACAGCTCCATGCAATGTGCACTTTGATTATTGTTCCTAATCTTTCTTCTTAAAATTATCTGGCAACCTTCACAGGCTTAAGGGCTATTGTCTTGCCTTTCGCGTCGTGCTAAAAAGTCCTCTTGAATGGAGAGTTCCGGCGGCCACATGCTTAGAATGAGTTGACGAAGCTCTCATTTTCTTAGGCAGCGAAAATGTCCCCTGTAAGCATTTCAAGCAGTGCGTACAATTCTTGCTGAAACTTTGTTCATTCCACCAGAAGAGAAGTATTTTCACCAGGTGAATGTTCTCAGCTATGAATTGGTCAACATGCGTCCACTCTGGTCAGTAAGTGTGATACGAAATGATATCAACAATGCATTTTTCGCGCTCGCTCTGCGCAGCTCACCCCGAATCTCCTTATAACTCTCAATCGATCCCAAAATGACAGTAACGTTTCGAGCTCTGGCCCCTCCGTACCAAGAACACGATTGCACGCTTCCCGCTGCTGTAAACAACAACATTTAATATTTATAGACGCGATTGAATCACTTGCTTGCTGCAATGCAGGCAAGGGGAACCTTGTTTTTTGAAAATCAATGCATGGGAGACGTCCTGAGGGACCTTCGCCAAGATGTGGATAGGCATTCAAGAAGTAGCTTGTGTATCGCTCCACAGTGACTTGAAAACTGACTCAAGTGGAGAAAATCTGCTTCCCGCTTTATAGCATATCAGTTCGCCTTCATACAGCACTCAAATTGCACTCAATTTTCTTTTCGTAGGCAACCAACTTGTATAACACCCAAAAAACTGAGCTCCTACCACGCCTTGTTCCTTGCCGCGCACTAAACAGAAAATAGAGTGAAGTTGTTCCCCAGTTGGTTCATATTGCGCAAAGGAAACCGGATAAAAAGACGCAGGAGAAGAGCAAGGAGGCAATGATGTTGTTTGTGTGCCTCGTTGTTTTTGTCTGGCGTCTGTTGCGCTGGCTCCACCTTTGCACACTAAACAGAAAAAAACAACATATTTTATTTTACACCTTATAGCCTCGCGACAATATTAAAATACAGAAAGTCAAATTAAGCTATTGGCTTCATTTCCAAATTCCATTCATCTGCCATATCGAAGGATATAAGGAGATCATGTAACAGTACATTGCTTGTGGAGCCAAGGCCAACGCCTGGTGCCTCTTGGGACCGGTCCCTTACGGGTTGATCCAAGCACATCTCCTGTCCCTTGTACAGCCTACTAAAAGTTTTCACCAAAACCACCCCCGGAGTCTCATCGAAGGACGGCCTTCTCTTCATAATATATTTCGTAGTTGCGTCTCTTCTGTGTATTAGATGAGCTATGGTGAGAAAATAGCTTGAGCCGTTCCTCTCAAGAAAGAGCATACCGTAAATCATACCTCATTTATTTTCACCGGGAACATATATCAGCTACTACAAAGGCAGGCGTTGATCCACAATTTAAGCGCCTATGACCACATCGTATCCATAGTTCTTAGGTTGAGCGCACATAAAAATACAGCAATTCTCTTTGCCAGCCGCCTGAAACTAGACATTTAAGGTATAGTGAAAAATTGAAGCTTTAACAACAAATTTAGCATTACCACCTAGTACTCTATCTTCATCCAAAACAATAAGACAAATATACCTTTGCAATAGAGAAGTTTTCAGCAAATCGTATTTCCAGTTGCGAAGAAATATATTTTTATATAATTCGTTTTTTGAACTCAAATGTTCACATCGTTTCAGCAGCATTCTAAATGTCGCTACGGATGGGTATCAAAACACTTCCTGGTTGATCCCTCCAATATGGACTTATACTCTAAAAGAAAATTTTCATAACTTTATTGTACCTGACGTAGCATAAGCCAATGGCTGAGGCGAGCAGAATATCTCAACGCGGCAGCTGTGGTCAGCGATCCTTGTGTGCAGAACATATTTAAAATCTTGTGTCTTTTTCAATCATATTCTTAAAGAAGAAAATACGATATCATTTGGAGTTAGGCCCACCTCAAAATTATCAACAACAATCACTCCTCTCAAAATTTAGACCTAAATCCACCTGAGAGAGGGACATAATATAGTTTGTTAATGGATTAGTTAAGATTAGTAAGTAGTAAGGATTAGTAAGTAGTAAGAGGGGAACCACTGCTCCACCAATTCGAACGAAATCGCTCGATCAGTGGAGGAGGCCTGCGGCACATTCGTTCCACCAGGAAAAAGGGTAAATAGTCACCCTACATACGCGAAGTTTCAAAGGCCAAGCGGTGCCAAGTGGGTCATGCGGTTGCTTGCACGGATGAGTTCTCTTATTTTGGATTTGAAGCGTGCAGCTTGTTCTGTTCTAAGCAGCAGACAGACGCTTCGGTGGCAGCAACACAAAAAGCTCTTTATTCGAGGCAGCAGCGTCCTTTTATAGGTAACGCTGCATACTGGTCAGGCACACGTCATTTCTGGTACAATGTTATCTGACCGACTGGCTCATACAGAACATTCCTTCCTCCTTAATCAAAGCTACACGCGATTCTTTCCGCGTTCATAACTGGAGGCTTGATAGCGATCAGGAGGGCGTCTTGTTCGATTACTTCTTCGCAAATGAGCCTCTTCGGGTGTAGTCATTGTTGATGCGGTGGAACTTGAAGGCTGCGCTGCCATTTGTCTTACCTCAGGCTGCGATGCCGGTTCCTCATTTGAAGTGGCGTCATCTAAGCGAACATCCTCAAGCTTGTCCGCAGTGGGACCACTAATCAGGCAGCCAGCAGGGGAATCTTTTTCCGAGGGAGCTGATGGCAAGTCTCGCTGAACAGCGGCACTTGGAGTGGACTCAGGATGCGCTTCTTTTGCGACGTCCGGATGGAGTGAAGACTTTGCACCCGATATCCAGCTGGGTCTCAAGTGGTCGATATGCACAAAACGAAACTGGTCACCGACTTTGACTACAAACGTAGAGTCGCTTGCACGTTGCATTACGACCGCTTCCTCCCATGACAGGGTTTCCCCTCTCGTAGTCTTGACGAGAACTGCATCACCGGCTTCCATCTGCGGGTCCCTTCCTCGGCCCTCGTTGCGATGAGTGGCGTCTCTGGCTTGGCGTCTGCGCATGTCCTGCACAAAACTTGGCTTCAGGAGCGAAAGCTTCACTCGGGGTTGTCGTTTCAGTAACAGCTCAGCAGGCGTTCTTCCTGTTACGGAGTTCGGGGTGTTCCTGTAAGAAAGCAAGAAGGCGTTAAGTCGTTGATGCAGAGTTCTGTTCTGCCCTGTTAGGTTATCGTGAAGCACTTGCTTGAGTAGAGTGGCATTTGTCGTCTGAACTAGCCTTTCTGCTTCACCGTTCGATGAAGCGTGGTAGGGTGGCGTACGCGTGTGGCGAATCCCGTGAGAAGAGGTGAAATTGGAGAACTCCTGCGCAGTAAACTGAGGTCCATTATCACTGATCAGTTCCTCCGGGTAGCCATACGCTGCATATATCTCCATGAGACAATCGACCGTTTTCGACGTCGTCGTAGTGCGGAGGAATTTTGCTTCTATCCACTTTGAGTAAGAGTCTACTAGAAGGAACAAGTTCGAACCATCATTCATGGCGAAATCGACATGGACTCTCTGCCAAACACGAGGTGGATAAGTCCATGGATGCAATGGCCCTGGTGCCTTCGCAGGCATGGTCGTTTGGCATACTGTACATTGACGGACAGTGCCTTCATTGTTCTTGTCAATCAACGGCCACCAAACAAACGAGGTGGTGGCGCTGCAAGCAGCCGTCTTGAACAGACGCACGTTCGCATCGCTCCAACTTTTTGAAGCTTTTTGGCCCGGACGTTTTTGGGCTAGGCTCCCAAAAATGAATGGGCACCCCCATCGTGTTCCTCGCCACCTGTGGACGATGGTTTCAACGCTTCCGCGTCAACGAATACCCCAGGAAACCATCCGGATGCATCGGATACGCCTACCGCCGAAGCCGCCAACATGGCTTCTCAGCAGCCTCGGCAAGACGCCGCGGTAACATCGCTTTGCAGCGGCACAGATGACGCGGCCCAACCTGACGCCGTGCTCGGTGCCGACGAAAGCATGGCGGATGACGAAGCCATTCAAGTGGTTGCGACGATACCTGTCTCCAACCCATCCTCTGTTCTTTCCACGGAAAACAAGCCGGGAAGCGCCCCTTCCGAGGTAGGATCTTGCACGTTTCCGTTTTCGAAATTTGCCAAGCAACCTAGGATGGGGTCAGGCACCTCGCGGATGGCTCAAGAAAGCACTTGCTTTGAGAACAAACGACACGGCGTAAAACATGTCCACTCGTAGATAGCTATAAATGCTCGCTTCACGGATGCGCATTATCGATCGCTAGGCTAGAGTGTACTAGAATTTTTGAGTGGCGCGACCGGCTGCCGTGGAGTGGGCCTTTTCGTGTAGAAAAGTAGCGGCGGCGCTGTAGTCGACCACTCTTGAAAGCGTCGCCCGGCCACTCCGGCCTCGCAGGCGGCTGCTCGCCGGTGCGTTTGCAGAAACAGCGAATTTTCACAAAAGGAACGTAAAAGATTGATGTTTCATCACAACTGAACTACATTACCGTCTCGGCTACAACTAACCTCCGCTGGGCGAGCACCTGGTAGGCTCGGGGAGATTTTATGATGCGAAAAATGGTTGTAACATGAGTGGCTGTGGTGAAGCACGACAAAAGGTTATTCTAGAAAACCATATTATTAACGTGCTGCTTGTAAGCAGGATCAAACGTCACTATTTGAGCGATCAGTGCCCTTCATTCATTTTATTGCTTGTTTATGATCAAGTTTTCTGTACAAAATGCATTCTAATGAGCTTAGTGGAGCGTGTGAGCAGTATGGCGGTGACTGCTTAATAATTTTTGCAGATGCAATTCTGCCGAAGGCAATTGGTGCATATTGTCAGTTGCTGCGTTTATATGGATCCTACAGGGGCACATAGAATTTCTAGCGCATCGAATTCATGCAAACAGCGTTAATGCGCTAGGAAGGCGCATCGCATTAATGCGCCAGATGAGCGTTGAGTTACGGGGGCGAGTCGACTCATGCATGTGGCGCTGCGTTCTCGCGATAGTTAATGCGCTACATGTAAATAGGGTATTTTATCACAATCTTTATTCGAACTGTAAGATGCAGACCTAAATGCAGGCGAAAAGAACGACCAATTTTCTCAGCATCCAGTGCACCGTTCTTGATGGGGTTTGTTGCCTTTTGGAAGAAAACTTTCAAATTATCAAACTGTACGAAGCAGAGTTTATATTAACGTCGTCAGTCTTCTTCGTACAAATCTCGAGAAACTAAAAAAAGGCAAGCATCAAATTTAACTCAGTAGTATAGACAAAAATGTCACAAATTCTTGTACTGCAATAATCCACTAGGACATCCACAGCGCACCAAATTGATGTATGATACACTACTCTCAAATATACCCGTAATTTCAGAGAGAGAATTTTGCAAAATCTTCGTAAACATCGTAAATATTTGTTCCAATCTGTACACTTATATTTCTCATTTGTCCACTTGAGAGGCTCCAGCAGACGCAGTTTACAAGCAGATTTACAGGTTTATAAGCTTTGTTCCATTTTTTCTTTAACGGGCTCAATTTCGTGCGTTTCTGTAGAGGGTACAGGGCCTGAAATTGAAATTCTGCAGCACACATTTGCTTTAATTTAACATACTCTCTCTAATGAAACAAATTTCATTCTAATTAGTCCAGCAGTTGCCTCAACAGAGCACTTATGTGCTTCATGTCCGCACGAACACTTCACAATCCACGCTGCCTTCCCTTGTCTACTTGAAAAACACTGATCTCTCGATGGCGAGTACGCCTGTGCGAAAGTTAAACTTGCACTCAACGTATGACACACCATTGAAGTCGGGGAATTCATGTAGTTCCCACGATCTCGATGGCACGGCGAGCTTGCGAAGGTCGTCAAGGGAGGCGGCTGGCTCAGAAGCAAAGTCGACGACTGCGTGATCCGCTTCTTCGGCTTCGTTATTCTAAGTAACGGCTGTTGCACGTTCGTCTGATGACGCCACTTTACCTCGGTCAATGCGACGTCGTTTTCTTTCGCCGTCGTTATCAGACGCGAACTGACGCCGTTTTGTCAGTGGCTGCGGTGCCAGTATTTTCTTAGTTAGGTATGAAGGCACATTCGGCAAAATCGTCGGCACAGCGTCAGGCCGAACAGTTGGTTTGCCTCTTGGCACTCGAACTTCTGTTCCGTTAATTATGTGCACATAATTTCTCACGATTAAATGAGGCTCAAAGTGAAGCTCGCACACAGCGCAATCCGCGTCGCCTACACAGATTTCTCTCCCAGACAAGTCGTCGCTCTTCATCTCTTGGGGCTTTAAAAAGCGATACCTTGCGGCCTTGGACCATGCGAGCGTGCCCAGTCTTGCACCCGGGCGCATAACAGTGATTTAAACGCTGTTTTCTTTCCATTTGAGTCACAAATCTGCGATAGAGCTGCATGCCCCCACGCACACACACACCTACAGGTCGGAACACGCCAACTTGCTTCAAGAGTGTACGACGCCAGCGCCACCGCTATTTTCTTCAAGAAAGGGGACGCTGGTATGCAAGGCGCGCCGGCTTCGGTCGCGCCACTCAAAAATTCTAGTACACTCTAGCTAGGCTGTGCCTCAGCGTCCATAGTCACCCCAATGGGCAGAATCGATCACTTTGCAGATAATGAACATACTGAAGAAGATGATTGGCAGCCTGTTAGGCGAAATAACAAGGCCGCAGCCGCCGATACAGTCAGTGTTAAATACACTGTGATAATTAAGCTAACCTCACCTGGACAACTAGGGACACTCCCCGCACAGTGGCTGCACGAAGCTGTTGCTAATGAGCTTCGAAAAATTCATTTTCACTCTGGCTTTCAAGTACGGCCTCTTGAACGAAGCAATCAGTTTGCTGTCGACATATCGCAT
Source organism: Amblyomma mixtum (assembly GCF_055824585.1). NCBI lineage: Eukaryota > Metazoa > Arthropoda > Arachnida > Ixodida > Ixodidae > Amblyomma > Amblyomma mixtum. Next base: position 54,307,588 of record NC_143015.1, read on the forward strand.
ATGCATGCCAGAGACCATCTGATTCAAGCTTATGAAACCATACGCCCCGGCCAGATCCGCGGGGTCATTTTTCGTGCCAACGGGTTAACAACCGAACAGCTCATGGCAAACCTCACGTGCTACTCGTGCAGAATAATAAACGCCAGGCCTATGGGCAAGAACGGAGCAGCTCTAATCACGTTTGAGGGCTCCAGACTTCCCCGAAAAATTCATCTGTACAGCACACTCCTTCTGGTAACACTTTATCACCCGAAGTCTATCATATGTGAGACCTGTCACAAAATCGGACACAGGGCAATTTCGTGTCCACTAGTCGACCAACGTCGATGCTCGCACTGCGGTCGCCTTGCACATGGAAACCTCGAGGTTTGTCCGACGGAACCACTATGCCACAATTGCAGAGGTCCCCACGTAGCCACGGACCCAAAGTGCCCTGCTCGGCGGCAGGCCACAAAAACCTTGAGGAATGGCATTTTCCGTCGTATCCGAGTATCGCGACGAAAAGAACGCAAACAACAAGCCGAGATTCTACGTGGTAACCAAACGGTGTCGACGACGGCGCACAAGAGCCCTGTCAGTACACATCAATCAGCCACGGAGTCAATTGTGCTTGTTAATCAGGACTTCCCTCCACTACAAAAGTCAGCCGTTGCAGAAGACACGAGACTGCGAACATAAAACTAAACGGCAAGGCGCACACAAGACCTCCACACAATCTGAGAGCAATAGTCAAAGGAATTCCACCTCATCTCTAACCGCAGTTCTTGAGCATACCGCGACGACACCAAAGCAAGCGCGCATTCATCGGGTTTACGTTGAAACACTCCGTGATACGCAACGCGGCGCGCAAACTAATCTTGCAAAAGATAGTTCGCGTACGCTACACTTAGATGAAAACCAGCTCACGCGCATTGTCGAACTGGTCACTGCCGAGGTGTTCAAGCGTATGCTCCCACTCTTGTGAATGTCACAGGTTTCTCCGAATCAAGAGCCCGAAATTGGGCACGCATCATCTTCACTTCCGCGTACCTTTCAGTTTAATAATGGCAGGAATTAGCGCAAAACCACATGACATTTTTGCTTCGGACTCTCCTATATGGTTCTTCCAATGGAACTGCCGGGGAATCCGTCGCAAACAAGCGGAACTTCAGAGGAGACTGTCCATCACGCCAACGCCTCCTCTAGCTGTCCTGCTTCAGGAGACTGGCATTAATAAGCCAATCTAATAGGGTACAAATCTTACTGCACCCCTTCCATAGAGCACCGGCGTCCCGGGCAAGGATCGCGATCTGCACCTCCAATGGCCAATGGGCAGGCATGCGTTCGTGTTCTGTCGCGCACGGCCCACACTGAACTAGATACTTCCGTGTGGTACACGCAGACGCAGAAAGTAGAGGGAGTACGCCTTAGCTTAGATGGCGACAAACAAGCCTTAGTTTTTTCAATTTATGCGCGATCATTCGGTACTACGACATATCGAGTAGATATGTCTTTTGTAGAACACTTCTTGAGGATATATCCCCAGCATCGCGTTGTAGTTGGGGGTGATTTTAACGCCATGCACAGCAGCTGGGGATATCATCACTCAGATGCTAGGGGAAGGCACCTTTGGCAGCAAACTGTCAGAGCGAAACTGACCATAGCCAACGACCTCACGCTACCTACTCGCCTTGGCCAGCACAAAGGTCAGCAAGACACTTCCCCAGACTTGACACTAGTGTCTCATCCCAGTTAGATCCTATGGTCGAAGGCTGATGATGTCATGGGCAGTGATCATTATCCCGTGGTGGTCTCATGGGTTCCTCGAGGGCGGAAAACATTACAGCGGTAATAACGCCGTCGAATAGAGGAGCACGTCTCATGGGACGATTTTCGTAGAATGCTCGGTACGGTGAACGTTCCCACAGGGTTAGACGAGCTCATTACTCAGATCAGCAATGCTAAGAAGAAAGCTACAACTAAGCTTTCAGTCAAGTTCGATGCCCCAAAGCCGGACTCCCACCTTTTGAATCTGTGGAATCGTAGGCTTCGGGCTTTCAAGGCGTATCGCCGATCAGGCCGGACACCCCATCGGAGGCGTGCTCTCACTCGCATCAGTCAAGAAGTTGAGAAGTATACTCTGCAGCTCGCTCTCCAAGACTGGCAGCTGCTGTGCCACCTACTCAATCGAGAAGCTAACTTATCGAAGGCCTGGCACATATTTCGAGCTATCCTTGGACACAAGAAGCCAATTGACCCTGCCCAATGCATGTCCTTGAAATTGAATGTCTCGCCGGCGAAGTTAGCTATACAAGCAGGGAAGATATTTTTTCCCCAACCTGAAAATGCAGCTGCCTTGCCTGTGGACCCAGTATCAGGTACATCAAACGATTACGACGTTCCCTTCACATTAGACGAACTGGAGGCAGCTATGTATGACTCCAATCACAATAGCGCCCCAGGGCCGGATGATATACGCTACTCAACACTTCTGAACCTTCCCAAGTCACATAAAGTTGCCCTCTTGAAAGAGATGAACAAGTACTGGGCCAATGGTGATCTTTCTCTTGCCTGGAAGAAGTCAGTGGTAATACCAATTCCAAAACCTGGCAAGCCAAGTCGAACATTACAAGACCTCAGGCCAATATCGCTGACGTCCAACCTTTGTAAGGTCATGGAACGTATGACTCTAAGAAGACTTGAATGGTACTTAGACAAGTACGTCCTGTCTCCTATGCAAGTAGGTTTTCGTCGGGGGCTCTGTGCCCAAGACATTCTCAGAAGGTTTTATAACGACGTTCTCGCATACCCTAGCAGCGCACAGCTCCGAGTGGTTGTTGGGGTAGACGTCAAAAAGGCTTTTGATTCTGTGCCCCACTCGACCATACTTCGCCGGCTGCAGGAAGTGGGGATAGGCGGCAACCTCTACCGTTTCGTGAAAGCCTTTCATGCAGAAAGATCTTTCTCAGTAATGGCTGGAGATACTCAGGGTGAATGGCAACATAACCAAACAGGTGTCCCCCAAGGCGCTGTCATATCACCGGCTCTTTTTAACATTGCTATGTCAGGCCTTCCGCCAATGCTGTCGTCGATATCCGGTCTTAATTTTGCCGTGTATGCGGACGATATAACATTGTGGACTAATTCAGGGTCCCCTGCAGAGCAAGAACTAGCCCTACAAACAGGCCTTAATGCCGTCCATAAATACATCAAGAAGTGTGGAATGGAAACCTGTCCCGAAAAAACCGAGGATGTGGTTGTCTTAAATGGTTCGCGGGTACGAGCCGAGGCCGAACGCAAACTTATCTCTCTTCATTTAGGGCACTCAGTTATCTGCCGGAAACAAACAATCCGTATACTCGGCATGCTTATTGACGAGGATGGAGGAGCCAAAAGCTGGCTTCATAACACGATGCATAGCTGTGCGTGGATGGGGAGTCTCTGCGCGTGGATGGGGAATCAAGGATGTGGGGCTCCGTCAGATTACCCTGGCACTCATAACATCAAAAATCCTGTACACATATCCGTACATGCGGCTTAACGCAACCCAACGCCTTCAGCTTGAGCGAATCAATCGCAAGGCGATGCGCCTGGTTACTGGTCTACCGCAGTACTGTCCAGTAGTGAACCTACACGCATGCAGCAAAAGCAATGCCCTGCAGATCTGGCAGAGCAGCAATCGCTGGCCCAGCGAGTCCGTCTCTCCACAACGGCGGCTGGCCGACAGATCCTGCGGGCTACAACGTTGACAACTTAGAGCCACTTTTGTCCGCTGCCCCGCCATGGGAACTGATAGACTTAGTAGATGGTATGCCATTACCAAAGAATATGAGTTCGGCTAATCCTCAAAGGCGCAAAGCTGTCGCCAAACGGCACGAGAAGACATCATACAAGTTAGCCCAGGAAGGAGCCATCCAACTATACACAGACGCCGCTCTGTTTCAACACTGCGCCGCTATAGCTTGTCATGATTCTGTGTCAGATACCTCTGTAGTTCGACGGCTTTCCGAGGAACACACCGTCACCAATCTCGAACTCATTGCCATACGACTTGCCATTACTCGAATAGTAGAAAGACAAGATCCGGCTCCTTACACCTACCATGTTTACACAGATTCACAAGCAGCGTACACTGCCTGCCGCGCAGGGGGAGCTGACTATGCCGTTCTCAACACTATTCGAACAGAAGCCCGTCGCCTGCGAGAGGAGGGCTACACTGTAATTATCAAATGGATTCCTGCACACGAAGGAATCACTGGAAACGAAAAAGCACGCCAGGCAGCGCGCGCAGCAGCTCTTTCCGCACCTTTGCCTGGATCCACATTCGTTTCCGCTTCTTGGCCCCCTGATGACGTTGCGCACCCGTCGTCGCCCCATATGGACAGGGCGGAGACATGGCATCGCGCACAACGCTATCGTCGCAGCATACTCCAGCACTTGGCCAACCCTGAGCAACTATATCGCCGTCCACATAGCGCATTGCGGAGACTGGAGGCAGTGCTCCTTCGCCGAGCCCAGACCGGCCAGCTTCTATCACCAGCGAAGTTGCACCTCATAAACCCGCGCTCATACCCGACTCCTCAGTGCCCGACGTGCCCTGCCAGAGGCACGGCCGAACATCTCCTGTGGAGCTTCCCTGCCTTTGACGCAGTACGGGAGAGAGCACTCAAGTCCCTGGGCGGGCTTCGACCTGGAACCCTGCAGTAATGGGTCGATCCGCCATCGCACATCGGGCCATCAGACGCACTCCGGCTCTGGCGAACTTTTCTTTCCTACTTCAAGGAAGATGAAGGGCCAGGCCATCACTTCGCGGAGCCGACCTCGGGACGACACTACCTCGAGGAAGAAGCGGACACCGGTCCCCCACCCGCACTCCGACCTTCACCCCCACCCCCATCCTCACCCCCACCCTTAACCACTCCCCCACCCCAACCTCCATGAAGCACCTTAGTTCTGCCGCAAGGCATCGGCCTACTAAATGCAGAAATAAAGACGTTAAAAAAAAAACGACCTAGCAAGCATTTTCATTCTTTGCATTCCAGGGTGTTCTTCATGTAGCAATGTTAATACTGCTTCTCGAAGTTCGTCCGGAATGATCACTCGCTGGCTCCCCGTGATGCAGCCTTGCTCATACGATTGTTCGTTTCGACGAACGTAAATGGGCTGAAATTTATCATCGGGGTGCGCGGGCCAACCAGATAAGGTGGACTGCACGACTTTGGAAAGAAGGCGATCCCTTTTAGTCGCAGCAGCAACCTGGCTTGCAAGGAGAGGCGTTGCCTCAAATACTGCAAGGCATTCTTCAGTGTCGTCTTTATGCTTGACCAGAAGTGGAAGCCTTCAAAGAGCGTCGGCAACTTCCATGTTTTTGCCGTTCCTGTAGCGCAGTGTGTACTGAGAAGCTGCTAAGGTGATAGCCCAACGCAAATCCTAGCTGCAGCCAAAAAAGGAATTGGTTTATCTGATGCCAAGATCCCTAACAGTGGTTGGTGGTCTGTATACAGCATGAATTTGCGCCCGTACAGGTATCTATGAAACCTGCTCAGACCAAAAATTAAGGTTAGGGCTTCCTTCTCGCCTTGCGCATAGTTGCGCTCCGCTGCACTCAATGTTCTGGAGGCAAATGAAATGGGTCTTTCCGAACCATCAGGCACGACGTCAAAAATTACTGCCCCAAGACCGTAGTCCGACGCGTCGCAGCTTAAACCGATTGGCTTTTTCACGTCGTAAAAAGTCAGAACTTGACTGTCAACGAGACGCTGCTTGGCTTCTACGAATAATCTTGAACATTTGACCGTCCACGCCGAACTGGTGTCTTTTTTTAGCAGATCGTACATTGGTGCAGCTACTGTGGCTGAATCTTTGATGAATTTGGCGTAGAAATTCAGCAGACCTAAGAAGGCTCGTAGCTCAGTTACGTTGCTTGGCTGAGGTGCTTCCGCGATGGCTTTTATCTTTGCCGACGTTGGAAAAATGCCATCAACTGTCACTCTGTGTCCAAGATAAATGACGGACTGCTTGAAAAATTCACATTTCTGTTCTTTTAGAGTGACATTGTCCTTTGCCAGTCGTTGAATTACCTTTTCCACAGTTTTTTGACAGTCGTCTATATTGTCGCCTACGACGACGACGACGTCGATATAGCATTCCACTTTTGGAATCCATTTTAAGACTTCGTTAATTAACGACTGAAAGATAGCGGGTGCGCTAGAGATGCCGAATGGTAGGCGCTGAAACTGGAATAATCCGAGATGAGTGTTTACGGTTAACAGCGCTTTGCTTTTCTCAGCAAGCGGCACTTGCTGATAGGCTTGCGATAGACCCAGAACGCAAAAGATTTTACCTCTTGCGAGCATGGAATACAAATATTCCGGCAGTGGCAAAGGGTAATGGTCAGTTTTTAGAACAGGATTTACTGTGACTTTGTAGTCGCCGCATAACCTTAATCCTGCGCCGCCTTTCTTCGCGACCACTACCAGAGGCGGTGCCCAGTCACGTTTTGTGACCCTCTTTAGTATTCCGGCTTGATCGAGCTTTTCCAGCTCCTTTGCTACTTCCTCTTTGATAGAAAATGTTATTGGCCGTGCTTTTGAGAACACTGGTTGAGCCCCTTCCTTTACAAAGATGCGAGCTTCGAAGCTTTTGACGACTCCCGGGGTGCTCTTGAAAACCTCGGGATACTTTTTCCGTAAGTCTTCTACCCTCTGCTCCAATGACTTATCCGTGGACAGGCTGTATACTGCTTTCCAGTTTATCTGCAGTTTTTCCAGCCAGTCTCTTCCCATGAGAGCGGGCATCGGCGTTCCGTTTCCCTTCACTACCACTACAGGCAAAGAGATTTCGCTTGCGTCCTGCTTGACTAAGACGTTTGCTTTTCCAGTTACCTTCAGCTTTTCTCCAGTGTAAGTGCGCAAAGACACATTGGATTTCACACATTTAACATGCGGGAAACACTGCTTTAGAACTGCTCTGGTACGATCGTGATCGCTGCCCCTGTGTCAATTATCATCGAAACAGTCTTCCCTTCAATGTTCAGGTCGACGCTGTAGCCCCTTGAACTTTTGCCCGAGAAGAACACAGTCTGACAACTCAAGTCTTCGGATTCGTCATCCATGGTGTCGACGTATCTGACAGCTTTTGCTTTGGCTCCGCTTTTGCAGACGGCTTGCAAATGCCGTTTTTTGTTACAATTTCTGCAGGTGTGGTTGCAATACCAACATTTTTCTCCCGCATGACGCTTTCCGCAATGCTTTCAAGCACTTAGCCGCTCTTCCTCGCGTTTATCTTTTGGCCACGCAACCGTCCTCGATTTCTTTTCATTATCACGGCGATGTTCGCCCTGAATGTCTGTCTGCTGCTTAGAACAGTACACAGCTGACCATCTATCATCGCGTATTCCTGTTGACCATTTTCCAGGAATGGGCGGGCGCAGATGATTTCTTTCATTACAGCACAGTGCTTTTCTTAAAATAATGAGTTATTTTTTCGCCGTTAAATGACCATGCACATTCCAACACTGTTTTAGAGAAATAAAATTTTGTGTACATCTCCTTGAGTACTTCGTCGCATTTCATGGCCTGCGTTCTGGCCTTTAGTACTTTTCACTCCACGAACAGCTTCATTCTCGCATCGCACCCCTAAATTAGGCATAATTTATTTTTTCACTTAGTAAACACGCCTTTTGCACTAAACTCAGAGACTGACATCTAAAACTAAATAAAAATAAATGGGCTAAACGAATACGCGAACAGAACGCTCTGGCTTTAGCTCGAGCGTACCTGGTTGCACCCTTACCTCAATGAACACAACTTCACCGCCTTGTGCAATCAACTTCAGTTTTATGCGCTAAAAATACTCCGCCAAAACTGCCTCAGCGTTCGTCTTAAAGGTGCACTGAAGAGGATTCTGAACATGTCTTTTTGCCGCGGGAACTTGATGTACACGTTCCCAGCATTCTTAGGAGCTGCGACTTATTGCCCTGTGTGGCCGATTTCCTCAATTAAATCTAATTAACGTCCGGCTCCCGCCTTTCTTTTTTGAATTCGGCCTCATACGATGGGAGGAGTCTACCAGCGCGTCGAGTGCCTTTCAGCCAGTTCCGTGGAGGCTTGCCGCTCCGTCATCGGCGGAGTAATACGTAGTAATACGCGGAGTGACTTTTTGAAAATGCGCACGTTGTTGGCCGAACTACGTTCAGCCATTTGTGTTTTTGTAAGCCGATGAGATGGACATCGACGATCTCACAGAGCTTGAAAGAGAGATTCTTCGGCGGACGGCAGATTTAGGCACCATCTCTTACGATAGTACGCCTTTGCGCGATACGGCCGAAGATAGCAGCAGTGGCCATCCGTCCGGCCGTACCACGGACGAAGACTCGGACGCCGATGGCTCCGAGGACGGCTGGCAACGAGTGGGAAACGTGGACTGGTGAGTGATATGAACTCTATTATGCTCGTGGCACGCATCGCTGACATCCGTTTTCTGCGAAGGTGCCAGTGCGACGGCTGCGCTGCCATGCCGACAGCCATCGAGAACGTCTGCTGCCGGGAATGCCCGGCCGCCGTTAAAAAGCAGCCGGGACACAACTGCATCACAGCGCACCCCGAGTTCGGGTATCTTTGCCTGGACGAGGGTGTGCTGCAGCTTGCATATTTAAACATGCGGCATTACCGGCAGCCAGGCATGGGCGACACCGCGAACGAGTAAGTACAACTGCAAGCTTCACGGATTGCGTAATAACGCTACCGGTGCTAGCTCTTGCAACTACGTTTATTGACCACAGTGCGATCTAAAGCGCATACGCATGCGGTGCTGTTCTATTTAAAAAAAACGACAGAGAATGCCTAAAACTTCGTATACAGTGCGGAATCACGGTGTGCTATGGCCATAACTACTGCAAAAGACTGCAGCTGTCCACTGCGCAAACAAATGGGATCAGGATAGTTTGCACTGACAAAGCCCATTACTGTGCAGGAGACAGACTCATTCTCCTTTCAGGAATTAGATTACGAGCTATATAGCATAAGAAGCATGGAACCTTTTTTTACCTTACATGCTGTCATTTTCAGAAAAAGGAACCTTATTTACAGTTTCAGGAACGGCTGAAAATAAGGCAGACCTTATTGACTGCTAGTCTAATACATGTCCGGGTTCAGGTACGTCGGGATTTTGGCTGGTTTAAATTTATCTTTATTGCAGTTGGCAGCAACTGCTGAGCCAATTCGAAATTTCAAAGGAGATTGTCCTATCAGAAGTGGGCTTCTGGCACCTATATATATAAATTTCCTTAGTTGCAGTGATAACATAAATACTAGTAAGTGTGATGAAAAGTGTGCTTTTGGAGCATTTAGCAGAGTTGTAGAACTTGGTTCCCATATATGGAATTGTACATAGTGTATATTGCCGCCCAACACCTATCCTTTCTTACTATCGCTCCCCCCTTTCTTTCCCTCTCCCTGTCCTTTTATTCTCGCTAGCCGCAGCTCAGGTTTGGATGGCAGATGCCGCGGCTAGCAACATCGTTAGCTTCCATTGTTATTTTTTTTATTATCAATAAAGAGCCACTAGCAACAACAAGGGAGGTCAGCTTGAGACATCTAGAAAAGAGTGAACATTGGGCCTCAACCTTGGTGTGCATGCTTACTCAAGTCACCATTGTTTAGTGTAGTTACAGGAATGATTGTTTTTGGTTCAAATGAGTAAATATGCAGAACAGGCACTCTTCTGGCTGAATTAAAAAAATTAGGAGGCGGCTAGGGGTCAGAACATTCTGTCCCCTCCCGACTTGGATGCGCATCTGATCAACTTCATCCTGTGTACTGCTTGCTACATCTAATCATTGGCATTGTTTCAGGCACTACCGGTTTGCTGCCTACAGGCAGTGTGTGCTCTGGCTGTGGGGGCGGCTTGGGCGCCACAACAGAAGGCCCCTGCCCGCCTGCATGGTGAAGGCAATAAGGGCAAAATATCCTGGTGAAAACCATGTAGGTTTTCAGCTTGCAACTCCTTAAAGCGGGTAGACGACGACGACGACCAAGAGCGTGGGAAGAGTAGAAGACGACAACGAAGTTCGGACTGTGTTCTCGGTGCCGCTAGCAGCTGTTCTTTCCTATTTGTAAATATATTCTTTCCCGCAACATATTTGGTGGAGGTGCGGCTTTCCCCTACGTCTACCAACGACGGAGCTCCGCAGCGGCCGCCAGTTGCCTTCCCTCATCATGACCCAAGACGCCTCCCAGCAAACCTCAGCCCCGGCCATGACATCACTCGTTCTTTCTCCCCCTTGTGACCCTGGGACATTTTCTGGTACCGACAACACTGACGTCGACGACTGGATCAACATGTACGAGCGAGTGAGTACCTACAACCGCTGGGATCCGACCCTTATGCTCGCAAATGTAATATTCTACCTAAAAGACACTGCCCGGGTCTGGTATGAGACCCACGAAGACCATCTAACCAGCTGGGACGTGTGCAAAGAGAAACTCCGCGAATTGTTTGGACCGCCGCTCGGCCGAACACTTGCTGCTAAGAAGGACCTCGCCTCCCGAGCTCAAACATCTACGGAGTCCTATGTGTCGTACATTCAAGATGTGCTGGCCCTCTGTCACAAAGTTGACGCCAACATGCCCGAGTCTGACAAAGTCGGCCACGTGTTGAAGGGAATCGCCGACGATGCCTTCAACTTGCTCGTATACAAGAACTGCACTACAGTCGACGGAATTATTAAGGAATGTCGACGCTTCGAGGAAGCCAAAAGCAGGCGTATTAGCCAGCCGTACACACGCCTCCCCAACACGGCTGCGACTTCTTCATGTGAAGACCTGCGACACAGGGAAACTTCAGCGCCCCCAGAAAATGTGACCCGCATCATCCGACGCGAGCTCGAAGCTATGTCCCCTGCCCCCCTGCATCTACATGATGGCGACAACCGCTTGCCTACCATCTCTCTGGTACAAGCTGTCGTCCGCCAAGAGTTTGCAAACCTTGGTTTCCAGCCCGTCAGCCCTGTACGGTCTTCACCACCACCCGAAATCACTGCGATTGCTCCTGGACGACCTTCGTACTTCACTCCACGTCGCCGAAACCCTAACGACTGGCGGACAACCGACGACAGGCCCATTTGTTTCCATTGCCACCGCATTGGCCACATCTCCCGCCACTGTCGAAATTATTGGTCCCGTCGCAGCACATACCGTCCTCTCAGCTCCCATCGCGACGACGAACAGCCCAGCCACTACACGCCCCCTCAAGACCAGCACGGTGCTACAGTCGACGGCCAGATTCCCCGCTCCAGCCGCTCCCCGTCCCCCCTGCGTCGACAGTCTCGTTCGCCCCAATGCCGTCGCTCCTCTCCTGGCCCCTACGGACGCTCGCAAGCGGAAAACTAGACGCTGCAGTGTCTGGAGGTTATGCTGCAGTACAGCCCCAGTCCCAAAATCCTCGATTAGCCCTTCGTGCACACCATAATTTGCTCGCCATTCATGTCGATGGAGTGCCTGTGAGAGCCCTGATCGATACAGGCGCGCACGTATCCGTCATGAGTTCAGCCCTACGACGCCGCCTCCGAAAAGTACTGACCCCTGCACCCAAAGCCGTTCTCCGCGTTGCCGACGGCGGAACGCCTCATGTTGTTGGACTATGCACAGCCCGTGTGACCATATCCGGCCGCCATACATCCATTCTGTTCTCTGTTCTAGACCAGTGCCCTCATGAAGTCATTCTTGGCCTCGACTTCCTGTCTGAGCATTCAGCCCTCATTGACTGCGCCACTAATGTTGTTCAGCTTGACCTTCCTCTTTCTGCTGAGTCGCCGTCCCCAGTTATACAGTCTTTGTGCTGTCAACTTTGTTCGTCTACCGCCTCAAGCCGCAACTTACATTTCTTTCTCATCTGTTCCCCTGTACCTGATGGTCACTACGTAGTCACTGCGGAACTTGACGTCGCCCTGACGCGCAGCATTGCGCTTCCACACATTGTATTTACATTGTCGGCCAACCGCGCGTACCTTCCTGTCCTGAACTTTGGTTCATCCATCCAACCGCTCCCGCAAGGCATCTCACTCGCCACGCTGTGCCCTGCTGCCGAATGTGTGATATCAGTGGTGGACAGCTGCTTACCTTCCACTCAGCAATGCCGGTTGCCTGCAGCCCCATCAACAGTGAACCCAACGGACGACTACCCTGACATGATCGCTTCTGACCTACCGCTGATGCAAGCTCGCGATATTAGGTGCCTCTTATCATCTTTCCGCGATATCTTCGACTTTGATAGCCGTGTTTTGGCTCGGACCTCTGTGGTGACGCATCACATAAACACCGGTGATTCCGCTCCTCTCCGCAGACGTACGTACCGAGTGTCCAGCGCCGAACGCACCGTCATAAATCAAGAGGTGGACAAGATGCTCGCAAAAGACATCATCGAGCCCTCGTCAAGTCCTTGGGCTTCACCAGTCGTCCTGGTGAAAAAGGACGGCAGCTGGCGCTTCTGCGTTGATTATCGGCACCTCAACCGCATCACAAAAAAAGACGTATATCCACTCCCAAGGATCGATGATGCCTTAGATTGCCTCCACGGCGCCAAATATTTCTCTTCAATTGATCTTCGATCGGGGTACTGGCAAATTGCCGTTGATGAAAAGGACCGCGAGAAGACCGCCTTCGTGATGCCTGATGGCTTATACCAGTTTAAAGTCATGCCGCTCGGCCTCTGTAACGCCCCGGCTACCTTCGAACGAATGATGGACTCCCTTCTTCATGGCTTTAAATGGTCCACCTGCCTCTGTTACCTAGACGATGTGGTTTTCTCGCCTACTTTTTCCACGCACCTCGAGCGCCTCTCCAATATTCTGACAGTGTTTCGTAACGCCAGACTTCAGCTGAACTCATCGAAATGGAAGTTCGGTTGTCGCCAACTCACTATTCTCGGACACCTCGTTGACGCTTCTGGTGTACGCCCAGATCCCATCAAAATTCAAGCTGTGAAGGACTTTCCTCTTCCAAGGTCGTCGAAAGATGTGCGCAGCTTTGTCGGCTTGTGCTCGTATTTTCACCATTTTATCAAAGATTTCGCCGGCATCGCTCGTCCCCTCACCGATCTTCTGAAGAACGACACCCCCTTTACCTGGGGCCCTGCTCAAGAGAACTCATTTTCATCCCTCGTCCATTTGCTGACCACTCCGCCCATCTTAGCACATTTTGACCCGTCGTCTCCCACAGAGGTTCGCACCGACGCCTCCGGATATGGCATCGGCGCCGTCCTAGCCCAACGTCAACAGGGTCAAGATCGAGTCATCGCTTATGCCAGCCGCCTACTTTCAGCCGCAGAGCAAAATTACACCATTACTGAGCGTGAGTGTCTTGCCCTTGTCTGGGCAGTAGCTAAATTCAGACCCTACCTGTTCGGCCCTTCATTCGCTGTTGTCACTGATCGCCATGCTCTCTGTTGGCTGTCTTCACTAAAAAATCCCACCGGTCGCCTTGGTCGCTGGGCATTGCACCTCCAAGAATACTCATACTCCGTCGTGTACAAGTCAGGGCGCCATCACCAGGACGCTGAATGTTTATCGATACCCTGTGGAACCACCTGACCTAGAGGACGCAGAGACCCTGCCCTGCCTCTTAGCTATCTCTGATCTTGCCGATATTGCCAACGAACAGCGCCACGACTCATCTTTACGACCTATCTTTGATGGCATCCGTTCTGCAAACCGATCTCCGTCTCTGAACCTTTATGTGCTCCAGAACGGCATTTTGTATCGCCGAAACCTACGCTCCGATGGCCCTCCGCTCCTGCTCGTGATACCCCAACGTCTACGCTCTTCTGTCCTGGAAGAACTGCACGATCTGCCGACAGCCGGTCACCTTGGCGTGTCCCACACGTACGCTCGGGTGCGGCATCGCTTCTTTTGGCCTGCTCTCTATCGTTCCGTCAAGCGTTACGTGGCCACTTGCGACCTGTGTCAACGTCGGAAAAGGCCCTCCACTTTGCCTGCCGGTCTTCTGCAACCCATCGACATACCTCCGGAACCTTTTCACCGTGTTGGCCTCGACCTTCTTGGCCCTTTTCCAACACGTCCCTCTCCGGCAACAAGTGGATCGCTGTCGCAACTGATTATACGACTCGGTACGCCATCACGCGTGCTTTGCCGTCCAGCTGCGCTACCGATGTCACCGATTTTCTTCTGCAAGACGTCACCCTTCACCACGGCGCCCCTCGTCAACTGCTCACCGACCGCGGTCATTTTCTATCCAGAGTAGTTCACGACATTCTTCGTTCGTGTGACACGCAGCACCAGCTCGCGACAGCTTACCAATGGGCTTACGGAAAGGTTCAACCGCACGCTCACCGACATGTTAGCCATGTACATATCGCCAGACCACCGAGATTGGGACGCAGCCTTGCCTTATGTGACATTTGCATATAACTCTTCCCTTCATGACAGAACAGGCTATTCTCCTTTCTACCTTTTGTTTGGTAGGCATCCCACCTTGCCTTTGGACACACTCATGCCGCCTTCTTCAGCCCCCACCACTGCTTACGCTCGGGACGCCATCTCCCAGGCCACGCTGGCGCGCCAAATAGCACGTAGTAGGCTCCAAGCCTCTCAAGTTTCCCAGAAGTCAGCCTACGACCGCCATCACCAGGCCGTCGAATTTACCCCAGGATCACTCGTCCTTCTCTGGACGCCCTCTCGCAGCGTCGGTCTCTCCGAGAAGCTCCTTTCGCACTACCGTGGCCCTTACCGTGTCGTGTGCCGTGTTACCGACGTGAACTATGAAATTGCTCCCCTTGAAACCTCGCCATCGTCCTCTGGCGCCACCACCGACATCGTCCACGTCTGTCGCCTTAAACCTTATCACGACGCTCACACGTCGCCGCCCTAACGCCGAGACGGCGTTTCAGCAGCCGGGGGTCCTGAAGTGGGTAGACGACGACCAAGAGCGTGGGAAGAGTAGAAGACAACGAAGTTCGGACTGTGTTCTCGGTGCCGCTCGCAGCTGTTCTTCCCTATTTGTAAATATATTGAACCATTGAAATATATTGAAAAATAGTGAACCATTTCGCACCTCATTTTTGCTTCCAATGCGTCACAGCATTTACAGATTGCATGCAGACCATTTTTGGGAATGTGCTTAGTTTATTCAGTGTCTGTGTAGTAGTATAGACAAAGTCTCTGCCTGACAGGCAAGGACAAGCTCGTCCTTGTCATACCTCAGCACCATGAGAGGTTGCTCAACTACACTCACACTCACGGCCACTTGCACTCACTTACACTCATGTCCACTCGCATTCACAAGCACTCATTCACGTCCTCTCACACACTCGCACTAATGTTCACTCACATTCACAACCCGTCACCCAAACTCATGACCACTCACTCAACCGAACAAGCTTCGCTTGTGTGGTTGAAGAGCTAGGCCAAGTAGATCAGGCTCATTGCATGGGTCTGGCCCAATAAAAAAAATTATGGCCCGAGCAGAGCTCTACAGTGCACACGGCCGGCCATAGAAAAAAAAAACGAAGCGTCCACTGCAGTACTCGAGATCCCACCTTACGCTAGTTATTGCTGAGAAGTTGACAGTCGTGGTTTCAGCAGCAAGCATTGGAACTCTGTGTACAGAGCTCGAGCCGTGTAGGAGGCATGTCAACAGACATCTGCCTTTCTAACTGTGGTAATGCGAAATTCGATAAAAGGATCGGACACAACTCGTATCGGTTCACTGCACCCGCGAGCCTGCGCCCATGCCAACGGTGAACTAGTAAGGTGAACAACAACGAAATATTTCCATTCTCGCGCCAGCGTAATCCTCTGCGTCATTTGTAAATAGACACCGGTATGGTGCCTTATGCTACCTCGAGCGCCTTCGGCAGTGAATATCTAATTCCCTCAGCTATCAACAGAAAAAAAATAAGCACATGCAACAAACTTCACTGTCACGCGGCATTTGCCTCCAATCATGACCACTCATGCTCACAGACGCGAGTGAGGTGATAAGAGTGCACTCACGAGTGAGTGTGCCGACCCACAGTCCTTGTAAATCGTCCAAAGGTAGGCATCCTACGCACCCGAACATGGGATTTCAGCTTTCCACTGGCAGGATAAAGAACTGGATCACCTCATACCACATTTTTGCTTGCAGTGCATCAGAGCTTTTGCACATTGTAATTCATCCAGACCACTTTTTTTTGGAATGTACTAAGCTTATTCAGTCTCCGTGTAGCAAAGACTTATTTGTAATTCAACTGCTCTATAAGAGTTGGTTTAAAAGGCTTACAGAACTGTGGTGGTGGACCAAAACTTTCAGACTTCAACTAACCTGCTGATACATGAACCAACAAGGTGTGAACCTTCCACATCTTCACAAAATTTTGTTCTGCAGCTCATCAAACTGCCATACACAACTGAATCGCAGGAAATGTATTTGCCTAGCAGCGTTTCAAAATCAGTAAGTTAGGTGGCTCCATTGCTCTTTTGCAGCATAATGTATAGCTCTGTATTTCAGCCATGCGGTAAAGTACGAAAAGATGCACAAAGCCACTCAGAATAGCAGTTGTAAAATAGTTTATTGACTTGCTTAGATGTATCTGCAGAATCCTTCCGGCACTTGGTAGGTGGCCGGGATCCTGCTCAAATCTGAATGCCTTTTGGTCCGCGGGTGCAAGCACCACTCTTATCACACTTGCCTCAATTGCTCCTCTGCCAGTCAAGGGGAATGTAACTGCAGGTGCACTGAATCAAAGTTTATTCCTGCTAAAAGTGTCTTGCAAGTGACTGCACAAATTGCAGAGGAGAACGGCCAGACTGTGATAAGAGCATCCCTATCCGCCAACTGGGATACGCGCTCTCTAGCAGGCAGGTTCTGCCGAGAGAAAAATCTGTGTGATCTGGCTGAACCAGTCATTTTTCTGCAAAAGATGTTGGTTGCCAAGGTGACCATTCAACAAAGGATACGTGTCTTGGCATGTCCATACAATCTGGGGCCGGGTAGACAGGAACCTGGGAATCTGTAGCTGGTTGGACCTGCATGCAAGAAACTTGTAAAAGTATGTGCTGACAAGACGTTCATGTCGACCTCCGTTACAGTAAAGGGGAAACGCACATCTTGCTGCTCGTCAGACAGTTCAGACTTTCAAACACGCTGGATGTTGTCCCCCTCACCTTGGCGAAAGCCGATCGTTGGTGCTGGGAAAGCACTTATGCTGGCTTCTGATGCATCAGAGAAGGATCGCTGACTCTTGGCGCTGCTCATAACTTCCTTCTCAAACTTTCAGGTGCGCTCTGGAAAGGAAATTGGCGCATGATATTGTTCGAAAATACGCCCCGAATGTCATTCATGCAGAAGTTACACATGTTACTCACTGAAAGTTGGAAGTGTTTGCATGGGACACAGTGTGAGTGATGTCATTGGCAGCCATTGGTCCTCATTACACTTGCAAAGTAGGATTCCGAGCCCTGCCACGAAGATGCTATGTCGGCCTCTGGTGCAGCAGAAGGGGGAACACGCATCTTGCAGCTCATCAGACAGTTCAGACTTTCAAACACGCTGGATGTTGTCACCCTCACCTTGGCGGAAGCCGATCGTTGGTGCTGGGAAAGCACTTATGCTGGCTTCTGATGCATCAGAGAAGGATCGCTGACTCTTGGCGCTGCTCATAACTTCCTTCTCAAACTTTCAGGTGCGCTCTGGAAGGGAAATTGGAGCATGATATTGTTCGAAAATACGCCCCGAATGTCATTCATGCAGAAGTTACACATGTTACTCACTGAAAGTTGGAAGTGTTTGCATGGGACACAGTGTGAGTGATGTTGGCAGCCATTGGTCCTCATTACACTTGCAAAGTAGGATTCCGAGCCCTGCCACGAAGATGCTATGTCGGCCTCTGGTGCAGCAGAAGGGGGAACACACATCTTGCAGCTCGTCTGACAGTTCAGAGTTTCAAACACGCTGGATGTTGTCGCCCTCACCTTGGCGAAAGCCGATCGTTGGTGCTGGCAAAGCACTTATGCTGGCTTCTGATGCATCAGAGAAGGATCGCTGACTCTTGGCGCTGCTCATAACTTCCTTCTCAAACTTTCAGGTGCGCTCTGGAAGGGAAATTGGAGCATGATATTGTTCGAAAATAAACCCCGAATGTCATTTATGCAGAAGTTACACATGTTACTCACTGAAACTTGGAAGTGTTTGCATGGGACACAGTGTGAGTGATGTCATTGGCAGCCATTGGTCCTCATTACACTTGCAAAGTAGGATTCCGAGCCCTGCCACGAAGATGCTATGTCGGCCTCTGGTGCAGCAGAAGGGGGAACACACATCTTGCAGCTCGTCTGACAGTTCAGACTTTCAAACACGCTGGATGTTGTCGCCCTCACCTTGGCGAAAGCCGATCGTTGGTGCTGGGAAAGCACTTATGCTGGCTTCTGATGCATCAGAGAAGGATCGCTGACTCTTGGCGCTGCTCATAACTTCCTTCTCAAACTTTCAGGTGCGCTCTGGAAGGGAAATTGGAGCATGATATTGTTCGAAAATACGCCCCGAATGTCATTCATGCAGAAGTTACACATGTTACTCACTGAAACTTGGAAGTGTTTGCATGGGACACAGTGTGAGTGATGTCATTGGCAGCCATTGGTCCTCATTACACTTGCAAAGTAGGATTCCGAGCCCTGCCACGAAGATGCTATGTCGGCCTCTGGTGCAGCAGAAGGGGGAACACACATCTTGCAGCTCGTCTGACAGTTCAGACTTTCAAACACGCTGGATGTTGTCGCCCTCACCTTGGCGAAAGCCGATCGTTGGTGCTGGGAAAGCACTTATGCTGGCTTCTGATGCATCAGAGAAGGATCGCTGACTCTTGGCGCTGCTCATAACTTCCTTCTCAAACTTTCAGGTGCGCTCTGGAAGGGAAATTGGAGCATGATATTGTTCGAAAATACGCCCCGAATGTCATTCATGCAGAAGTTACACATGTTACTCACTGAAACTTGGAAGTGTTTGCATGGGACACAGTGTGAGTGATGTCATTGGCAGCCATTGGTCCTCATTACACTTGCAAAGTAGGATTCCGAGCCCTGCCACGAAGATGCTATGTCGGCCTCTGGTGCAGCAGAAGGGGGAACACACATCTTGCAGCTCGTCTGACAGTTCAGAGTTTCAAACACGCTGGATGTTGTCGCCCTCACCTTGGCGAAAGCCGATCGTTGGTGCTGGGAAAGCACTTATGCTGGCTTCTGATGCATCAGAGAAGGATCGCTGACTCTTGGCGCTGCTCATAACTTCCTTCTCAAACTTTCAGGTGCGCTCTGGAAGGGAAATTGGAGCATGATATTGTTCGAAAATACGCCCCGAATGTCATTCATGCAGAAGTTACACATGTTACTCACTGAAACTTGGAAGTGTTTGCATGGGACACAGTGTGAGTGATGTCATTGGCAGCCATTGGTCCTCATTACACTTGCAAAGTAGGATTCCGAGCCCTGCCACGAAGATGCTATGTCGGCCTCTGGTGCAGCAGAAGGGGGAACACACATCTTGGTCAGTTCAGACTTTCAAACACGCTGGATGTTGTCGCCCTCACCTTGTTTGGTCTAGCCTCACTGGGGACCCAGGCTGAAGCGGGACCTCCTTGCTTCCACAAGGTCCTGAAGAGAAGGCCTTGTGAAGGCCGAGGTCATTGGTGCTGGGAAAGTACTTGTGTTGGCCTCTGATGCATCAGAGAGAGATTGCCAAAGCTCGCTGCTGCTGATAACTTCTTTTACAAGCTTTCCGACATACTCTGGAAATGAAATCTTCACATTACTTCATTCCAAAAGGCTCCCCTCAAGTCACTCATTTGGGATGAAGCATAATACTTACTGTAAGTGGTAGCTGTTTTGATGGGGCACACTGTGTGATGGCCTTTTCGCGCCTTGGTAGTCTTCATCATCCAGCGTGAATTGCCTTCCTTTGTCTTCGCCTGGGACCGGTCTGCATTTTCATTGAAGTGGAGGATGGCAAGCTGCGTCCTGTAAGTTGAGGATATCGCATCGGATGGCAATGCTGCCTAATGATCTGGAGTACGTGGATGTGGTTACGTGCTGACTCTTGGAATAAACCAACTGCCTCTAGACAGAGGACAGAACTACAATATAATATTACCTTGCGAGCATCCCTGCTGGAGAAAATGCCATAGACTTTGGCGCGAAGTCAATCAAGATGCTGTGGAATGCCTCCAGAGCAAACGTTTGGCCATGGGGGGACATCTGTGTGATATCCTTGAGGAGACGCTTGTCCTCAGTGATGTGCTTGAATTGCTCGTATGCCTGGGACTCTTGAGGAAAAGGTATGCTTTAAAACAAGTTCTTTAGACAAGGGCAAAAACAACTCACTAGGGTCCATCCAAACTCTTGTCTCCTCTGGCATGTCGCTGTGGAGACACCTTGGGTACAGTCCACCATGTCCAGAGTGCTGGTTGATGACGTGATTTTTCATACTCCGCCAGACGTCGACGACCAGCTCTGCATTGCCCCCTCCAGCGCGGGCTGCCCAGTACATGTGGTTGGTAGTTGACTGAATCCAGAGGTCCAGCTCCTTGCATCCAGCCCGCTTGCTTGCCGCAGCTAGCTTTTTCTTGACACCTTAATTTTAAAAAGGCATATCAGGGAAGCCTGCAGCACATTCTGTGCAAGCAAGCATCTTTTCAATCATGCTCTCAACTTTCTTACCTTTTGAGATGTGCCAAATGTCAAAGTAGTGCTTGATCTTGGGTTCACGGGTCTGCATGTGCTTTCGTATGGCAGGGTGACGGTCAGTTGTGAGAGACCGGATCTTGATACCTGTGTTATGCATTGTCGGTGGGATAACGATAAATTGTCTACCATATAAACCTTTGTGGCATGCCATACATTTCTCCTTGAAGAATTCCAGCTGCTTGATTAGGCCTTCCTTCTCCATGTTCACGCTGGCCATTGCCTGCTCCGACTGCATGAAGACGGGTTTCAAACATTACATTCCTGTATTTCCACTCTACATACCAACGGCTTACATAAATATTTATCACTGAATTACTGCAACAACTTTCCACAGACGTGTCTACTGACCTCCCCCAGCTGGACCTGGACCGAGTGAAGAATTCTGTTGATCTGCTCAACATGCGTGGTGTATGTCAGGAACTTGGCAGAAAACCCAGGGGAGTCAAATCGTCCATCACCGGTGACATCAACCTCTTGGTTGTTCAACTGGTCCATGAGTTCAGCTTGTTCTTGTAGCCAGATCTGTTCAAATGTTATTCCATTTCTTGACTAGCCCAGTGTAAAATTACAACTTAGTTTGATTGTGCACTACTGCAGCGGTAGTTACTACAAAACAACAAAAAAGTGATGTCAGGAGAAGTGTGTTCGTTTAATCTGAACTTCATTTCTGCCTTCTGGCTAACGAGAATTGAACTTTTTTGAAAACATCTGGTCAAGCTGGGGTAAATATATCAGTATGGTTTGTTGGTCACCTTTTCTATCGCAGGAAAAAGGAGGGCATCCTGATAGTTGTAGAAGGTCCGGTCACTTGGGACCTGCACATTCATGTGGCGCAGCATCCTCAGTGTGGAAGCTACATTTGCTCCTGAAAAGAGGAGGTGGCTGGACAGCAGAAGGTTTCCTGCTGCCCTTCCATTGATGACAGGCTGGCTGTTCCACGTCCGGACATGCTCCAGAGGACAGATGCTGATGACATTGATGAGGCTGCCTTTGGTGGTAATGGTGGTTTCACAAGGCCTCGAGCACTCTGGGCATGTCTGGAACAGCTCCCTCAGACAGCTCTCAAAGACCAAGAACTGCCGTTCTTCTTCTGGGGGGGCCGGTGTACTCTCTGCGGATGACTCACTGGAATCAGAATAGTGCCAACTGTTAGGCCCAAAACCCATGCAGCTGTGAAGAGCCCACCTTTCGGTATCGTCATGGTAGGTTGGAGAGTAGCTGGAGTCAGAGTCTAGCCTGTCACCCTGTGGAGATGTGCAGTCAAGTGGATCACTGCTGCATGTGGCCGGGACGAAGGGTGGAAGCAGCAAGGGCTCCTCTGTGACACGGCCAGGAGAAGTCGCAGCTGGCGTCACTGTAGGGAAACAAATATTCATCCACACAGAATGGACGAAATGCAATAAGGACTTACAGACAGCTTCAGATCTAGTGCTGTGTTCGACAGAACCATTGTCCTGGTACGGACCACTGCTGGCTGCAGCTGTTGAAAGCCTTGCCTCAGAGGGATCTGGTTGAAGATCCTTGCTCTGAAAGATGGTTGTACAAAGGCCGATCAGTCACTTCGGTTTACAAAGCTGGAGGTGGTGCAACATAGCATTTCAGGATTGCTCTACATTCCATGCCTTCACTATAAATACACCGATTTGGGAACTTGATTAGTTTCTATCGGGTGCACGGCATCGTGAATCACAGCATTTACAACCAAACGCCATGTCTGCGCGAAATTTGAGCGCGAACAATGCACCGTTTTAGCCGGCGGAAGCATTGTACGGCGCGCGTAAAATTGCCGAACAAGCTGTATATCAAAGTTTCTAAGCTTATTTAGCCGACCCCACACTTACGAACGCGAAGCACGGAACACTGTTACTTCTTTCGCTTCTGCAAATGATGACCATTCGCGTCATGATACAGCCACGTAACTTTTAGAACAAACTATATCTTCAGCCTGACGCATGTTCGAGTCGGCGATCCTACAGAACGACACTGTCGAGCCATGCTAAGAAAATTAATTCATAGAAATACTTACCAGTACTCTTTGGCGCTTCGGGGCTTGTTGCTCGGTTCCATCGACGACGGGAAGTCGAAGCGTGGGCATAGCGTTCCAACGCAGGCGAGAGTGACTCACGTCGGGCCGATGGAAAGCGCTTATCTCGAAGTGTTCAGAGCAGAAGCGGACACACTTTGGTAGCGTCTCGGTGTTATCGAGCCCCGCGCAACGTAGCCATGCACTACGTCGCGGTTCGTCCTTCGGCAAGGCGAACAAACGTAGGCCCTTGTGCCAATTTTTCTTAGTCCGATGAGGGCACAACCTCACCGCACAAACGTCCGGCATCGCGAAAATATCACTCGCGAACCGAACAACGCTCGCAACAAAACGCGATGGCGTCCCACAGATCACACGAAAAAGTGTAGATCCAAGGATGTCGCAGGATAGCAAAAGTAGGAAGTGGGGCACACAGGACCTTCTGGGAGTAAGGACCGCGTGCACCAACAACCGACAAGTAAAAGAAGCGAGGCGAGCGCTTCCTCGGAGCAGGCCGAAGCCACCGCGGTAGGGCGCATCACTCCTATGGCAGCAGACGAGGAGAAAACATAGTCCGGCTGCTTCGGGCTTGTTTTTTTTTTAGTGATACGCTCTATGAACCACAACTATGTCGCGGATTTATCAAATTATTGTATCCTGCGTGTCCAGAAAGAGTAATAGAAATTAGTTCGATTATTTTCGCGGTTTTCATTTCACTTCAGTCAAGTCATTGGCGAAAGCAAATAGTCCGCGCGTAATTTTATTTCTGTTGGCTTATTTTGCGGCTATATTATCTACGAATGCAACTACTTATTCACGGAAACTTAAAAAACAAAATAAAGCCAAAGCAAAGCCTCCACAGAGCTGACTGAAAGGCACTCGACGCGTTTGTAGACTCCGCCCATCGTATGAGGCCGAATTCAAAAAAAAAAGGCGGGAGCCGGACGTTAATTAGATTTAATTGAGGAAATCGGCCACACAGGGCAATAAGTCGCAGCTCCTAAGAATGCTGGGAACGTGTACATCAAGTTCCCGCGGCAAAAAGACATGTTCAGAATCCTCTTCAGTGCACCTTTAAGAGAGATAGCTCGGGAGCTTCAGGCGTTTACATCGGCGTGCTCATTAAATGTGGGAAGACCAAACCCTAACATACCCGGATGTTTCATTTCTGGGAACATCCCTTGTAAGAAAAGCAGCGGCATCTGCCCTATGAATTTTGGACTACTATTGTGATTTAGAGCCACCTTCGCAATATCCGTTAAAGTTCCTTGTTATATCAGTAAATCAATTTTATAAACGTGTGCATCAATATACGACAAATCGTATGACACTATCCGAAACCCCCTGCGAGAAACGGTTCTCCCGAAATATCTGTCTGAAAGTCCTCAGAATTCACGGTTTGTAGGCGGAAAGGTCGTCGTCCTGACTCGCACACATTATTTGGTCTTCAGAATAAGTTATTTATTCCTCAGCAACATGCCAAGTCATTTGACACCACTTGGAACATTCTGCGTTAAACACGTGGCCTCGAATTTGTATGCAAATGGCCGTTCCGCGGTGAAAACGGGAGGGGGGGGGGGGGGGGGGGAGACTATTCGATGGCCGCTATGCTGGCACATAATTAACAGATCAAAAGTATCTGTATCATAATGGACGCTTGGGCGAGTTGGGGACGGTTCAATTGCCACGTAGCGCTTACACGGACAAAGGTAGACAGAGGACGGGCGCTATAAATAGCGCCCGTCCTGTTTTTCTCCCTGTGTCCGTGTCTCTTTAGCGCTATGTGGCAAGTGTATGGGTATCAATCCATACGCTGCGCGCCTGGTTATTGTTTTGGTTTTGACCTTCATTGCAGAGAGACGCGTCCTTGATAAATGTAAGCAGTAAGAGTTACCGCTCTTAAAAACATCTAGGCGTCCATAGAGCAATTTTTGCCCCGCATCTTCGTTTTGAGCCCTGGCGCGAGTTGGTTTGCTACGAGAATTCCTCAATGCCTCCGTATCCTTTAAGTTTCCATCTGGCATATGAATGAATGAATGAATGAATGAATGAATGAATGAATGAATGAATGAATGAATGAATGAATGAATGAATGAATGAATGAATGAATGAATGAATGAATGTTTATTTCGCTTTTTGCCTTACAGAAAGGGTGGGTGACGAAATAAAAGCGGTTCGCAATAACCGCTTCATGGGCTTCGTCACCTGTATTCCGCGGTTTCACACATGAACGAAGCAAGAAGACTGCTTTCCTCAAAGATATTCTGGTGTTTCTAAATTGTACCAGCGTCCGACAAAGATGCGAAGGTCGAAACCGTATTCTTTCGATTTTCACTGGCTACAGTTCATAACACAATTTCTGATCAGCCTTCCGCTTTTCCTGGTCCCTAAAAGGCTTACACGATGGGCTTAAGTCTGTGCTTTCACAAAGACAAGAAACGGTGGTTTCTGAAGGCGGAAATGTATTGGAAATGTATGTACAGGAAGGGAGGAAGTGGAGTGAAAGAAGGAATAGGGGCCGTAGTGAAGAAAATTAAAATTGTATTTGAGGAAAGGAAATTACGCATTAACTGTCTCGCATATCTCGGTGGACACTAGTCGAAAATTGTATTTGACGAAAGGAAGTTGCGCAGTAACTGTGTCACATATTTCGGTGGACAACCGTCAAAATTCGCGCGTGGTGACACCACGACAATTTGGAACAATCTGAAACGCGGACAAAAACGCCTTGCTCGTCAGTATATTGGTTCTTTAGGAAAGGAAATGTATCTGTCTCGCATACTTCGGTGCACACCTGAACCTTGCCGTAACGGGAAGGGAGGAAGATGGGAGTGAACGAAGACACCGTATTCACTAGACGCACCTTTATTCATTCCAAACCATCGAGCAGGCATGGCGGAGTGGTACCGTGCTCGACTCGCACTCCGGAGACCGGGGTTCGATTCCAAAGCTCGGCCAATTTCTTACTCGGTTTTATTTATTTATCTGGTCTGACTAGAAAGGTTAATTGGACTAATTGGTTAAGTAAGCAATTAACTAAACGCAGTCGAGTGAGTGAGTAGAAACTTTATTGATTTCTAAGATTTAGCCTGCGGTGGAGGTCTTCTTCAAGTCTTCTCTTCAAGTCTTGAGGTTGCCTCCTTAGCCTTGGGTGGTCCCCTAGTCCAGGGCTCCACTGAGTCTGACCACCTCGCTTGCGTGTGCTATGAGTGCCCTTTGGGCCTCTAGCTCGCAGCTGGTGAGCCGGCTCTCCCATTGCTCCGCACTTGGTGTGTCGTGTTTGTGGAACGATATGTTTCTGTCGCATTCCCATGTTATGTGGTATAGTGTTGGCCTCGCTTCGCACCAAGGGCATGTGCGCGCTATTGTGTCGGGAACATCTTGCTTAGTATATATAAGTTGGGGAAGGAGCCTGTCTGTAGCTTCCGCCATTTTGCGGGTTCTTCCTTGCTTAGCTCTCTGTGTGGTGGGGGGTATTTGTATCTTAGCCCCCTGTATAAACTTAGTGTTTCAGAGTACCCAGCCCCTAGGCTAGTCCAGAGCTCCTCCGGGGCTTGTGACCCCCCAGCTCGGATAGTAAGCCCTCTAGCTAGTTCGTCCGCCCTTTCGTTGCCCCAGACCCCCGCGTGGCCTGGTATCCAAATTATGTTATGTTTCTCTCTCCTCCCCGAGGGTGTCCCCTCGCTGAGGATCATGAGTGTCGTTTTGCCTACCCTTCCTTTTGTGTAGTTTCGACACGCTTCTTGTGAGTCTCTTAAGATATTCAAGGGTCTCCCCTTTCTATCCCCCTCCCTCACTGCTAGGGCTATCGCTATCTCCTCCGCCTCTGCTACATTTGATGCCCTGGCCGTGAGGCTCGTTATGTGTTCTCCCTGGTGGTTGACGACTACCGCCACCATTTTATTTCCTCGTTCGCCATAGTACGGGGAAGCGTCGGTGTATACCATGCTGTCCCTGTGCCCTATTGTTTTTTCATAGTATTCTGCCCTGGCTCTCCTCCTGCTGGCATGGAGGTTTGGGTCCATGTTGCGGGGGATGGGTTGTACGCTTATGTTTCTTCTTAGTGCGTCTGGTATGTTTGCCCTGTTGTTGTGATGGTTCTCCGTCTCCCGACCCAACCTAGTCAGAAGTGCTCGTCCGGTTCTTGTGTCGCTGAGTCTTTGAAGTTGTGCCTTTATTTGGCATTCACTCCGCTCTTCAAAAGTGTTGTTTAGCCCTAGTTGCATTAGCTTCTCGTTGGACGTGTGCCTTGGTAGATGTAAGGCTATCTTGTACGCTTTGCGAAGGATAGCTTCTGCTTGCTCTCTTTCAGCTTTGATGGTATCGTGGTATGGTAGTGAGTATGTTATTCGACTGACTATCAGGCTGTTCCCCAGTCTGATTGTGTCTTCTTCCTTCATGCCATGCCTTTTGCTGGCTACTCTATTTATCATTCGGCCTACTTGCTCCGCCGCTTTGCGTAGCAGGCTTAGTGTGTGGCTGCATTTCCTGCTACCTTGCAGCCACATACCGAGTCTTATCATTCTTTGTTCCGGTATGTTCTGCCCTTCCAGTTTCACTTCGAGGTTAGCCTCTGTAGGGTGCCTTCCTACTCTGAGAAGTTCGGACTTTTCGGTGGAACACCTTAGTTCCCTCTTCTTCATGTATCCTTCAATGCAGGTGGCTGCCGCTTGTAGACTTTCTTGTTTGCTTCCTAACGAGCCTTCGCTGGTCCATATGGTGATGTCATCCGCATACATTGCGTGTCTGATCCCTTGTATCTGGCTGAGCTCTTTGGCTAGCATGATCATTGATATGTTGAAGAGTACTGGTGATATCACTGAGCCTTGTGGAGTTCCCCTGCATGGTGTTTGAAAGACCTCGCTTCGTAGGTCTCCCAAACCCACAGTTGCAGTTCTGTTTGTGATGAAGCTTCTCACGTAGTCGTGTGTTTTCTTTCCGCAGTTGGTGGCGTTGATGCCTTCCATGATTGCTGCGTGGGATACGTTGTCGAAGGCCCCTTTGATGTCCACGGCCATGACTACGTTTTCCCCTTTGCTTGGCATTGTTTCTAGTACTTCTTCTTTGAGCTGAAGCAGCACGTCTTGGGTCGATAGATGTTCCCTGAAGCCGAACATGGTGTTGGGGTACCATCCTCCGTCTTCTAGGTGTCTTTGTATTCTTTTAGTGATGATTCTTTCGAAAAGCTTGCCCAGACACGATGTTAGCGAGATAGGTCTGAGATTTTCTATCTGCAGCTTTTTGCCTGGTTTGGGTATCATAACGACTTCCGCGTGTTTCCACTCTTTCGGAACCGTTCCCTCTTCCCAGAGTTTGTTTAAGTATTTTGTGAGCTGTTCTACCGCTTCATCGCTGAGATTTCTTATCAGCGAGTTCTGGATCTTGTCCGCCCCCGCTGCCGTGTTCTTTGTCGTTGCCCTTATGGCTTGAATAACTTCTTCTCTTGTTATCGGTTTGTCCATGTCCTGGTTTTCTTTCCCTTGTTATTCTCCTTGGTAGGCTTTCACCTGTTCTTTTCCGTAGCATTTCTCTTTTGCTGCTTGGATTAGCTGCTCCTCCGTCCCTTCGTATTGGTGGATCAGTCTTTGTATCGATTTGTTACTTTCTGCTTTGTTCTTCGATGGGTCCATGAGCTTCCTTAGTATTTGCCACGTTCTGGCCGTGCCTAGGGTGCCATTCAGTGTTGTGCTGAATGGTTGCCATCCCTGTCTAGCCAGTTGTGTTGCGTATTCTTCCGCTCGCTTGGTGATTTCTGCTATCTTCTTTTTTAGTTTCCTGTTAAGCTTCTGTTTCTTCCAGCGTTTGGTTAGGCTTTTCCTTGCCTCCCATAGGCCGAGGAGTCGTTTGTCTACCTCTGGTGCCTGTTCTGTGCGGTTAACTTCTTTGGTATATGTATCTCTTATTTGTTTAAGTTGCTGGCTCCATTCTTATAAAGACGTGATGTCGCCTTTGATGTTTTTGCAGTGGGTGCGGAAAGCGTCCCAGTCTGTCAGTCTTGCCTTGCCTATTTTCCTTCTGATGCTTTCGGCTTCAATGGCCACTCTGATTATAAAGTGGTCGCTGCTTAGGTTCTCCTGTGTGTTTTCCCACTCTGCTTGTTTAGCTCCTCTGACAAAGGTTAGGTCGGGACAGGTGTCTACGCTTACGCTGTTGCCTTGCCTTGTGGGTTGGCTCTCATCCGTAAGTAGCTCGCAGCCTGTGTTTTCTGCTGCTGTACATATGCTCCGCCCTTTTATGTCCTCTTTTTTGCTGCCCCATTGCGGGCTTTTCGCGTTGAAGTCTCCTGCTATAACTAGGGTGTTCTGCCCTGCAAGTTTCTTTGCCTCCGCGAAAAGCTTGATGAAGTCTCCCCTGTATTTAGGTGGGCTATATATGTTTATAACAAAGGTGCTTTTTGCTTTCCTTTTCCTTTTGGGAATTATTTCAGTTATCACGTGTTCTAGGTGTGTTTCTGCTATTTCCCCATGATTTATTGCTGTTATTTTGTCGCTAATAAGTGTTGCTGTTTTCCCTTTTTCCTGGCATGAGTAGCCTCTTAGGGTTGGGGTACAGTTTGTTTCTTGTAATAAGATTAGGTCTGGTGGGGTTCCCCTAGTGCTAATGAATTGCTGCAGGAGCCCCTGCTTGCGCCTGTAGCCCCAGCAGTTCCATTGCCAAATCTCTAGTTGTTGTCCTCCTGCCATGTTGCTGTGTTGCAGCTACTATTGTTCCCTTGTCGAACTTACTTGGAGCATCACTATACGATCCCTTTAATTGGTTGCATGATTAGTAGCCAAAGTACAATTGGCCCCGTTTGAAATTCGCGCACTGTGACGTCACGACCGTTTCGACCAACTGAAAAGCGTGACATTTCTGTCGACAACAACTGCTTACAACGATGAGGCATTAAAGGCTTCCGCCTTAAAAAACACCCGGTGAGAGAGCGCACTGGCGGCTGCGTCTGCTGCCTCATTTTCTGCGAACCCCTGATAAGCAGGGGCCCATACAAGGTAACGGTGCGCAAGGTCCGTATCCCGTATCCAATTTAGATAGATTCGACAAGCTATGAAGGTAGTTCAGCCATGATCGACGTTCCGATAGGCCCCTCATGAGTCGGTGATTATGTGTTTTGAATCGCAATTTGAGTCTGCGAAAGCAATCGTGACCTCTTCTGCGTGTGTGGCACTGCGGGCTCTTAAGGCGAGGCCGTTAACTGTGTTGCTATTGTGAACTACTGCGGCCCTGTACGAACAACCGTGGTGAGGACTTGAGACGTCCACGTAATATACACCTGTTTTGTTGCCATAATGTTGGGCCAGGGCTTCCACTAGTGCCAGGCGCAGAACATTGTGGTCTTCTTGTTACATGTTGGTTGGAAGGGGTCGCACATAGGGCCACGTCTCCGCAGTTCTGGGATGGAAATCCTGTCTCCATGAGAGTGATGTGTTGTATATCGAGTCGGGTAAGAAGGCGGCGGCCCAATTGTTGCGATTTGTTTGTGGCTGTCACAAGTCCACTCGTTCCATCTTCAGTGGGAGCTGGCAGTAGGGCGTGTGGGGGCTGTTGTTTCGCGCATCACCAACGGCCGTCTGACAAACATTGCGATCATCATCGTGAACAGCGCGCAGAGTTTATTTAGGCTAATTTATATATAGGCCGACCTGTTATATAGGTCGTCACTTATACCTAGGCATTCTTAGTGACAGCTTCGGCGCACAGGCACCTTGGAATATGTGGAGCGTTTCTTTTTCGTAAGTACACCTACACCTATGTCTCGAATCTCAGCTTTTTAGTTCCATGCTAGCATGGGTTGAAATACATAGCTGGGGGCATATTCTCCACCGCTCTCAATACTAAAAAGTTACTGCCGCCGCGGTGGCTCAGTGGCTATGGTGCTCGGCTGCTGGCCCGAAAGACGCGGGTTCGATACCGGCCTCGCGAGACAACTCGAGAAGATCGAAGGCATACAGCACGCAATATGCTGACGACGTCACGGTCTGGGTTACCACTGGGTCGCTCGGCCAGAAAGAAGAACGACTGCAAGCAGCGGCTACCTGCGTGGAAGAATATGTCAGTGCACGAGGCCTCGCCTGCTCCACCGAAAAATCAGAACTCCTGCGAGTCCACAAAGGAAAACACAAGGAAGGATCCCTCAATGTCGCCCTCGAAGGACAGCTAATTCCCGAACGAGACAAGATACGAGTCTTGGGAATGTGGCTGCAGAGCAACCAGCGATGCGGCCATACGCTCGGCCTTCTCAAGCAATCGACCACTCAGGTCGCCAGAATGATCACGCGCGTGTCGCAGAAGCGGAGCGGCATGCGAGAGGGGGATACCCTGCGCCTGGTTCAGAGCCTGGTGGTCAGTCGCGTGGGTTACGCCCTCCCGTACTTCAACCTCAACAAAGGAGAAGTGGATAGTGCAGATATCATACTCCGCAAAGCTTACAAGACAGCCCTGCATCTACCAATGAACACCTCCAACGAAAAACTACTGGCTCTTGGAATTTACAACACCTTCGAAGAGATCAAAGAAGCCCAACTGGTCACGCAGTTAGCTAGGCTCCAGCAGACTCCTACGGGGCGCTCGCTCCTTAGGCGATTGGGGCTAGGTGGAACTGCGGAATTCGAGAATCGTACTGCGAGCATACCGGACGCAATCCGCCAGACGCTAAAGGTTCGCTCCCTTCCCCGGAACATGGACCCCAACTTGCAAGCGGCCCGTAGGGCAGCCCGGGCGAGGTATGTACAACCAAATCTAGCTACAAAATCCACAACGCTATACACGGACGCGGCTCCATATACAGGAAGCTCACATAACAGCACAGTGGCGGTAGTTATTGATTCGAACTTAAAGGAATTAGCTAGCGCCTCAGTGAGGGATTGCACGGTAACCGAAGGGGAGGAGCTGGCCGTAGCTCTAGCGGCGGTAGCCGGTTATCGAAGCAACATGTCCCTTACCATCCTTACAGATTCGAGAGAAGCGTGCCGTAACTACATCAACGGCCGCATAGGTCGCGCCGCGCTCCGGCTCCTTCAGAGCGCGACCCCACCAAAAGTCACACATAGCATTTACTGGGTGCCAGGACACACCGACATAGCGGGGAACGAACGCGCCGACGAGGTAGCTCGAGGGTACACGAGCCGAGCTTCCTCCCAATCGGACGATCTACCCGACCGAGTCAGCCCTACGTACTCAGATATTCTCAACTACTATAAGGGGGCACGGATCCTCTATCTGCCGCCTCATCCTGATCTAAATCAACTAGAGGCAGTGTATTGGCGAAGATTGCAGGCAGGAACATTCCCAAACCTGCATATCCTTAGCAAGATTTACCCGACGCAATATCGGGACACTTGCCCGTGGTGTGGCAGCAAACCATCGTTGTACCACATCACGTGGGAATGCAGTAAAAACGACAGCTTTCGCAAAGACCCGAGTGCAGAACTGTGGGAGAGCCGGCTCTCCAGCGGCGATCTGGGTTGCCAACAAGGTCTGATCCAGCACGCCCAACGAGCAGCGAAGCTCAGCGGGGTCCCTGGAATAGGGGCACCGACCCTGTGAGAAGAAAGAAGATGGACCTCTTCTTTCTCGTCTGCTACTAGCACCTTTCTAGAGCAATAAAAGTCTTTCCTAACTACCTACCTACCCGGCCGCGGCGATTGAATTTCTTTGGAGGAGAAATTCGAGGCCCGTGTACTGTGCGATGTCAGTGCACGTTAAAGAACCCCAGGTGGTCGAAATTTCCGGAGCCCTCCACTACGGCGTCTCTCATAGCCTTAGTCGCTTTGGGACGTTAAACCCCATAAACCAACCAACTAAAAAGTTACTAAAACGCTCACAATGCCGCCATATGCAACGCTCCCATTGGTCGGCCTTGGCCGGCGGTTTTTTGCGTCAACGGTGACGTAGTGTACACGGCTGAAGTGGTGACGTTGCGCACCTAATTATGCGGGCTGAAACTTGAGAGCGAAAAAGGCAGCTCATAAACCGCTCTCAATCTTTGTGATCGAATATGGCGGCGGTTAATGCTCCGTACTTCACGGTGCACGGGTTGCTTCGGCGGCGCGAGCAACGACGTCGGAGAGTGCATGACGACGCATTTGCCATGCCAGGCGAGTTATTCCGGCGCG
This sequence comes from Amblyomma mixtum, assembly GCF_055824585.1. NCBI lineage: Eukaryota > Metazoa > Arthropoda > Arachnida > Ixodida > Ixodidae > Amblyomma > Amblyomma mixtum. The sequence continues at coordinate 54,340,433 of NC_143015.1, forward strand.
AATTTCGCCTAGAGAAGTACACTGCGCGGCGGCTGTGTGACGAGCTCGCCGGTGAACTGGGAGGCTGCTTGCGAACGAACGCGTTGTCAGTGGAGCGCAAAGTTCTGTGCGCGCTTCGCTTTTTTGCAACAGGCGGTTTCCAAAGCGCCATCGGCAACGAGGCCAGCGTCAGCGTTGCACTGCCAACGGCCAGCAGGTGCGTGCGGCGGGTGGCCGAAGCTATTTATTTTTTTTTTATTTATTAATACTGCAATCCCAGGAAGGGATTTTCGCAGGGTGAGCATACAGAAAATAGGTAAGTACAAATATTAAGAAAAAAAAAGTACAAAGGCCACAAAATAATAATAAGCAACAAAAACACAACAGAAAAAATGAAAGGCTCAATGACGTAACACAACAAAAAAGTACACTAAGGTTTGGGGCATATAAATACACTACTATCAAGTCATCAGTGAACATGGTCAACAGGGAATTAATTAAATGAAGAAAGAGCACCAAAACGATCACAATATTAAATTCAGTTCAAAAAAAAAATGGGAAACGGGAATGCATGACAGAGGACATTATTGTGCACTGAGGTTGCCGATGAATGATGTTACAGATAGCTGTAGGACTTCGTCGTTAGTAAGTTGATTCCACTCCGTTAGTGTTCGCGGAAAAAAAAGAATATTTAAAGCAGTTATTACGCTTGGTGAAAGGGGTGATTGTAAGATTGTGACGTTGTCTTGTAGAATAACCTGAAGAGAAGGATATTAGTGCATCAATGTTAATTTTAAAATGACCTTTGACCAATTGGTATAAGAACTTTAGTCGAGCAACGCGATTCCTGTCGGTTATAGATATTAAAGCAGCCCTATTTAAGAGGTCACTTACTGATGTGCGTCCATAGCTATTGTAAACAAAACGTACTGCTTTCTTTTGTATTTTTTCAATTTTATTTACGTTTGTTTTGGTGAATGGATCCCAGATTATGGCCGCATAATCTAATTTTGGAAGGACAATCGATATATACGCTAGAAGCCGAACTCGGGGTGTGGAAAGTCTCAATGCACGCCTAAGAAAAAAAAGTTTACGGTTTGCATTATTTACAGTTTGATCAATGTGTTTAGTCCAGCCAAGGTTGTTAGTAATCCATAGCCCTAGATATTTGTAGTGTGAGACTTCGGAAAGAATGTTGTTATCACATGAATATTGGAACATCAGTGGACTTTTCTTGTGAGTGATTCTCATATACACGGTGTTTGAAAGTTGATAGGCACCTGCCATGCATCACACCAGGCATTAATTTTCTGAAAAGCCTCATTAAGTATTACCTGATCTGACATGTTTTTAATTTCGGAGTATAGCACACAATCATCCGCATATCGTTTAATATTAACTGGAATGTCTTTCACGATGTCGTTAATATAAATGATAAACAAGAGTGGCCCAAGCACTGAGCCCATGAGGGATGCCAGAGTCAACAAAAACAGTTTGAGAGGAATGTTCCCCAAAAGAGACATATTGCTGACGGTTATTCAAATATGCTGAAATCCAATTAATGATTTTGTTATTTCTGAGTGTGCTATTAATTTTGGAAAGCAGTTTTTTGTGAGAGACCTTATCAAATGCTTTGGCGAAATCCATAAAAATGGCATCTGTTTGGCTACTATTGTTAATAGCTTTCGCAAAATCATGTATAGTCTGAACTAATTGGGTACAAGTAGAATAACCTTTCCGGAATCCTTGTTGGAAATTTGTAATAAAATTGTGTTGTTCAAGAAAATGGGAAATGTGGGTGTGTATTATGTGTTCCATAATTTTGCAAACTGTCGATGTTAATGAAATCGGTCGGTAATTATTAATGTACTGTTTGTTTCCATTTTTATGAAGTGGTTGGACTCTGGCTGTCCTACAGTCGCCCGGAACCTGTCCTTCGTTTAGAGACATAGAAAAAATTATAAACAAATACTTGGACACCCATTCTGCATACCTCGTTAGGAATATATTGGGTATTTTATCAGGCCCAAGGGATTTTTTTACGTTAAGATTCAAAAGCATTTTAGTTATACCCTGTTCACTGATGACAAGATCAGGCATCGGAGGTAAGCATGATTCGAACACAGGTTGTATGCCTTATCCTTAGTAAAAACGGATTTGAAGTATTCGTTAAAGGCGGTTGATATTACCTTTCCATCATGTGTTAATGTGCCACTGATTTCAAATGCATGGGAATCCCTAGATACTGGTGAGATTGTACGCCAAAATTTTTCAGGTGAGCTAGTTATAAAATTAGGCAACAAATCGCCAAAATAATTTTCTTTATAAAGTGCTACTTGTCCTCGTAGTTGACTTGACAGAGCGGAAATTTTATCCAGCAGGCCTTCAGGATGGACAACTGCTTGCCTTTTCTTTTTCAACTTTTTAATTTTCTACGCATTTGTATTGAAGTGCGGGAAATCCAGGGATTGTCACGTTTTGTCTTTTTAACAATGTTTGGCACAAAACGGCTAATACACATCATAACCAGATCCTTGAAAGAAATCCACAGATCGTCTACATTTGCGGTAGACCTCGAAAAGCTATCAAAATAAAAGGATAAGGTATCGATTATTGATGTGTCATCAGCGCGTGAGAAGTTAGGAAAACATGACTGCTTTGGATGCCTGTCAATAGCGGCATCAGATAAGGTAAGGAACACGGCCTGGTGATCGGAGATTCCTGGGATTCTTTCGCATTTTGTTTTAGTACTAATAGATCCGCTTACGAAGAAAAGGTCCAGTATAGATTTAGCGCTATCATGTACCCTGGTGTACTCGTCAACAAGTTCGGATAAATCAAATGCAAATGCTATGTCCAACATGGCATCACCTGTTTTGTCGTTATGGTTTTTGAGGGACATCGTGCGCCAGTCAATATTAGGCAGATTAAAGTCGCCAGCTAGAATTATCCGATCGCCAGGTTTTAAATATGTGTTCATGTAAGTTTTCAAATCATTTAACACCGATATGGAAGAAGAAGGGGGCCTGTACAACACACCTATAATGTACCTGATTGTACCACAATATGTTTTACTGTGAAGGTTGGATCGTAAACAGGCTGGGTTCTCTTCCCGGCGAGCCCCGAAGAGAAGGCGGCGGCGAAGGAGGGCTTCCATCGCCCCGGCAGCATCCCCGGAGTCGTTGGGTGTGTGGATGGCACCCTCATCGCCATCAAGGCGCCGCGGGGCAATGCTGCCCACAGGGCAGCCTTGTGGAGCCGCAAGGGCTACTACGCCTTAAACACCATGATAGTGAGTAGACTTCATGCTCTCCTCTGCTGTTTTTGACTGCATGGGTTCGGCTGCAAGTCCGTGCAGCGACAGCCGAAGTTCATGTTTGAGTTTGTGCTGTATTTTGTTTTAGGTCTGCGACTCCAACCTTCGAATCCTGGCAGTAGAACCCCGCTGCCCCGGCTCGTGCCACGACGCATTTTCTTGGCGTTACTCGTGGCTGGGGCGTGAGGTGGAGAGAGGCATGTTGGAGGACGGAGAGTTTCTTCTGGGTAAGCAGCAAGAAAGCCCCGTCTCGTTTACATATATCGAGCTACAGTGGTCCGCATGCACTCCAGCTACAAGAATGAAGCGTGCTAGTTGCACTTGGGAATACGCGCTGCGGTATGATACATGCGCCTCGTGCGAATTGTCGCCCTTTGTTGTTACTGAATGCACCAGAAACACAAGGCACAGAAAGTATTGTTTAAATGCATGGTTTTTGAGCCCTAAAAGGCGTTTGTACGACACTTGTGGCGTGTTGGAATTAGTAGTGAATCGTTTACATGAAAATTAGCTTACAAGGGTGGCCTTACATATGTTTTTGGCTAAACAGCTCAGTCGTGCATTACCTACACGCCCATGAATGTCAAGTTCAGCAAAACGTGGCAGTGGGCTGCTATATCTGAATCCTTTATTCTGTAGCAGGGCATACTTGAACGCTGTTGAGATCAGTGACAACAAAGGACATTCTTAACAGCACATCACTCTGGTTATGCAGAAGACAGTGGGTACCCTCTTGAGCCTTGGCTGTTGATACCAGTGCCAGGCCACGCAAGTTCATTGTCTGCAGAGGGGCTCTACAACGCGGCACACACTTCAATGCGATCGGTGGTCGAGCGCGCCATTGGCGTGCTCAATAGCCGCTTCCGGTGCATGCAAATGTACAGGACGCTCCATTACGAGCCAGAGCGAGTGGCTGTCATCATCGCAGCGTGTGCCGCATTGCACAACCTATGCTTGGAGGCCCCTGTGCCAGCGGACGACGAGGATACCCCTGCCCCAGAGGACAACGGCCCGCCTCTCCCTGCCGGCTATTTGCCGTGCACTGAGACCCGCCTGACTTACTTGCGGGGTAAAGCCGTGCGCGCACGTGTCATAAGTCAGCTGCGGACAAACCATCTACAGCAGCGACTGGCACGGTTGCGCAGGCTACACCAGCACAGGCAATGAAATAGCCGGCTAAGTCGTCGCAGCCCCTGAACACAGTGTCCAGGGAATGCTGCTATGTGCCTCGCGGTTGTTTTGGTTGCAGCTAGCCAACTGGCAGCTTCTTTATTGTTTCTTTTTCGAGGTGTATGTCTGGGTGGTGGTGAAAACTTTTAATTGCTGAAATAGAGTTTGGGAGCCACAGAGTGGTCCCGCTACATGGTCGGCGTCCCTAGTCAATGCCCTAGTCAAGTCCCTAGTCAATGACAATGCCCCGTCTCTCGCCCGTTTCACCAGAGCCCTTTGGGACTCAAGCGAGGAGCACATGAGAAGGGCAGTCTCCAATGCCTCTCTGGAAGGGGTAGGGGAAAGGGGGAGGTGGGGATTTTGAGTGCATGCCCACACCATGTGGAAGATATCACAGGGGTCTCCCCACAGTGCGGGCATCGCCCATCCGTGTTAGGATCGTAATGCTTTAAGATTGCAGGACAGAGTAGAGTACCTGTCTGCAGGCACCTTAAAGTTCGCTCCCCCGTCTTACTGAGCCCCTTTGCAGGGGCCGGGAACAGGCGGTCGATGTCGCTATAATGCGTTATAATTTCCCTGAATCGCAGCAGCGGCTGGTTAGTCTCCGAGCCAGAAGAACTGGCATGAGGAGCCCCGTGAGTAAGCGCTCGGGCAGCCGCGTCAGCGGCCTCATTACCTCGTAAGCCCTGGTGGCCAGGAGCCCAAATGATTCTTTTGGGTGTAGGATCAGTTGCAGTCCGTCTTAGAATAGAAGCAGCTAAGGGGGAGATCTCCCCTGCCAAGTAATGGAAGCCTGCAGTGGCAACGAAGCAAGCGTGCACGCCAGCTGCCACTTCGAAGATAGTGCATTTGACCCTACACCTCCCAGTTCACCTTACAGTCACTCCTTCTCCAGTCGAAACTCGCGCCGAAACAACTCTCCCAGAAAGGCAAAGGACTTCATGCACCCTCCTATGCCGTTGCTCACCTGCCTGTGCTGTGCGTGAATAACTAGTGCAATGTTTGAACAAGGCCTGTTGGGACTGGGAGCCCGAGCCAGGGAACGGTCGAGGCGACGGTGAGTCAAATGACTTTTATGTACAGTATGTGCAAGAACTTTTACATGATATAAGGGCCAAGAGCACCACGGGCTAGCACAAAGAATAAGGGCGGCCCCGTCGGCGAGCGTAGCTCCGGCGTGATGGCTCTTCTGTTGCCCGTCTGCTGCTCGGGTTCAGCGTGGCTCCGTTTTTAAAGCCGCCGGTGTCCGTTGCGGCCGCCAGCCGTTCAAATCCTCCAATCAGGTCACGGCACTGTCCACCGTTCAAATTAGACGAATGGTCGAGAGGCGGCCGGCCGTTGAAGGCTTGCAGACAGGAACAGGCGTAAAGCCCCTCGATAATTTGAAAGTAGCTACACTCTCCTCCACTCCGGCGTTTTCCTCCTCGAATATCCTCGCCCGCCGGCTGCGCGCGCTCCACACAGCACGCTTTTTTGGCCATCGCTTGCTCGCCGTCCGGGCAGTGGTGCTTTTTCCACACTCTGTTATTGAATAAAAACACGAGAAAGACATGCGACACGCGTGATTACCACGAGCCACATAAATTATCGTCTCGTACGCGCAATGAAAGTGCCAATTACGAGCGCTTGCGGCACGAACAAAACCACTTGCTGCATATATCTCACATTTTTTTTTACTTTTCAATACCGTATGTCTCGACACGGCATAGTATATGAAGCATAATATATACAATATATTTGAGCATTCCTGAATATTTTCAGCATACCAATGTTTAGTTAAATGTATATTCAGTTCGAACTAATTATCGCGGAAGTACAGTTTATGAAGTTGCTCACGATTGGAGTTTCAGAAGTGCGATGGTTGCTGGGAAAAAGCTGGGGCATTTGCTTCGATGGCCGTCCTAAAATTTTTCATTAAGGTTAAGTCAGAGTTTGGCACCGCGCAGTGCACATGCAACGGCTTAATCGTTTTTGTAGTTGAAAATTTTCACGGCGGCTTGAAAACGAATATGAACTTTTTTCTATTAAACATGAAACGAATTCAGCTCCTGCTGTCGGCTACCTTGAGGTGATGTCGAGCCGAAGCCGCCAAAGATCAGCACACCGATTTTCCGTCATCCAAGGAAAGTGTCCGCACCACAATATTTGGCCCTCTCAATCACCGAAATTTGACCTTGTCTGAATTTCATCAAAATTGGTGTCAAGCCTAATTTTAATATGACCAATTCAATGATGAGCTCCAAAATTAGGTGAGCTGTCCCCAAAATTTGTCGTTCTGGAAAACATAAATTTGACGTCGTCCATATTTGACCAACATTGGGGTCCAACCTCATTTGACTATGGGAAATTCAGTGTTGGCTTCCAAATTTAGGTAGACCACCCACAAAGTTTGGCACACTTGGGCATTTTCCACCCACATTCTATTCCTTTTTAAATCCGCTTAAAGAGATGTTACGTTTGGAAAGAAATAACTGATAGCAACGACCGTGACAAAACCCAAGAGAAAGTTATAGGGTCTTAGCAATTTGGTCATCCATAGTCAAGGCTATCCAAAAGCAAGTGCATGACTAATAGCAGTCTTGATTATAAATACAGTCACAATATGACTTACAGTTTTTCAGATGCAATGTTTATTACAGGTGAGTCGTGTAGTTTTACGCCGAAAATATACATAAAACCTACGAATAAGCCAGCTGTAGACATCTGTCAACCGTTGGGTGCAGTCCTGAAAACAAAACACAGAAAACGAAAACATACTTAGGGAAATGAAACAGCTCAGATGTACGCCTATAGTTTTTGAGCGGATGATGTATTCAACAAAAGGGTACGTGACCATGCTCAACTAAAGCAAATGATCACAAACTCTAGCTATGAATATACAAAAATGGCATGCATTGCATATTTACAATACTTGAGTACATTCAGGCAACAATGGAAAGCACGCAAGTGATTAAAAAATGAATTATTTATGTGAACGCAATATGAGGTCTTTTCCGAGAATGTGGCATTGATAATCTCACCTGGTAGAAGCGTAACGGTTCAGCAAAACAGCTAATAAGCGTAGATCGTTAGACAAGTTCCATTCATCAAAAAAAATCTAGGTTAAATCTCGCTCGGGACATGCGCCGCATTACTGCGATCTGCACCATTACCAGAGGTTCGAAATATTTAAAGCACCGCGGATACCACTGCACGCATACCAACACTTTTGCTTCCACACTTGCTAACACATGCACACACATTGTATGCATCAGCCATCGCTATTATAGCACGTTGAGCGGAACCATGAAGTGACAACAATAACACGCATAACGACGCAACAAGATCAGTGAATTAAGTGAGGTTGTTGGCTTTGTGATGCGCATGCATGCAGTTTCAGTATACACTGTCGCTTGGAAGAAATGCACAGTTGCTCGCAGAGGTGGGCAGTCTTCGTCGGGGTAAAGTTCTTCCGGCCGATGTTGTGCAGCCGCTTTTTTCTTCTAATGCTGTCTTTTTTGCCGCTCGGAATCGCGAAAAGAACAAAGGTTTCTTCTCGCCGGCTTGCGCACTGAAATGCGCGGCAACTCGGCATAGCGCTGCTCTAAAAGAGCGCGAATAACGCGAAGTGCAAGCGCGCAAGGCCAGGAAGCTCGGTCGTAGCAGCGGCGGCTGGCCAAAAAATGGCGCCGACGAAAAATGAAAACACAAAAACAGCGAACTTTCTGTTCTGCGCGCTTCTCCCGGAGACCGACCGCGCAGCATATCACAGTTGAGAAAAGCGCCGATGGGAGAGGTGAGAAAGGAGGATCGGCGAGGGTGCGCGGCGCGGCGGCATAGTTCACATGAAGACGCTACTTTCAAATTATCGAGGGGCTTTAAACGGGCAGCCGGAGAAGCGCCGCAGGTGTCCTAGCCGACGGTGAGGAGGGGGAGGAGGAAGGGTCCGCGCCGGGCCGGGCGCCGACGAGGCGGGATGATTCACGCTGCAAGCCGCGACATGTCCGAGAGAGTCTCGGCCCGCTTTGCGCGACGGCGGGCGCGCAGCGCTGGTTTAGACAGGCCGGCCAGCCAGCGAAATGTGGGCGCCGGCACAACAGCAGCACCGCCGCCAGACAATGCGCCACGAAGGCGAGCTACTTGCGCGTGGCTCGGATGCGGGGCGCTCTCGTACGTCAGGCTCCTCCAAGTTCTTGTCCGCTGTCCAGCCGCAGGTAGCTCCAGGCTCCTTTCCGTGAACAGGTCCCGCTCGTCAGGACAAGATTACTGCTCCGCCGCCTTGTCGCCCAGGTGACTGACCCAGCCTCGCTCGGTCCTTCAGAAGGGCTTGCTTCTCAGCATCGGTCGTTGATCATTCTGCATGTCGCCAAGAACCGACCGACAACAGGCAACACCCAACACGAGCAAGTGCCCTCAGTCACAAGTCAATACACCAGACTTAAAGGTCACAAAAACTACGCTAGCAATGGTTCTGTCCCGTTTTCGCTCCCTCTTCAACAACGGACACATGTTGGATACAAGAACTCTAAAGTAATTAACTCAAAGTGTCAGACACAGGAAATGCACGGAATGAAATGAATCCAAAATAAATTTGCTCTCTTGAGATCACTCGGCCCGGAAAACACTCAGCTGAGGCCACATATGAGGATATCAATTTTTCCCCGATCTACGAGCGAACTTAATAACCGCACGCGAAGTGACAAAATATAAGTCACGAGGAGGCGAAGGCAGCTTTGCTTAGAACGCACAGCTTAGTGCGTCTGCGTTCGCGTTTACCTCGCTTCCAACGGACGTTAAATAATACTCGCTAGCATGGAGCTAAAGTGTCTGCCTCTTTCACTGTGGCTGCGCTTTTTTTTTCTCTCTCTCTCTCTGTACTTCTCCTTCCAGTTTATACGGGAGGTACAGTACGAGAGCGATTCGCTTTCACTCACTAGCGTATTGTCCCTTTCATTGCGCTTCGCTCGCCAGTTGCCACGTCCCATAGCAAGTGCGCAACGCTTCCGATGGGACCGTTCTCTTTGTTCGTGGTGGCAAGTGAGACCCAAGAGTCTTCAATTTCTCGCGCACCCTTTTGCCTCTCCGCTCGATGTTGGGTTCGCCTCTACCCAGCCTTTTGATTTAACGCCTACTGGAGAGCGTTATCCTGACACGCGGCTTTCCATCGCGATAACCGTATTTGGCCGAGCGTTTCAGCGGTTTCTTCTGGCCAATTTCCTTGCCACTGTCACTCCGGCCACGTACAAGATTTCGCTTTTTTAGCCGTACACGCGTTTTCTCTGCGCGTGCGTGCCGCTTCCTGTGGGATCGCGGTTTCTTCCGTAACTGCAGCGGAAAGAGAGAGCCTGCATGAGGGCACGTGCCTTTGCGCGTTTTGCTCTCTCTGTGCTGGCGGCAAGATTCATGCTTGTCCCTCTCATTAATTTTTCGCCTGACGCGCAGCGCTCTCTTGAATATCGGTTTCCTTCCTTGACACTCTTTCCCGCGCGAAAGCTTGCATAGTTTCTTTTTGCAGTTTATCCTACTGCCCAGACCAATCTGCCTCGGCACGCTGATATGTTTCGCTTTGCGCGATAGCGACCCCTGGAACATTTCTTTAGCTCTGATTCTGATTCTAGTTTCAGGGCTGTCGAAGTGACTGACTTTGCTGCTATCCATGTGCCGTTGAAGCTGATGCTTCCGATGGTGGCAACCCGTTTTCGCGCGTTTGCCCTTTCTCTCTTTCCGGCAGCGCCCTTCTTTCTTATGCCTGCCTTTCATCTCTCGGCGGCACCACTCCTTCTGTTGCCTGCCTTTCACCGTCTTTCGGTGACAGCTCTCTCTCATGAGCTTGCCTATACTGCCCATTGGCTGGCAGCACTGTTTATCTGTCACCTTGTGGTGATAGTTCTCTTTTCGGAACTGGCTGTTAATTTCCTTCTGGTTGCAGCTTTCTTTCTTATGCTTGCCTTTCATTTTTCGATGGAAATAGTGTTTCCCTAGCTGGTTCTTCGAAAGCACATGCTGCTTCCGTAGCCTAGGTTCCTGCTGTCTGACAATATCGCTCTGATTGTCAGCCGATTCACCTGCGCTACCTAGATCAGGCCTGTCTTTGGCGCCTTTACTAAGTTCCTCAAAGCTGTGCTCTTCCTGCTCAGCGTCTCTGAGTGCGCATTCGTCCTCATCTTTCTCGGACGGGTTGACGTCTACAGCCCCCATGTCGTCTGGATGGTTCTGTTCTCCACTGTCGTCCAGCACCTTAGTTTCTTCAGGCGCAGGCGAACCAGTGTTTTCTACTGACAATACTGCTGACACGCAGCTCCCGTCGTGCTCCGGACGCGTTTCAGCTGATTGCGATGAGGGTCGGCTCTGCACTCAGTCGCGATGTTCCCGCTACTGCAGCTGCTATCTGGAATGTCGCAAAGCTCAGAGCAGTGCGAAAGCACAGGACTCGTTTCGCATTGCTCGCTAGAGACACCAACGCACAACTCAGCGTCCGCATACTCTACATGCACCCGCTTCCGTTGATCGTAAGTGTCGGGTTTCCGCATTTCTGCCGAACGCGCTGCACAACACGGTGTGCCGTCCTCGTTTATTTCGCCTGCGTCGGCGCAGGCGTTTTCATTACTGTCCAGACGGACGTCCTCTCTGCCCTGTTCGGCAACTTCTCCTGCTTTCGACACGCTTGGAGGTCCGCTTTTCGGTAATTCCGCCACAATCTCAATGGGCGAGACCTCTGTAAATGCATCGTCCGATGCTGTGACTACCTTATCCGATGGTATAGAGGTTTTCTCGGTTGGCGAATGCTGGCGCAATTACCACTGTTACAGCACAGTTACATCTGCCACGTACGGACTACCTTCCTCTGTGCCGCACTGGCAGGGCTGCTCTACAGCGACGCACTCTACCTCTGTGTCACGATCTTCCGACCCTTCAGGATTTTCGAGCCACTCTAAAATGTCGGCTTTAAACTGGTATGGAAATTCGTAAAACGATGGGGTGCTATTCTCTCGCAGGTACCTTTGGCGAAGTTCCAGCGGTGACACGTTATATCTCGTCAGTAAGAAGCTTTTCAGCTCATTGTAGTCCGCCAAGCCGTCGTCCAACAGGCGCTTTACAACGTCATAGGCTTCGCTAGAAAGCAGGGCTACCAACTTCTGTGCCCAACCATTCCGCTCAACGCACTTTCTCTCGCAGACGCGCACGAACTACGCCAGATATGTCGCCATACCTTCGGCGATCACGAAGCGCTGCGGCCTGTCTCTCAGCTGCTGACCGTTGGTCTCATGCAGAGCGGACAATGTTCTATATCTCTCGAATCCGATCTCATGCGCTTCAAGATCCAGGTCCATCAGTTTCCTAGCACGCCGTTTTATCTGAAGCTGCCTCCGTTCTTTGATCTCATCCCAGGCCTCATTGGCTTCCTCAGCCGTTACATTCTCCTTCCGCATGATCTCAAGAATCGCATGCTTTCGTTTTGCGGGGCCCAAATCAATGCCCAACACTTCACAAATTTCGATGAGTTCCTTAACTTTGAAGTTCTCCATCGTGCACAATACCATCTTGTTGTTTGTCCTTTTCTTAGAATTCCCTTGCCGTTCACTACTATAGCGCTACTAGTATGACACGCGCAAGTAATTCTTTCCAACAACGCTTCGTTTACTCCCTCTGCACCAGCTTTCGTTTCAAAGCGCCCCGACTTGGCTAGAAACAGCAAAGTACTCTCCAGTGCAACACAGAGCCCTACTCTAAACTGCAATCACGTGTGCTAGAGCAGTCTGGCGAATTGAGAGGAAAACATCAGGCACTCACGGCGCCGAAGTAGCTGACACCGGTCGATCCCGCAGCAGCTATCCACTGTTGGGACTTTGGCATATCACCGCTGCCACCACTGTTGGGACTTTGGGGCATCCCACCGCTGCCACCACTGTTGGGATAGGGGCATCCCACCGCTGCCACCACTGCTGGGACTGGGAGTCCGAGCCAGGAAACGGTCGAGGCGACGGTGAGTCAAATGACTTTTATGTACAGTATGTACAATGGCCTTTACATGATACAAGGGCCAAGAGCACCACGGGCTAGCACAAAGAAGAGGGGCGGCCCCGGCGGCGAGCGTAGCTCCGGCGTGATGGCTCTTCTGCTGCCCGTCTGGTGCTCGGGTTCAGCGTGGCTCTGTTTTTAAAGCCGCCGGTGTCCGTTGCGGCAGCCAGCCGTTCAAATCCTCGAATCAGGTCACGGCACTGGCCACCGTTCAAATTAGACGAATGGTCGAGGGGCGGCCGGCAGTTGTAGGCTTGCAGACAGGAACGGGCGGCCGGAGAAGCGCCGCAGGTGTCCGAGCCGACGGTGAGGAGGGGGAGGAGGAAGGGTCCGCGCCGGGCCGGGCGCCGACGAGGCGGGATGATTCACGCTGCAAGCCGCGATATGTCTTAGAGAGTCTCGGCCCGCTTTGCGCGACGGCGGGCGCGCAGCGCTGGTTTAGTGTCCAGCCAGCGAAATGTGGGCGCCGGCACAACAGGCCACTGAAGGCAGTGTCCAGGGAATGCTGCTGCGTGTGTCGTGGGTGTTTTGGTTACAGCTAGCCAAGTGGCAGCTTCTTTACTGTTTCTTGTTCACGGTGTATTTCTGGAAGCCTGCAGTGACAACGAAGCAAGCGTGCACTCCAGGTGCCACTTCGAAGATAGTGCATTTGACCCTACACCTCCCAGTTCGCCTTACAGTCACTCCTTCTCCAGTCGAAAGTCGGGGCGAAACAACTCTCCCAGAAAGCCGAAGGACTTCATGCACCCTCCTATGCCATTGCCCACCTGCCTGTGCTGTGCGTTAATAACTAGTGCATTGTTTGAACAAGGCAGGAAGTGTTCAAGATGGTTGTTGTAACCAGAAAGTGGCACCAAAGAATTTATTCAGTGCACATCACTAAGTTTTTACCGCATACAGCACCATTTGACATAGGTGGTTGAATCAGTACAGCCATTAGCAAAACATTCTGCATGCCATAACATTGACTGCAAATTCCATATGTCCTGTCAAGTGCAGCACACATCGTCACGCAGTCACGATAATACAAAGATTTTTAGTCTACAAGATCACATGATAATTACCACAGCTTCTGCAGGCATGAAGCCCGCCTTTGTGCGGGAGCGCACAAACATAGTGCACTATTAGTATAATGTTCAGTAAGTGCTACATAATACATTTAACATGACTATGGGTGTAAAAAGTTTGTAAAAATGTTCAAAAGCGTACATATCACAAATGGCCATTATCACTACAAATGATGAACAGTGGAGAAGTTGCGATGAAAATGGCGCGTGACTAAGTGCATTCCATTTAGTACAAGTCACAGTGGCCTCAAAGATTGCAGAATGAGCAGAAAGTCCTCAGAGAGACGTGTAAACATCACAGCTGTGTTAATGAGGTGGTATGCAAGTATTCTTTCACTGAACAGCAAAACATGAAGCACAATCATGCAGAGCTGTACAAAATTACAGCTTGTTGCAATGCAGGCAACACACTAAAAAAAGCCCCGTTGCAGGACCTCAATGGTAAGGCCAGTAACACCTCTGCATCTTGCACCACTTAACACTTCTGCAACCATTTTTTCCAGCACAGCATGGTGGGCTTTCGTGCCCATTTGTCTGCACAGGATGCCCTACTAAAAATTACACATGACGTGCTTGATGACACGATCCCCCACCTCACTACAGCTATTCTGGCAGTTGTCCTCACAAAGGCATTTGACAGGATTCGACAAAATGCCATTTTGCGAGAACTGCAGGCACTACAGGTAGGCTGAAATACCTATAACTATGTTCGCGCCTTTCTCTCAGGCCGCACTGCCTCCCTGCCTCCAGCACACCCCCTTATACACTTAGCGAGCTTGGAACCCCTCAAGACGCGATCTTTTCCCCCCTTCTCTTTAATATTGCTCTCATCTCCCTAGCTCATAAACTCGCTCTCATCCCACATTTAAGGCATACCTTGTACGCTGATGATATTACCGCATGGACCACTCATGGATATGATGGAGTAATTGAGGAAACTAAATCCTCGCTTCTCCTCATAATACCGAAACCTGCCGCTAACTCGCCCATTTAAATCGCTTTACAAGGAATCCCAATTCCCGTCACCCCCACCATCCTTGGCTTTTACTTGCAGGATTCCGGACGCAACGATCATACCCTTAAAACACTCAAGGCCTCCACGCAATCAGTGTTGCAACTTCTACGTCGCGTACCCTCTCTGCACAAAGGTTTAGACGAAGCGGACAGCATGAAAGTAGTGCATGCTCTTACACTTAGCCGCATTTTATACGCCACCCCATATCTTAAGCTGGACCGCATGGAAACAGCATGTGAACGCCATGATTCGCCTAGCAACCAAAGCAGCCTTAAACCTACCTCGCAGCACTAGCACAGCCAAACTCCTTGAACTAGGCATGCATAACACCTTAACACCATAACACATATCCCAATCTATCGCGTAATATGAGTAATGTTTCTAGCGCTGGCCCCTCTGTACCAAGAACACGATTGAACATTTCCCGATGCGGCGTACAACAACATTTAGTATTTATAGATGCGATAGCATCATTTGCTTGCTTCAGAGCAGGCAAGAGAAACCTTGTTTTATGAAATCAATACATGGGAGACGTCCTGAGTGACCCTCGCCAAAAATGCGGATAGGCTTTTAAGAAGTGGCCTGCGTAGCGCTCCACAATGAATTGAAAACAGACTGAAGTAAAGAAAGCGTGGCTGCAGCTTTAGAGAAAATGAGCTCACGGTCAAATACACCGCTCTAATTCCACGAACATTTCCTTTTCATTGTCCTTTGCTTCGCGAACCAACTTGTATAACGCCTGAAGAAATGAGCTTCTACCGCGCCTTGTTCGTTGCCGCACACGAAAGAGAATATATAGTGAAGTGCTGTGCTAGTTGGTTCATAATGCTCAGAGGTTGAACCAGCGAAACAGACGCAGGACAAGAACAAGGAGGCAGCGGTGTTGTTTGTGTCCCTGCTTGTTTTTTTTTTTTCGGCGTCTGTTTCGGTAGCTCCACCTTTGCTCACTGAACCAAAAAAAAACAATATTTTATTCCACGCATTACAACCTCGCTACAGTACTCAAATAGAGAAAGTCAAGGTCAGCTTTTCGCTTCATTTCCAAATTGCATCGCTCTCCCATATCGAAAGATATAAGGAGTTCAGGTAACAGTACACTGCTTCTCGAACCACGGCCACCGCCTAGTGCCTGTTGGGACCGGTCCCTTACGTGCTGATCCAAGCACACCTGCTGTCCCCTGTACTGAGTAATGTTTTCACAACCACTACCGCCGGAGTCTTATCGAAAGATTACCTTACCCTCATAAATTATTTTGTAGTTGCGTCTTTGGTGTGTATTAGATAAGGCAGGGTGACAAAATAACTTGAGCCATTCCTTTCAAGAAAGACCATGCCGCAAATATTAGCTACTTTCTTTTCGCCGGGAACACATATCAGCTCCTTTAAAAACAGGTCTTGATCCGCAATATCAGCATCTATGAACACATCATATTGATACGAAGTTGCGAGGACGGGAACAGGTTTATTGACAAATGGGGAGCGGGGACGTCATTGGACGGTCAGCGTCAGGGGGGGGGGGAGGGGGGGACTCCACCACAGTCTCGCGCACATCGAGTTCAACATCTTCCTACTGCACTTTGTCCGCGGTAGTCGAAGCTCGTCCTAGAGCAAGTTAGTCAGCGCTGTAATTGCAGCGTTTAGGACGGACTACGTGAATGGCGGATTCCAATGCTGCGTGAATGGCTACTTGAATGGCGGATACCAATGCTAGATTAGGGTTGCGGAGCATCTGTCTCCTAAGAAAGCTGAATGCTTCACTTTCAGTAGAACACTTTATGAAAAGTTCGTTGCAGATGCCTGGTTCTTTATTGGCGACGTCTAATGGCATATCCCATACACGACCCCGTAGCCGAGGCAAACAGTAAAAACAATATGCCTCGTCAGACAGGTCATCAAATTCAAAGCTGGTTATGCGATATAGGACTTTGTTTCCTAACGCCATGAGTGCACAATATAGTGGTGTCACGTATAGGCAAACAGGAATATAAAACAGTCCCCGCATATTGCACAGAAACAAACATCAGTGTTTCAGCTGAACATGACAGTGATCATTCCAGTAAGTGCATTCATCGCAAAATATGCGCACATGCTTTACATTATACTCCAATGCCGTACACAAAATATCGTCTTGGGTTCAACCTGGCTTGAACCTAGTTATACGAACGAAAGCTCTTTTACACATGGTCTCCATCGTCTCAAATCAATTGTCAAGGTCGGTAGCCAATGGTCATAATCATATGATCACGTAGCCATACTACCATAGCTTGGGCCATACCACCACGCAGTCAAGTTCGGCTTGACCTAGTCAGGCATTGTAGGTCATTGTCTCATCCTCATCGAATTGGAAGTCGTACCCTTAGGACTCCACCTCTCGCTCTAAAGCTGCGTGTGCAGATCAGGACAGCAAAAATCATTTTTGGGTTGACGGCGCTTTTTTCTGCAATGGTGATTTTCACTAATGCGTCCGTAATCTTTAGTAGACCTTTATGTATCTAAAAACAGTTGCACTGGTAGATGTTTCTCGCTATTTTTGTAGATCGTTCTCCCTCGACTTGTAGTTACTTGTAACGGTTTATAACCATTCCCACTTATAAGGAACCTAACAGTCGCACGGAGTGCGTTGGTTGTATCAGAGTTTCGTAGCAAGTAGACTTCTCAATTTGAAGCCAGCTATACGAAGTCCCATGAAACTTGCCTTTGTTTCGTACAAGGGCTCGTTATGCGCATCGGCTTCTTCGAAGAAGCATATATAACGGCGCTTTGCAAGATTCGTAGAGTGGTCACGAATGTGTTTCTCGCTGAGGCCAAGCATCAAGCTGCTTTAAGAGCACGATTTAGCTAATCAGAGCAAGTGGTGCCGGTAGGCCACCTTGTCGTCAGATGCTTGGCAGCAGGGTAGAGCTCCTGCGTACTTCTGCGTAAAGTTCCTGCGTAAACTTCATAAGAGTTCAAAAAAAACGCGGGGGAACCACGCGGAAAAACTATAGCTACCACTCCGCGCACAAACATGAAATGAAATGAAATGAAATTTATTTCAGCAGAATCGGGGTACATATACTTGGGGATTTTTGTTTTTATATCTGCTGAGGTTCACGAGGCAAAAGGCGTCCATATGGCGCCTGACGGGGCCTCGTGACCTTCACGCACGCTGTGCGGCGAACAGTGCCAGTATTTGCTGAAGGAGACCTTGTACATTAGAGAAGTCACATGCGCAGTCTTTTTCAATTCAAAACAAAAAGAAATAAACATAAGTAATAAAAGCAAAAACAGAGCATCGACAAGAAAAACCCAACAAGACAATCAAAACAAAAGAAAGAAATATACATAAGTAATAAAAGCAAAAACAGAGTATCGACAAGAAAAAGTTAACAGTACAAAACAGTTTCACACATTCTTTGGTGACGTCTCGGGTAACATCAGTTTGAAAACGTTATCAGGGTATAACTCGTCAACAACAACGATTGAAGGCCAGTCCTGGCTCTGAGTTAACATTCGATATGCGCCAGTTCATATTGGTTGCCTTTTTTGTTTTTTATTTCAGGTTTTTCTTTTGAGCTCACGATAAAATGAAAATATTATCGCGACATTTGATAACAATCTGCAACCTTTAGCAGTAGTGCTTCTTTCACTCGTTTTTTTTTAAAAGAATAGCGTGTTTTAGAATCATTTGCGATGGAATGCAGTTCTGGAAACGTGTTTAGTAATAACGGTAGCTGATAACCTATTGACTCCTCACCGTAGGTTGTTCTAGCGCGTTGTTTCACGTATTTTTCCTCTCTTAACATAGGACCACAGTCTGGTCTTCTATATCTCGTAACGAAATTTTGTCCGTGTGATTTTATTTTTAAATACAGGTAGTTTGCCAGACTCTGTTGGAACACATAAGTAATGGGTAATACTTTTTATTTTAAAAACAAAGGGAATGCATGTTCATATCGCGATTTATTTGCTATATATCTAATACACTTCTTTTGCACGCCGTACAGTTTTTCTAAGTTACTCTTACCAGTGCTGCCCCAAACTAGTATGCAGTAGTATAGGCGGGAAAAAATCATTGCGTAATAGAGTTTCTGTTTAAACCAAGCTGGCAAAATAAACCTTAACCTGTTGAGGAGGCCAAGCGTTTTTGAAACGTTTATCCGCAGTTTTGATACGTGATGTGTCCAGCTTAGATGTTCATGGAAGTACACGCCTAGGAACTTATGTACATCCACTCTATTAATTTGATGGCCCTGAAATGTTAACTTTATATTATTGTGAATTAACTTATTCCTTGCTCGGAATATTATATAATTGGTTTTTTCTACAATAAGCGCTAGTTTGTTTGAGGATAACCATGTCGACAGAATACAAAGCCACTCATTTGCCGTATCCATTACTTCCACAAGATCGGGACCACTGAAAAATACATTTGTGTCATCTGCGTACAAGATAATGTTAGGTGTCTGCGGTATCATTACAATATCGTTTATATAGAGAAGGAACAGTAATGGTCCTAAAATCGAACCCTGTGGCGCACCATATTTTATAACTTGCAAACTTGATTTAACGTTACCAAACCCAACGTACTGGAGTCGATTCTGCAAATAACTCTTGATTAAACGTAGCGAAGTTCCACGAACACCGTATCTTTCCAGTTTATAGAAAAGAATGTGATGCTTTATGGAGTCGAAGGCCTTCTTGAAATCTAAGAATATGCCTACTGTGTAAAGTTTATTTTCAATGTTCGAAATGATTTTTTCTTTTATGTTTAACAAAGCAGACTCTACTGATTTATTTTTCTGGAACCCGTACTGCTGCGGTTTGATGACGCCCTTGCTGTGTAAGAAGCTACCCAATTTACTGTTCATCACGTGCTCCGCTATCTTTGAAAACATCGGAAGTACGGAAATAGGACGGTAGTTCCCGAAAACGTTCTGTCGCCTCCCTTGTATACCGCGCAGACGCGGGCAATTTTCATTTTTTTCAGGAAACAAACCATCACGCAAGATACAGTTACAGATGTGTGAAAGAGGTAAGCTCAGCAGGTTAGCCACCGCTTTCACTGGACGAGCTGCTATTTCATCGTACCCGATAGCACAGTTGTCCTTGAGACCTTTCAGCACGGATTCAACTTCGTACGGCGTAGTTGGAGATAAAAATATTGTATCTGCCAACCGATCATCAAAATACAATTCAGAGTGGGCGCTATCGCAATTATGCGCAATGCCCGACGTTAGAAAATGAGTATTGAATTTTTCAGCCAATGTGTAGCCTGAATAAGCAATGCCATCAATTATGAGTTCCTGTGGGGCAGTATGCGCATTTTGCGAAAGAAGGGATTTCATTAGAGGCCAAGCTTTTTCAGGGCAGCCGTAAACCGTCGTAAACTTGTTAACATAATATTCTGTACGGGCTTTCTTCAGGTCAGTATTAAGTTTGTTTCTAATCTTCTTATATTGCAGAAATTTACTTACATCTTTAGTCCTGATAAATTCCTCA
This sequence comes from Amblyomma mixtum, assembly GCF_055824585.1. Lineage (NCBI taxonomy): Eukaryota > Metazoa > Arthropoda > Arachnida > Ixodida > Ixodidae > Amblyomma > Amblyomma mixtum. Next base: position 54,360,459 of record NC_143015.1, read on the forward strand.
AATAACCTGTCTCGATTATTTATTCTTTCCAAAAGTTCCCTTGTAATCCATGGCTTTTCTTGCTTTACGACATTTAACGACTTTCTCAACAGGAAATGCTGCTTCATAGAATTTAATTACTTTGTCAACAAAAGTATTGTACGCATCATTGGCATTCTGAATGCTTAAGATTTCACTCCAATCTGTATTTGATAGCATGCTACCGAAAAGAATCATTCCACTTTCGCTAATGCGTCGTCGATGAAGCAGAGTTCGAGGCGTCTGATTTTCAATAGGGTGGAAACAGAAAAAAGGCATGTGGTCACTAATACCAGTTGCTAGGACACCTGCACAGACATCTTTTAAACAGCTAGTAAAACACAGGTCAATGAGCGTTTCACTTCTGGTGGTCACACGAGTGGGTGCATCAATAACATTTTTCAGTCCAGCTGAATGCGCTGATTCAAGAAGTGCAACTGATGATGAGTCTTTGCATAGTACATTAATGTTGAAGTCTCCCACAATAATGACGGGAAGACCTCTCGATGTGAGATATTCCGTGAAATGCTCAAAAAAGTTTAAGAACACGGGAAGGGATCCGGAAGGCGGGCGGTATAACACTGATATAATAAAACCTTTGGAATTGATTGTAAGCACTTCGTAGTCAATGGTGACCACAGAGTATTCTTCCAAGACAGTATAACTGAATGTATTACAAATGTATAGTGCTATACCACTACCTCTTTGGCGGTCGCGACAGAGGGCTTCACATCTGTAACCATCAAACTGGACAGCATCATGTTTGTCACTAAACCATGTTTCCGTAAAGCACAAAACGCTAAATTCATGTTTCAGGGATGTTAAATAGCTAATTACTTCTAGTTGTTTATTACGCAAGCTTTGCGTGTTCAGGTGAAAAACTGAAAGAAATCTACGCAGTGGGTGTAGATGGATGAGAGCATCAGCGAATGCCTGTCCGTCATAGTAGCCATATTGCGGGAAGGCTGTGACATGGGTCAAAGGCATTAACAGGGAATTTGCGTCTTTCAGTTGATCTTGCTGAGATCATCTTCAGTCTTTATCAGAATGGCGAGCTCACCTGCCCTTTTCCTAACATATATTCTTCCGTTCCTCTGCCAAGAAAATTCATACAACTTCTCGGTCGCCCTTGTTTTGACTAGCCAAAAGAGCTTCTTATTTTGCGGGCTCAAGTTATCGAACAGTCTGATGCCTGGTACTTTTGTCCTCAAGAGTGATCGTTTATCATCCCATTGGTTTTTCGGCGTACGTGAAGAAAACCGCACTAGCACTGGAGGGACTTTGTCAGGTTTACAAGGTAGTCTGTGAATTGCCTCTACGTCTCGCGTTGTTACTTCCGGGATTTCCAGTTTCCGTGCGATAGTGTTTAGTTTTGCCAGCAAATTTTCATCTTCTCGCACATCGCGCACAACACCGGCGCGCAGCACTTAATATGGGAGGAGCTGCACAGTCACACGGCCCTCGCTGGCGACGATGAAGCGGGTGCTTCACCGTTGCAGGAACTCCTCTTCCGGTAGGGAGACCCAGTCTAAGCATGCCTGCACAAACAGGCGCGCTCGCACGCGCTGCAGCAGGGGGTACATGGTCCGTTGTGGACGGCCCTGCAAAGAAGCGACGCCTCTCTGGCGCCACAACACAAAAGCACTGACACACTATAACCGGCGCACAAATGTCTCGCGCGGCCTGGTGCGGGAATCCTTGGAAACAAAATACATACTCGACATCAGTGACCATAATGTCCTCGCCACCACGCACGCGAACATTGCGTGCTCTAGGGTCTCAGTCTCACCGCACTGCGGACACCGCGAGGAAAGTGCGATGCCCCATGCTGTAATGCGGACTCCCGTCAGAGAGGCCCTCCAGCCTCGCTGCCAGCCGAAGTCGCGGACGTCTGGCGGAAGGGTGTGAGACGTCAAAACACGCCACCGCACCCGCCTTCTCCGCTCTAGCTGTCCGGTGTAGCCTCGCGGGTGGCAAGGAGCTCGCAAACGCGGGAGACCTGCGTCTTAGAGACGTCCACCTCGGGCAGGGTAGCGGTGACAGACTCGGCCATCCGACAAACATACCCAAAGAACATCGGTGGCTTTTCGGCTGAAGGACCTACTACATGACCAAAAAAAAAGGTGCCGCGACGTCCCGAAAAGGTAGGCGAGAAGTCCTTTCCTCGGGCAGTCGGTGGCGTTAACCAAGTCGCGGACGCCTCGGACAGCGAGAACGCTGCACATTGTGCGCAGGTTCTCAAGAGAACTTTATTGGACCCCATGGTTACACGATAAGGGACCACAGTCCCTAAAAAAACACAAGAGTACAGTTCGCGACTAGTGTCGCTCGATTACGGAAAAGCGGTCACTCAAGACACGACGGCGACTCCTGTCGCCCTGTTACCATACATAGCCACCTGTTTGGGCGAGTTGTTATCAGGATGCGCTTTATGTCGCGCCGATGTTGCGATATCTTAAGCGCGCGCATGGCGCCCGTGTGCGGTGTGTGACTTCAGCAGTTTTATTCCATTTCATTCCACAATCAGAGAAGGTAACGTGTGTGACGCAACGTTGTCAAGGACGAGCAGGACTTTTTAGGGTGAAAGACTTTAATGGCTCATTCTCCTATCCGTCCGACGTTAAATCGAGCCCAAGCTGTGAATCAAACGGCTGACAGGAGTCAACCGCGATATGAGAAACTGCATTCCATTTCATTAAATACAATTTTCATTTTCTTCATTACGGCACCTCTTTCTCTTTTTTCTTTCACTCCCACTTCCTCCCTTCCTTTACGATGGGGTTCGGATGCCCAGGGAGATGACAGAGAATTACTCCGTCATTTCCTTTCCTCCAAAATGCGATGCGTTGAAAGGTGTTTTCAACGGGCAAGGCATCACGCTGAACGGGCGATGGCGCTCTGTGGACTCTCTGGCAACGCTGCAGCACGCTGTCGGGTTCCATTCCTAAAGGCAAAGCTTGAGCATGAATAATTAGCAATTAGCCATTAATGACTAATTAGCCATTGATTGTCGATTAGTCCTTACTTAGTAAATAGTCGTTAATAAGGAGCGATGCCATCGAGCGATGACGTCACCAGTTCCACAGAGGCAGTGAAAGTGGTGCGTTAAATGATTTCGCCTCTGCGCCCTTTAGACAGTCAAACTGCCCCTTGAATTTTTATTTTAGAGCGCAGTTCATTAGCACCTGTTCGTGGATTTAGCCGCATCGCCATCGCCGTTGCCGCCGTCGGTACAATGGAGCCAACGAAAGTACCGCCCCTCTCTCACAGAGGGCGCCAAAATGATGCGCACAGCGAGCCGTCGTGCCCGATAACCACGGGAAGGCATGTGCAGCTACTTAAAAATGGAGATAAATAATGAAATGAATCATGAAACCGGATGAATTCCTGAATCATCCGGTTTTTTAGGTAGCTCCACATGCCTCCCCGTGATTATTCGGCTGCGTGATAATCGCTGGAGTGGTTTTGATGCTGGCATTACAATCTTATGACCAGTCATTATCTTCTTGGAAATGTGATATCCTGTCTGTATGTAAAGCTCTGCCGTTTCCAATAAAACTTCAGTCGTTAGTTCAGCGCCAGTCCTCTTCTTTGTGTCTTCTCTGCTGTCCCTGTTTTTTTGCGCTGCATACTATTTTCCTTCCTATGGAATGAGTTGCTTTCGTTATGAACCATAGGCTCCAAAATTGTTAGCACATGGCATAATGCGACTGCAACTTTTTCCCATGAAATGAAATAATATCTATCTTAGTACCGAATGGTTTCTTTATTCTAGGAGCGCGCACAATTGGGCACACGGTTCAGTAGATTTTTTTCATATGAGTGTGTGAATTCACGCTACTGTCTAATGACGGTAGACGCGTAATGCTAGACGTCTAATGAAAGTTGCACCTTGGCACACAATGAACGCAAACACTGCATACACAGTAAGATCTTCAGAAGAAAATCGCTTTGAAGATTGTGCGGATTATAATTAATTCATCTAGGTGCCAACCAACAAAAACAAGTCTTGCATTAGTACTCATCGCGGTGGATGCCTCATTAGAGATGGCGCTGGTGCGTTACAAAGATGTGCATGTTTACCAAGGCACAAGAAGAATGTGCAATACGGAAGCGTTCTCAAGAAGTATCAAGCCGCTAAGAAACAACCTTCCAATGTCATACTACGTCCGGCTCAAGAAGTTCGCGATGAAGGATTTTGCAAAAGGCTTTCACATATTTAACGCACGTTCTATATATCCACAGCCTATAATATGGATCGGAGCTATTCAGCAAATTACGTTACTACCAAAAAATGAGTCTAAAAGTTATAGAAAATGGTTGGACAGTTCTAAAGAGTGCACTTTTATACATCACAGTAATTTAGCGTTATAGTAAATTTACGCATTTTCCTAAAGTAAAGAATATCAGCTTCAGATGATTTCGGCGATCACGAGTAGCCGTGTTCTCAACACCAGAAACCTTTCTGGCCCCATCTTGAAATTTATCTGAAATCTGTGACTCTAATCTTTTTCCCAGCACCACTAATGATCAGCTCCAAAAGGAAAACGGCAATAGCAATTGCCAAAGACCCTGTGAAAGGCACAAAGAAAGCTTTCAACTCGGCAGTCTGGTTCTCTTGAAGGTATGCACGTCCACCGTCGCCATTCTCGAAAATACAGTCTCGATGGCCCGTCTGTGCCAATTCTAGCAGTGAGGCTTCGTCTATTCTCCGCAGAAACTCATGGTATCCGCGCAAGAAGGGATAATTCTTGCGGACGGGAGTTACAAACCAACTCGTGCTTAAATGTTCTCTCGACTCCATCATATCAGGTCCCCATCTCAGCACAAAGCACCTGGGCCACTTGAGTGCGAAGCAAACGTGGTTCTCCTGTCGAGCGCATGAGAAGGAGTATGCCACATGTGGAACCAAGAAATGCTGTTTTTCTTTTCTTTCTTGATATGCTAACCGCAGCTTCGTGTAAAAGCTGCCTGTGTTGGTCTTCGCCACCAGAATGAGATCCGTGAAAGTGCCCTCCAAGACGCACGGAGTTATCGTTCCGTGATCTAGCGCCTCCTCAAGTTCTTTGATAGTGTTGATGACGTGAGAGAATGTCTGTAGACTAAGCCTTGAAACAAGCTCGCTCCGGAAATAACTCGAAAGGGGCAGTATCGCCATCAGCCATACGCCGAAGACTATGCCTCTTGCCGACACTGAACTTGGTGTCCGTGGAATTGGTCACGAAGTTGCGTAAAAGGAAGCAAGGTGCAGCATCAAAGAATCAGCGAATGCGGTCCCTAGCGCACGATTTCCTTCCACAAGCTCAGCGACTACTGCAACTGCAGAGACAGCAAGCAATGCCGCAAAAAGGAGGAAAACCCCGAGCTTAGACTCCACTAGAATACCGATGAAAGAGACCGGCTCAGGACGGCTGCTTTTGACGTAGAATGTTTCTTGCCCGGTTAGGACGCTAGCCGGAACAGCGAACCTCATCGCTGACCATTTGTTCGCAATGGTCATTTGTCCTGAAATGTCGTAATAGCTTTTCAACAGATCCTCGTAGTGAAATTTGATGTCGCTGTAGAAAGTTCGATGCACTGTGACATTGTACAGGCTAAGAGCGTCCAAAAGAAATTCCGTTTTCCAAAAGTTCGAACAGGAGCCGGCGGCTTCAGACTGAAGGCATCCGACGCGGACGACACTGTTCCTTAGCTCGCTTGGCTTGTCCGACCTGACACCTTGGGCATACGAACGCTCGGAACAACCCCTTGAGTATAGAGACACGTAAGCATTTATGCTCTTTCGCAGCGCTGGGTAGTCGCTTGCAGCGCTTTGTACTTTTTCGTGATGGCCGCAAGAAAAGTTCCTGACCGTGGACTGTGACACGAAACGGTTAAGCGTGTCACGTACTCCGCTGCTCTCTTCGATCACTAGCCAGTCGACTAAGTTGGTTGACTGCGACAAAATTAGAGTCTGCTCCAGGCAGGTTAGTCATTTAGGCTATGGCCTAGCAATAGGACGTTTGTTTTAATACTCAAGCGCCTGTTGCCCTTGAAATATCGAAGCAGGTATTCACTCGGTAGTTTCCATAATGTTACAGGCCATGGTAGCAGGCTAAGCAACAAGCGGTCTTCGTCGTCCCAGCGTCTTTTGCAAGTTACCAGAGCCGTGCGGTCGTGTCTCGATATGTGGTGCTCAAGAGCACGTGCGACATACGAACTTTTTTCTGCCTCTCCTAGTAAACCTTCTATTAAATGTTGCCTTTCTAATAAAGCATGAAAGAAAAAATAAACAAACAAGATTGTCGATTTTTTCTCCATTATCTCACTACAGCTGCATGCTTGGCGAGGGCTTTCCTGCGAAGCAACCTATACTCCTTATTAACTAGGCCTACTTCTAGATAGCAAGAATAATCGGAAGTTAAAACAATAGACACGGTTAAAGCAAAATAACGCTACTATACCTTTGTTAACGTGCCTGGAGTTGAAATCTGGGACGCGTATTTCCTCAATTTCTATTGCCTTGCTTATTGCAGCGATGTGTTCAAGTTGTCAGTTCTAAACGGGTCGACACAGAAGTTACTCATGGCATCGGATTATTAAATCGGAAATGTGGACCTAAACTGGCGTCCTAAAGGAAGCTAAGACGGCATCGCTCAGAAATAGTGTTTTTGGGCACAAGTAATCGATACCGCAGTTCCATGAAATGGGCCTTGTGATCAACTTTCCTAATATTTCTTCTTAATAATTATCTGGCAACCTTCACAGGCATCAGGGCTATTGTCTTTCCATTCGTGTCGTGCTAAAAAGTCCTCTTGAATGGATAGTTGATGTCAAGCCGCATGCATAGAGTGAGTTGACGAAGGTCCCACGTTCTTTTCACAGAGAAAATGTCCCCTGAAAGCATTTCAAGCAGTGGGTACAATACTTGCTGAAACTTCGTTCATTCCAGAAAAAAAAGTATTTTGACCAAGTTAAATGTTCTGAGCAATGGATTAACAAACATGCGTCCACTCCGCTTAGCAAGTGCGGTACGAAGTGACATCAGCAAGGTGTTTTTCACGCTCGCTCTGCGCAGCTCGCCCCGAGTGTCATTACAGCTCTCAATCGATCGCGTAATGAGAGTACTGTTTCGAGCTCTGGCCCCTCCGTACCATGAACGCGATTGCACATTTCCCGATGCCGCGTACAAAAACATTCAATATTCATAGACGCGGGTGCATTATTTTCTTGCTTACTGGAGGAAAGGGGAACCTTGTTTTAGAAAATCAATAAATGATAGACGTCCCGAGTGACCCTCGCTAAGATGCGGTTCGGCCTTCAAGAAGCAGCCTGCGTAGCGCTCCACAATGAATTGAAAACAGACTGAACTAAAGAAATTTCGGCTCCAGCTTTAGAGTAAATGAGTGTGCCTTGAAATACGCCACTCTCATTCCACGAACATTTCCTTTTCTCTGTCCTTTCCGTCGCCAACTAACTTGTATAACGCCTGAAGAACTGAGCTCCTATCACGAAGTGTGTGCTGCCGCACACTAAACAGAAAATAGTGTGAAGTGCTGGGCTAGTTGGTTCATAATGCGCAAAGGTTGAACCAGCGAAACAGACGCAGGACAAGGAGGCAGCGGAGTTGCGTGTGTACCTCCTTGTTTTCGTTCGGCGTCTGTTTCGCTGGCTCCACCTTTGCGCACTAAACATAAAAAACAATATTTTATTTCACACATTACATCCTCTCGACTATGCTCAAATACAGAAAGCCAAGTTAAGCTGCTGGATTAATTTCCAAATTGCATTCCTCTGCCATATCGAAGGATATAAGGAGATCAGGCTACAGTACTATAGTTCTCAGGCTACAGTTCAGGCTACAGTTCTCGAACCAAGGCCACCGCCTAGTGCCTGTTGGGACCGGTCCCCTACGGGCTGATCCAAGCACACCTCCAGTGCCTTGTACAGCCTAATGAATTTTTTCACCAGCACCACCCCGGAGTCTAATCCAAAGATGGCCTTCCCCTCATAAATTATTTCTTCGTTGCGTCTCCTGTGTGTATTAGATGGGGTATGGTGAGAAAATAACTTGAGCCGTTCCTCTTAAGAAAGAGCATTGCCGCAAATCATAGATCATTTATTTTCCCCGGGAACACATATCAACTGCTCTAAATGCAGGCGTTCGTCCGCAATGTCAACGTCCGAGAACACATCACATACATAATTGTTAGTTTAAACGCGCATAAAATACGCCATTCTACTGCCAGCCGTCCGGAGCTGGCAATAGTGAAAAATAATTTAGTGAAAAATCGAAGTTTAGTTTAGTGAAAATCGACGTTTAGTAAAAAACCGAAGCCTTAACAACAAACTCCGCATTACCACGCAGTTCTTTATCTCCATTCAAAACATAATTCATTTTTTGAACTGAAATGTTCACATTGTTTAAGTAGCATTCTAAAAGTCGCTACGGATGGGCATCAAAACACGTCCTGGATGATCCCTTGAATCTGGAGTGATAAGATAGAAGAAAATTTTCATAACTTTAATGTAGCAGACGTAGCATAAGCCAACGGTTGAGTCTAGCAGAATATCTCAATGCGGCAGCTGTGGTCGGCGAGCCTTGTGTGTAGAACATATTTATAATCTTGTGTCTTTTTCAACCACATTCCTAAACAAGAAAATGCGATATGCTTTGGAATTGGGCACACCCCAAAATGTTCAATAAAAATCCCCCCTTCCAAAGTTGGAACTAAACCGACCTAAGAGAGGGAAATAATATAGATTAGTTAGTGGATTAGTTAAAATAGTAAGTAGTAAGAGGAGAACAACCACTGCTTCGCCAATTCAAACGAAATCGCTCGATCAGTGAAGGGGGGCGTACGGCACATTCGTTCCACCAGGAAAAAGGGTAAATAGTCACCCTACATAAGCAAAATTTCAATTGCAAAATTGCTTGCATGTATGAGTTCTCTTGTTTTAGATTTCAACCGTGCATCTGATTATCTATCATCGCGTATTCCTGTTCACCATTTTCCAGGAATGGGCGGGCACAGATGATTTGTTTCATTGTAGCGCAATGCTTTTCTTAAACAAATGAGTTATTTTTTGCCCTAAAATGACCATGCACATTCCAACACTGTTTTCGAGAGATAGTATTTCGTGTACATCTCCTTGAGTACTTCGTCGCATTTCGTGGCCTGCGTTCTGGCTTTTAGTACTTTCCACTCCACGAACAGCTTCAATCTCGCATCGCACCCCTAAATTAGGCATAATTTATTTTTTCACTTAGTAAACACGCCTTTTGCACTCAGCTCAGAGACTGATATCTAAAACTAAATTAAAATAAATGGGCTAAACGAATACGCAAACAGAAAGCTCTGGCTTTACCCCGACCATACCTGGTTGCACCCTCACCACAATAAACATGACTTGTCTGCCTTGTGCAACCAACTTCAGTTTTATGCGCAACATATACTCCGCCAACACTGCCTCAGTGTTCGGCTTAAAATAGTTAGCTACGGGAGCTTCAGGCGTTTACATCGGCGCGCTCATCAAAAGTGGGAAGACCAGATCCTAACATCCGTGGATGTTTACTTTCTGGGAACATCCCTTCTATGACAAGCAGCGGCATCTACCCTACGGATTTTGGACTACTATTGCGATTTAGAGAAACCTTCGCTATATCCGATATAGTTCGGTGTTATATCAGTTAATAAATGTTATGAACGTGTGCATCAATATACGACGAATCTTATGACACCATCCGAAACACACCTGCGAGAAACGGTTCTGCCGTAATATCTGTCTGAAGGTCCTCAGAATGTTAGGAGAAGGTAAGTGACGCCAACCAAGTAAAATACAGGAAAAACACGACGTTTCGGGACCGGCTCGGCCCCTTCTTCACGGTGTGACTACGGGCGAGCGCAGCTTGGCTTTTTAAGCCCCTGTGTGGAGGACCTGCGGGTCAATGGCCGCAGCCCATGGACGTAGGATGAGGGGAGAGTCCCCAGGGAACGATTAACATTCTCTCGTGTTTGCTGTATGTGCCACGACTCGAGTAGAAGCCTCCTGCGTGGGTTAGCTTCCGTTTCCAATACAATGGTGCTGTCGAAGTCAATTGGGTGGTCACACCCTTCACAGTGTTCGGCCACGGCGCTGCGTTGACGATTCATGTGACGGACGTCCGCTTTGTGTTGGTTCATCCTTTCCGCGAAGTTCTTCGTTTCCCCTATGTACGACGCCGGGCAGACGGAACACGGAATTTTGTACACGACGCCCTGGGCCTTTTCTCTGGGCTGCCGGTTTTTTGGGCGGGGGAGAAGGCGACCGATAGTGCTGGTCGGTTTGTGCGTTGTCAGCACCCCTTCTTTTCCGAGAATGCGACCGAGCGTCTCGCTCACGCCTCTCACGTAGGGGATGCAAACACGTTTCCGCTTCTGGCATGCGTCTGAGGAAATAATAGACCGGATTTTGTTTTGCCTTTCTTGTTTCCTGATAATGCGCCGGATGAATGAGCTTGGGTAGCCGTTCTTTTGGAGGTCAGAAATGACTCGGTTCTTCTCCTTCCTTTTTTCTTCACTTGAGGAACATATGGAGTCGGCTCTCTTCAGTAATGACGTCACGACAGATGCTTTGTGCGGGATGGGATGGTTCGAATCGAAATGTAGGTACCGTCCTGTGTGGGTTGGCTTCCTGTGCACCGAGGACTGCAGGCCTTTGTCGTGCCTTGTAAGTAGGACATCCAGAAAAGGCAGGCTGCCCTGCTGTTCATGCTCAACAGTAAATTGTATGGCCGGTTCAACTGAATTTAGATGACTCTGGAGGTTTTCTATCTCTGAGGTTTTCACCACACAAAAGCAGTCGTCTACATAACGGAGGAATAACTTTGGCTTGGGATTAAAGGAGGAGAGGGCCCGGCTTTCGACGTCTTCCATGGTTAGGTTAGCCACTGTGACTGAAATTGATGCCCCCATAGCAGTTCCGGTTGTTTGCTTGAAAAATTCTCCGTTGTAGGTGAAAAAGGTACTGCGCAGACAGAGGTCGAGAAGGCGACATACCTCATCGACGTTGAGTGGAGTTCTCTCGTGCAGCGTTTGGTCGTTTTCGAGTGCGCGGCGAGCAACGGACACAGCAAGGGGAACCGGTACGCAGGTAAATAGCGACACCACGTCAAACGAGACTAGGCTTTCGTCTTCCTCCACGGTAAGGTTCGAGACAAGTTGGACGAAATGCCGCGAATTCAGTACATGCGTGGGTGTTCTGCCGGCGAGCGGCGCCAGTACCTTGTGCAGGTAGTCAGAGAGACGTCGCAGAGGAGACAGGGTGAAGTCTACAATTGGCCGAAGGGGGACGCCAGGTTTGTGAGTTTTAGGTAGCCCGTAAAAACCTGGAGCTGAGCCGTTTCTGGAGATGAGGCGGAGGTAAGGCCATTTGAAATCAGGATGCCGCTTGAACATCTCTGCCAGGGTTTTGTTGAGTGTTGCCTGAGTGTTTGAAGTCGGATCCTTGCGAACCTTCTCATACGCCCCACTGCTCAAAAGGGCTGACGCCTTCTCCTCGTAGTCGCGTCGGTCCATCACCACTGTAGAGTTGCCCTTGTCTGCCGGGAATATGACGATGTCGGTGTCGTCCCTGAGACCGCGTAGGGCTTTTCGTTCCAGTTGAGACAGATTGCTCGGAAATTTGGGGGGTACCTTGGCGATGACACCAATCGCTTTCAGGCGGACCTCTTCCCTGACGTGCGGCTCCAGGTGCTGGATCGCATCTTCAACAGCCGCGACTAGTTTTGGGAGGGCGGGACCAGATGATATGTTGAATCCATGTCCTTTTGCGAGAACAGAGGATTCGGGCGGTGTTAAGCGACGGGAGGAGAGGTTCTTTACAAAGCCAGAGTTATGGGGGTCAGGCTGTTTCTTCTGCCGCTGCTGTAGGGCAAACAACTTCTTGTTTTGACACTCACGATGTTTGTTGGCTGCAGTGGAGGCCGCTTCCATGGCAAAGGCGTCCACCCGCGGGAAGAGCTCAGGCATCCTGTGTTCTAGTTGGCGGCGCGCGAAGAACCGGTCCAGCTCCTTTTTGCGGAGAACGGAATGGCACTCGTGTATCCGCGCACTTAATAACTGTTGCTCCGTTTTGGACACCAGCCGTAGGCCTTCTGCGGTGGTTACAGGGCGCTTTAGGCGAAGGCTCACGGGTATCACATCCTTTTCCTTGCAGGTCTTGTTGAAGTTTAGATGTGTCCGGAAGACAGCAATACTCTTGGAGATGTTGACGTATCGCTTCACTAGCTGCATGGTCTCGATGCCGAAGTCTTGGCGTATAGACTCAAAAGAAAACATTCGACAGAAGTCTGTCTGGTTGGGAAATTTAATGTTAGGAGAAGGTAAGTGACGCCAACCAAGTAAAATACAGGAAAAACACGACGTTTCGGGACCGGCTCGGCCCCTTCTTCACGGTGTGACTACGGGCGAGCGCAGCTTGGCTTTTTAAGCCCCTGTGTGGAGGACCTGCGGGTCAATGGCCGCAGCCCATGGACGTAGGATGAGGGGAGAGTCCCCAGGGAACGATTAACATTCTCTCGTGTTTGCTGTATGTGCCACGACTCGAGTAGAAGCCTCCTGCGTGGGTTAGCTTCCGTTTCCAATACAATGGTGCTGTCGAAGTCAATTGGGTGGTCACACCCTTCACAGTGTTCGGCCACGGCGCTGCGTTGACGATTCATGTGACGGACGTCCGCTTTGTGTTGGTTCATCCTTTCCGCGAAGTTCTTCGTTTCCCCTATGTACGACGCCGGGCAGACGGAACACGGAATTTTGTACACGACGCCCTGGGCCTTTTCTCTGGGCTGCCGGTTTTTTGGGCGGGGGAGAAGGCGACCGATAGTGCTGGTCGGTTTGTGCGTTGTCAGCACCCCTTCTTTTCCGAGAATGCGACCGAGCGTCTCGCTCACGCCTCTCACGTAGGGGATGCAAACACGTTTCCGCTTCTGGCATGCGTCTGAGGAAATAATAGACCGGATTTTGTTTTGCCTTTCTTGTTTCCTGATAATGCGCCGGATGAATGAGCTTGGGTAGCCGTTCTTTTGGAGGTCAGAAATGACTCGGTTCTTCTCCTTCCTTTTTTCTTCACTTGAGGAACATATGGAGTCGGCTCTCTTCAGTAATGACGTCACGACAGATGCTTTGTGCGGGATGGGATGGTTCGAATCGAAATGTAGGTACCGTCCTGTGTGGGTTGGCTTCCTGTGCACCGAGGACTGCAGGCCTTTGTCGTGCCTTGTAAGTAGGACATCCAGAAAAGGCAGGCTGCCCTGCTGTTCATGCTCAACAGTAAATTGTATGGCCGGTTCAACTGAATTTAGATGACTCTGGAGGTTTTCTATCTCTGAGGTTTTCACCACACAAAAGCAGTCGTCTACATAACGGAGGAATAACTTTGGCTTGGGATTAAAGGAGGAGAGGGCCCGGCTTTCGACGTCTTCCATGGTTAGGTTAGCCACTGTGACTGAAATTGATGCCCCCATAGCAGTTCCGGTTGTTTGCTTGAAAAATTCTCCGTTGTAGGTGAAAAAGGTACTGCGCAGACAGAGGTCGAGAAGGCGACATACCTCATCGACGTTGAGTGGAGTTCTCTCGTGCAGCGTTTGGTCGTTTTCGAGTGCGCGGCGAGCAACGGACACAGCAAGGGGAACCGGTACGCAGGTAAATAGCGACACCACGTCAAACGAGACTAGGCTTTCGTCTTCCTCCACGGTAAGGTTCGAGACAAGTTGGACGAAATGCCGCGAATTCAGTACATGCGTGGGTGTTCTGCCGGCGAGCGGCGCCAGTACCTTGTGCAGGTAGTCAGAGAGACGTCGCAGAGGAGACAGGGTGAAGTCTACAATTGGCCGAAGGGGGACGCCAGGTTTGTGAGTTTTAGGTAGCCCGTAAAAACCTGGAGCTGAGCCGTTTCTGGAGATGAGGCGGAGGTAAAGCCATTTGAAATCAGGATGCCGCTTGAACATCTCTGCCAGGGTTTTGTTGAGTGTTGCCTGAGTGTTTGAAGTCGGATCCTTGCGAACCTTCTCATACGCCCCACTGCTCAAAAGGGCTGACGCCTTCTCCTCGTAGTCGCGTCGGTCCATCACCACTGTAGAGTTGCCCTTGTCTGCCGGGAGTATGACGATGTCGGTGTCGTCCCTGAGACCGCGTAGGGCTTTTCGTTCCAGTTGAGACAGATTGCTCGGAAATTTGGGGGGTACCTTGGCGATGACACCAATCGCTTTCAGGCGGACCTCTTCCCTGACGTGCGGCTCCAGGTGCTGGATCGCATCTTCAACAGCCGCGACTAGTTTTGGGAGGGCGGGACCAGATGATATGTTGAATCCATGTCCTTTTGCGAGAACAGAGGATTCGGGCGGTGTTAAGCGACGGGAGGAGAGGTTCTTTACAAAGCCAGAGTTCCCAACCAGACAGACTTCTGTCGAATGTTTTCTTTTGGGTCCTCAGAATGCACGGTTTGGGGTGCACGGTTTGGGGAGAGGTTCTTTACAAAGCCAGAGTTCCCAACCAGACAGACTTCTGTCGAATGTTTTCTTTTGGGTCCTCAGAATGCACGGTTTGGGGTGCGGAAAGGTCGTCGTCCTGAATTCCACAGATTATTTGGTCATCTCAATAGGTAATTTAATCCTCAGGAACATGCCAATCGGGCAAACAAGACGGGCGCTATTTATTGCGCCCGTCCTGTTTTTCTCCTTGTGTCCGTGTCTGTTTAGCGCTACGTGACAAGCGTATTTGGTACAATTCTGGCGCTACGCGCCTGTTTATTGTTTTGGTCTATTTTACCGTCATGGCAGCGAGACGCGTCCTTGACAAACGTAAGTAGTAAAAGCTACCGCGCTTAGAAAGATCTTGGCCTCAATTGCGCACTTTTTGCGCCGCATCTTCGGTTTGAGCCCCGGCGCGAGGTTGTTTGCTTGAGAATTGCTCGATGTCACCTTCCCTTTTAAGTTGTCATCTCGGATAAAAACTAGGTTCCTGACACCTGTATTGCGCGGTTTCACGCATCAACGATTTCACGCATGAACGAATCAAAATGACTCCTTTCCTCAAAAATATTCTGGTGTTCCTAAATTGTACAAGCGTCCGACAAAGATGCGGAGGTCGCAACCGTATTTTGTCGATTTTCACTGGACCCAGTTCATAAAACAATGGCTGAACAGCCCTCCGCTTTTACTGGTCCCCAAAAGACTTAAACGATGGGCTTAAGTCGGTGCATTCACACTGATATGAAACGGTGGTTTCTTGAGGCGGAAATATATTGTTCGCGTCAGCCCTGCCCTCTCTGTGCGCTAATGGGCAGAAGACCACTGCCAGATTTGGCTAAAATTATCAGTCCGGCGGTTACTTCAAAAGGAACGGGACGAGCGTTGCTTTCAAGGGGATTTATTCAATGAAGAACGTTTATATGGCCTCTGCCCTTATCCTTGCTGTTAAGCGGAGTTGAGATTCATCTCTCATCGATAAGCATCAAGAAACAGCATTTCACTATGGCGAAGAACAACTGACCTGACACTAATGCAATTATCACCTCACTTCTTGATATAGAAGACTCCTACGAGCTCACACTCGGTCCTATCTCGGCTTTTCAATGGTACTTTGCAATCCGATTGTCGAGACTTGCTGGCTATACGCCTTGAAGTTTATTTTGACAACGATACAATTGTGAAGGAAGTTAACAAAAAGGCAACAGCACGTGCGCCTGACTAGGCGTGAACCTCCGGCGACGTGTGACACATTATAGAGAGAATCGCAAGAAGGACAGTCATAGAATACAAAGAACACAATGTAGCACACATATTCGCTATATAAAGGACATACTGTTCACCTTACCGTAAACATATGAATGGCAGGCAAAACTTCTAAATACAAGCACTTTAGACATTACAGGATGTTTCATTCAGAGACAATACATACTTGTGAAGACTTTTTTTGAATGTACCTATATACTTGCTTTCATTTATAATAGATATAATTATGGAATGGTGATTTAAGAGATCTGCAATTTGGTTGGTTAGCTTCTGTGAACCATAGTTCGTGCACATTATTTCTTTTTGGTATATTGTGTGGCGGAAGTCATAATTGTGCTTCCTGGAGAGATATTGTTGGGTGAAAGTGTGCAGATAGCATTTTAAATTTTCGTAGATACCATAGCTAACTTTTTCTTCATTACGTTATTTAAGGTTACTATTTGATGTTTCCTGAAAAGTGGTGCAGTGTGACTCTTGGGTGGAAAATTTTTAATAAGGCGTACAATTCTTTTTCGGAGAGTAAGCAAACTAACCATATCGCTCTGTTTAGTGGTTGCCCAAATGATCAAGCAGTAATAAAGCTGTGAATGGACGAGAGTGTAATATAATTGCTTCTTTAACCAGCTGGGTAATATATCTCTAAATTTGCATACCATTTCAATGGAGCTTGATATTTCGCATCAGATTTTTTGTACATAAGGTGACCAGTTCAGATTTTCCTGAACCACAACACTTAGCCTAGGAAACTAGGTGTACAGACTCGCCCTATGAGGTCGTCGTGAAACGTAATAGACGGCAAGTGGGTAATGGATTTGTTCCGCGTATGAATGAAAAATAATCAGTTCGGTCTTTTTCATGTTCAATTCCATCTTGTTTTCCTGGAGCCGTAAAGAAAGATTCAGAAGCCATCTTTTTGTTTCTCTTTTTAGTGCGAGCGGGTTTGTGCCAGAAAAAAAATATATTTGTGTCATCTGCGTATAGAATAATGCATGGTGTGTCTGGTATGTTGACTATATCCTTGATGTACAAGCAGTGCGCCAAGAATCAAACCCTGCGGAACGCAGAACTTTATGCACCCTATTTCCGATATAACGTGGCTTATATTTGTATATTGTGACTGGTTAGTTAGGTAACTCTACAAAAGTTCAAGCCAGATGCCACTAATGCCAACATTGCACAACTTATCCAATAGTATGCCGCGTTTGAAAGTGTCAAACAATTTTCTAGAGTCAAGAAATACCCCTAGTGTCTAAGTTTCTTTTCACAATTATCGATTATTTTGTCTTTAATTTTTGGCATTTCTTTTTCTAAAGATTTGTGCTTTTGGAAACCGTCCTATTGTTCAGCTGTAATTTTATTCCCATTACAGAAGTTTAGCAGTCTGGTGTTTATAACTTGTTCGACGATTTGGGAACAAATCGGTAACACTGAAATCTGCCTGTAATTGTTTAGATCATTCAGATCTCCTTTTTTATAAATTACCGAAACCCTCGCACTTTTCAACTAATCCGGAAAAGCCCCTGTAGACAAGATTAGATTGCATATATTGACACCGCCATTCGTCGTCATCGCTCTCATGAAAACACGACCGCGCGGAATGCGCGCGAGCTCGCCTTGAGAAAAGAAAGAAGCCGAAGTGTGGGGCAAGCGAACGCTCAGCTTTAGGGCTGGTACCGACGTCCACTGCAGTCGCCTACTTTTACGTCCCCAACCGTACTGAACCACGCGTGACATCTGGTGGAGGTGCGGGGTAACGCATTCCATGCCTCGGACTTCCCCAGCCGTGACAATATGAGGAAGAGGTTTGCAAACTACACCGGCAGCTGTTTTAACAGGTGTGGCCTTTATCTCGTCATCGCCGCATGCGCTATGGTTTTTTAAGTGCTGGATTAGGGCATAAATTTCTTACTATGTTGTGGGAGAAAGGAATATTGAATACTTGATGTTTTTAGCGGCTAAGGAATTGCAATATGAATCGCTTATAACGGATGCACTCGATCCTGCACAGTTTAAAAAATGCTGATTGAATTTATTGGCGTGCTTTGTTTCTGCGTGATAAAACTTCTATAATGAGCAGCTCTAGTTTTTTAGGTGGTCGAAATTTCCGGAGCCCTTCACTACGGCGTCTATCATAGCCTAAGTCGCTTTGGGACGTGAAACCCCATAAAGCAAACCAAACCATACCATTCCTTAACGTTATGTCATTAAATACTTGCCATACCTTTTTTGAAACATGAGCATATTTAGCAAATTTTTGATCATAGCAGATTGCGTGACCTCGTTTAAAATCAGCGCCGAGCAGATTTTTAAATTTCTAGAATTTTTCCAAATGTTCGAGGTTCCTAGCTTTTATGAACAGTGCGAAAAGTTTACCTCGATGGCTCATTCTTTTCAGGAGCGCATTATCAATCCACGGTTTTCTACATTTCGTGTTTTTTCTCTGTTCCGTGACAGGGAACGCTTGGGCATACAGTTGGGTGAATTTGCGCATAAACACATCATATGCAATGTCAGATTCATTTGTTTGCAACACCTTATTCCAATCAGCTGCAGAAACTAGCTCTTGAAAAATGGCTATGTTATTTCTATTGTAATGAGGGGACTCGCACAGTTAGTATGGACGGCCACAGTCCTAGTTCCAGCGGTGCTGCTCAGTAGGCCGGCGTTCGGAAGCGCAAACCCGAACTTAGTCTACTTCGCCTTCCTTCTTTCTCGCCTTCGTCGGCGCTAGCTGCTGGGGCATCAAACCCCGACTGTCTTTCTTACGATACCCCCCGGGTGAAAAGGCGTCATCCTGGCGGCCTAAGGGCACGAGACGAGAGCCGGGTCGTAGTAGGGCTTCAGGCTGTCTAAGTGCACAATTTCACGGCCGCGGCATCGATAATCAGACGAAAGCGTGATGGGCTCCCCGAGATAATTAACGAGGGATGTCTGCTCAACAACGCGATAGGGGCCCTGGTATTTTCTCAACAGCTTTGTACACTGTTCTGAAGTGGAGGAGGGCACCCAAAGCGAAACCAAGGATTCAGGAAGATAGGACGCCGGCAGACCGGAAGAAGCAGCGCAAGCGCGTTCCTGACGGTGCTGGTCGTGAGAAGTAAAGGAACGGGAGAGTTGACAACATTCTTCGGCATGCGCAGCGGCCTGAGAGACGGTTGTAAATTGGGATGAATCGGGGCGGTAAGGATGTACGGTGTCCATGATGGAGGAAGGCTAGCGTCCGTACAGAAGAAAATAGGTGGAAAAACCAGTAGTGGCTTGCGTTGCAGAGTTGTAAGCGTAGGTAACGAAAGGGAGGACGCGGTCCCAGTCGGAGTGGTCGGCAGAAATGTATTTGGCCATCATGTCGCCGAGGGTCCGGTTAAAGCGCGGTCATGCCGTTCGTCGGCGGATGGTACGAGGACGTCGTGCGATGAGCGGTATGACACTCCCGAAGAAGGCCTTCCACGACGCCGGACAAGAAGACGCGACCCCGATCGCTGAGCAATTCCTGAGGCGCACCGTGACGAAGAATGATGTTCTGAAGTAGGAAACCGGCTACGTCAGAGGCTGTCGCAGCTGGTAACGGAGAATTTTCCGCATAGCGCGTGAGATGATCAATGGCGACGATGACCCAGCGGTGCCATGCGCAGTGCTGAGAAGAGGGCCATAAAGGTCAATTCCAAAGCGGTCGAATGGCCGGGCTGGACACGGCAATGGTTGCAGAGGAGCAGGTGAGTGCAGTGGCGGGTCCTTGCGACGCTGACATTCCAGGCAAAAGCGTATGTGCTCGCGGACAAAACGGTAGATACCATGCCAATAATACCGAAGGCGCAGCGGGGTAAAAGTTTTCACATTGCGAGTCGTCGTGATAACTGGCACAAATGGCGGAGCAGAGATGCCTTGGAATCACGTGGAGCCATTTGCGACTATCGGGGAGGTAGTTCAGACGGTACAGCAGCTGGTCACGCACGACAAAGTGATGAGCTTGACGACGGAGCTCTCTAGAAGGGAGGCGCGCTGAGCGGTTGGCTAAGAAACCGAGAAGAGAAGTTATCCAAGTGTCCTTGCGCTGCTCAGAAGCCGTATCCGTAGTGTCAAGAGAAGGTGTGAGGCCGGAAATAGATGGTGGGTCAGGGTTAGAGGTCACAGGGGAGCGCTAAAGACACCGAAGAACACTCTCGAGGCCGAGAATATGAGACGGAAAATTCTGGGAAAGATGACAACATTCTCGAAGTAGCAGAGGCATGTCTGCCATTTAAGCCCGCGGAGGATGTTGTCCATCATACGCTCAAAAGTGGCAGGCGCGTTGCAGAAACCGAAGCGCATCACATTAAATTTATACAACCCATCAGGCGTGATGAAAGCTGTTGTCGGGCGATCGACGTCGGCCATCGGCACCTGCCAGTACCCAGAGCGCAGATCCAACGAAGAAAAGTACTCCGCTCCCTGCAGGCAATCGAGCGCGTCATCTATACGAGGCAAGGGGTAGACGTCCTTCCGAGTATTTTTGTTTAGCCAGCGGTAGTCTACGCAGAATCTGATGGAGCCGTCTGTTTTCTTGACGAGCCCGACCGGGGAATTCCACGGGCTGTGAGAGGGCTGGGTGACTCCGCGGTGTAGCATGTCGTTCACCTGTTCATCAATGATGCGGCGCTCAGCGGAGGAGACGCGGTAGGGGCGTTGGCGCAAGGGTGCATGGGTGCCAATGTCGATATGGTGGCGAACCGCTGCTGCACGACCCAACGGGGCTTGAGGGGAGTCGAAGGATGCGCTGAAGCGCTGCAGCAAAGCGATGAGCTGGGCGCGGTGGTGAGGTGGTAGAGCGGCATCGACAAAATGGGAAAACATATCTGGGGAGGACGAGTCGACGACGTCGAAGGGAGGAGTGAGGGCGTTGATGTCACGGATGTCAGGGTCATCAAGGACAGGATAAGCGTCGTCGAGATCGATGACATCATCCGTGCCAAGCTATTCTCCCCAAAGTTAAGTGGTGGGGAAAGGCAACGGATTCGTGACGTACAACGGTACAAGGCGCCACAACCACCAGAAAATGCGAGCACGGCATGCGGGAGCATGACAGATTTCTTGTGCGCACAAAGGGGAGAGGGTGAATAAAGGACAGTAGTGTCAGAGAGGGCAGCACAAGTCAACTGCACAAGAACAACAGAGAAAGCTGGTACGTCGATGTCGTCAGGGGCGAGAAAAGGCGCGGCGGCCGCAGGGAAGGCGTCCAGAAGAGCATCACACAGCGGCGACATATCGATTTGAGCACGTGCGCAGTCAATAATGGCGTGATGCGCGGACAGAAAGTCCCACCCGAGGATGATGTCGTGAGAGGAGCGGGCGAGAACGAAGAACTCAATGGTGCAGGAGAGGCCTTGGATGACGAGGTGGGCAGTGCACGCTGCCAGAGGATGAATGGGGTCAGCGCTGGCGGTGCGAAGCGAAAGGTCAGAAAGCGCCGTCGTCACTTTTTTTAGTTTTCTGCACAAGTTTCGACTAGTGTCAATAAGCGCGTCAACAGAAACACCTTCAACGAACACTTCAATAACGTTCACAGGAGCGGTGATAGGGCTTGAGACAGTAGTTGACGGCGCAGTTCTTGCTTCCGGAACGGCGGCGCCTACTTTTCCGCTTGAAGGTGTGGGGCCCGGCGGCGCATAGGAAAGAGCGAATGGCGTTGAGGAGACGGCAACCAATGGCTTCCTTTTTAAGAGTCGGAGCGAGAGGGAGAGGGATTCTGAGGCGGCAGAGGAGAACAGACAGGGACGGAGGGCAATGGAGCGTCGTACGTCGCTGAGCGCCCGTAGTCGTGAGGACCGGATCCGCGCGTGCGGCACCAGCGGGCCGCAACACCAGCGAGACCGCAGGCATAGCATATCGCGAGGTTATCTGGGGTGCGCCACAGATCCATAGGGCGGGGACCGGTGCGAGGCAAAGGATGGTGAGCGAGTGGCAGTGCAGGGGCGAGCTGCTGCGGAGGGTACACTGTGACAGGTGGTGCATAAGTCGGAACAACCGGCTGAGGTCGAGGCGGGATGACTGCTCCAGCTTATGTCAACGGTGCAGTGACTAGAGGAGGTGGATTAGTGGTCGGCGGGACCTCAGCTACCTGCTCCTGAATGACAGGCTGAAAGAAGGTGACAGTGATGGCATTGGGGTGGTTGGCAGGTAACCAGCGATAATTGACGTGCGACCTCTTCCCGTACAAACTGCTCGATGTGCTGAAGGAGGGAAGGTTGATCGTTAGCAGGACCGCATACCGTCAAGCTCGAAAGGTTATCGTCCGGACAAATGGCACGCCGGGTTACATGACGCTGCTTGCGGAGCACGTCGTAGCTCTGACACAAAGAGACGACGTCGGAGACGGTGTCAAGATGTTTAGACACAAACATTTGAAATGCGTCGTCCTCGATCCCTTTCAGAATATGTCTGATTTTGTCAGCCTCGCTCATAGATGGATTGAGCCGCGTACACAGGTCAACGACGTCCTGGATATAGCTGGGGAAATTCTCGCCATTTTGCTGGGCGAGACTGCGTAAATGTTGTTCGGCACGAAGTTTTCGGACAGCGGGGCGGCCGAAGACGTCAGTCAGGCTGGTTTTCAGAGCCGCCCAGGTAGTAAAATCTGCTTCGTGGTTATGGAACCATAAGTTGGTGACGTCGGTAAAGTAGAAGATGACATTCGTGAGCTTAGCGACGTCATCCCATTTGTTTTAAGCGCTCACGCGTTCGTAGAAGGCGAGCCATTCGTCAACGTCGGTATCGTCAGTGCCGCTGAAGATCATAGCGTCGCGCTGACGGACGGCACCGGAACACATGGCAGCGGTGAAGACAGGCTGGGCAGGTTGGGCCGGGGTGTCGGACGTCGTGGTAGAGCCTGGTTGCCTGGGCATCGTGGCGTA
Organism: Amblyomma mixtum; assembly: GCF_055824585.1. Taxonomy (NCBI): domain Eukaryota; kingdom Metazoa; phylum Arthropoda; class Arachnida; order Ixodida; family Ixodidae; genus Amblyomma; species Amblyomma mixtum. The sequence goes on from NC_143015.1 coordinate 54,383,115, forward strand.
GCTCCAGTGGGAGAGCAGGCAGCACCTCCACCAAGTGTAATGAGGCGACTCGCACAGTTAGTATGGACGGCCAGAGCCACATTCCTTGTTCCAGCAGTGCTGCTCAGCAGGCCAGCGTTAACCCGAACTTCGTCAGCTTCGCCTACCTTCTTCTATATATATATATATATATATATATATATATATATATATATATATATATATATATATATATATATATATATATATATATATATATACATACATACAAATATATAGCACAAAACGGCAAAAGTACGAGAGGTAAATGCGGTATTGAGGAATGCTTCATTTAGATAAACATTTATTTTTCAGTCGACGTTTCGGACAAAGCCTTTCTTTTCTCAACACTTGCTCTTGTGCCACTTGATAAAAGACAGGTGCTTACCGAAACGTCGACTCGAAATAAATGTTTACCTAAATGAAGCGTTAAATGAAGCTGTGACATCAATAAATCCACTCTTCACGTGGTGGAGGTCCCACAATACAGACCTCCGTCGGCGCTGTGGAACTCGGCAGTCGCACTGTGTTCTTTCACATGGCGAAGACGAGCCAGCAACATTGGCCACGCTTGTGACTGTCACCTCTTCTGGTGCCTTACGTCGAAGACAACCGGCTATACTTAATGGCAGCGGCGACGAAGGTGTCGAGGACTGGTTGTCAACCTACGAACAGGTGAGCTGGCACATCAAGTGAGATGAAGCTCTCAAGCTTATGAACTTAATATTCTACTTAACTGATGTTGCCATTCTGTGGCATCGGAACCACGATTCGGACATCACCACTTCGCCTGCGTTCAGGGCCACTTTTGCTGAAGTATTCGGACTTCTTGCCGTTCCAAACTTCGTGCTGAGCAGCGTCAAAGCTCGCGAGAGCAGCAGGCAGGAGAAAGCTTCACAAGTTATATCGAAGACGTTGTGAATTTATGGAAACGAAAGGAAACGACAGCACCTGCCTTGTGCCACTGCGCCACACTGTTCATCTGCCCACTGGGTGGCCTACTTGCCAAGATGTAGCCGGTGGTAACAAGGCAAGAACCTGGGGCGCTAATTACGCGGCACCGGTTCTACGTGCACCGAGCTAAGCGGAATGAGTAGCAGCGGATCGGTGAGCAAAGTCATCCGAATGATGCTTGCAGAGTGGCTTAACCGAATAAGTAGGGGTGGTAATTAGGTGGTAGCTTTGCAGCACCTAGTAGATTGTAGCTTCAACTGGCAATAGACATCATGCTCACAACAGCGATTTGTGGTTAACATCACAACATGTTAACAAAGCAAATTCAGCATTAAGGCATACCGCAAAATTGTAATGCTCTCTTATCATCATACCTTGAACACCGATCTCAGTGTATTAGCCACAATAACAGTAATCCAGCGTTAAAAACTTCCGGTGTCCCTCAGGTCAGTATTCTCGGTCCCTACCTATTTGTTCTTTACGTGCACTATTCTTTCTAATATTCTTTTCCACTATTAACGAGGTGCAATAGATTAGATATGCAGATGATACGCCGGTCTTCATTACCGGAGATAACCGAAATAATTTCATGCGCAAGCAAATATAGCATTACAGTTAGTTAAGCATTGGCCCGATAATAACCTCCTGAGAATTAATGCTAAAAAGACGCAAGGAAAACTTTTTCTCGCAGGAGGCACCGCTGTGACTACCGTAGAAAAGCTATTCCTAGCAAATGACGAAATTGAGATACAAACGCGCGTTAAATCACTCGGGATCTTTTTGTGAGAAAACTGAACCTGGTATAAGCACATTGAACACGTTTGCTGCAAACTAAATCGAATCGCGGGAATATTAAGCAGGAACGGGCATATACTACCTAAAAAAGCAGAAAGAATGGTATACTACCCCATAAACTACCAACATGTCAAAAACGCGCTATTAGAGACAGTGCAAATATTTTGGTGTGTTTTGGTTTATGGGGTTTAACGTCCCAAAGCAACTCAGGCTATGAGGGATGCCATAGTGAAGGGCTCCGTAAATTTCGACCACCTGGGGTTCTTTAACGTGCACTGACATCGCACAGTAAACGGGTCTGCAGAATTTCGCCTCCATCGAAATTCGACCCGCGCGGCCGGGAATGAACCCGCCTCTTTCGTGTCAGCAGCCGAGCACCATAACCACTGAGCCACCGCGGCGGGGCGAATATTTTGTACCGGGATCATACGTCCGCACACTTCGCATCATATCGCATCGTTCCAATAGAAACCATGTACTCATTCCGCCTTCTTTGCCAGTACCAGAATGCTGCTCCCACTGAGAATCACTATTTTCTTCAACTATTCGACCTTGCCATGCGCAATCATAGCCTCAACACCAGAAAAAATAATTCATGGCTCGAACGTTCGTGCCGCACAAATAAGCCAATCAATCATTATCGTTCCAGATCGCTGTCCTCCTGAACGATTTCAGTCGCGTTGGTGTTGATCCAAACACAGAATCTGCAGGTTCAGTTCTCACAGAATTAGATCGTAATGCATCCGCTTTCTATTAGTTTCCCCGCCATTGCCTCTGATTTCATTTCTTATCTTTCGCAGCCCTATGCCCATTTATCTCATTGATATCTCTTTCCATTTTTTTTCTATTGTACAGCTAACGTCATTTCTTGCTGACATATTGCAGTGACAACGCCCGGTATCGCTTGCATTATACTTTCTTAGCCGCTTACTTTTTTGCATCTCATGTATAAAACTCCGCGACATTGCCATCAATATGTATACATCCTGTACACTACTTGTTGCAGCATTGAGTGTTTTTTGTACTTTTTGGAATGCTGCTGTACTGTATTCAAGGAGGCCGGGCTTCGTCAAGCTGCGCATGAGCAACATTTTTCGTTGCCCCCTTTCATCATCTCTGAGAGAAAATAAATTTGAATTGATATACTAGCTCTGTTATCCGCATTTCTCCTAATTACCCAAATCGAGTGAAATTTTTTCTTGTGGCGTCTTTTGTAACCATCATATTTGACGAATAAATTGCGAAAGGTGTTGTACACAAAGCAATGCCGGTTTTTTCGTTCAGGAATGTAATCAATAACCTACATTTGGATCGATTACAATGCGCCGTGCATTTGGAACTTCAAGAAACAATTTTTATTTCGGAACACTCAAATTATAAACGTTAAAAGAGTAGACAACTGAGCTAGTTGGTTCATACTTCTTGGTGGGAACAGCCGAAATAACAAACACGCAGACACAGAAAGGAACAAACAGAACGTAGACGAAGCTGACTGTCAACTAAAAGTTTATTGGAAAACCCGCGCTTTTTGTTTCCTTGTCAAAAAAATCTTGCTTTTATCCCCCGTGGGGTTCGTTCAAGAAGGAAATTTCTTTTCTTGATAGAGAGATTGATGGTGTACTAATGCACTGCTGTCCTGTTTCCCGTATCGCCAATGCCTCAAGGATATCACGTGTCACTTGGTCTGCAAATTCTCTCTATCAAGAAAAGAAATTTCCTTCTTGAACGAACCCCACGGGAGATAAAAGCAAGATCTTTTTGACAAGGAAACAAAAAGCGCGGGTTTTCCAATAAACTTTTAGTTGACAGTCAGCTTCGTCTACGTTCTGTGTGTTCCTTTCTGTGTCTGCGTGTTTGTTATTTCGGCTGTTCCCACCAAGAAGTCAAATTATGGCATTTGTCCGCGGTAAGGAAAGAGTTAAGAGCCCAATCGTGAGTTGAGCCGCGTCACCGTCGCCGTCGGCGAGTACTTCGGTCGCGCATAGATGGCGCCAGATTGCCAGTTGACAGGCATGCTGTGCGGACGTAGGTTTAGGTGCTCTTCGGATCACGCGTGGAGACCGGGACCGGACCGACTGCGAGAGCGACTGAGTAAAATAGATGAGTATTTTCCTTAAATAGTTTTAAAAGTGTGTTTAGTCTTTTCAGGCTATTAGGGGAAGTGCAGGTTAAGGAATAGAATTTAGGTCAGTGACCCATATTCGGCCGGGACTATTCGGCCGGCAGGTTTTTTTCCAGTGTTTTTTTGTGCGTTATCCTTTAGAGAGATACCAATTTTTTCTAAGTGATCAATCGGCATTTGCGGTAGGCAGAATTTTATTTTATTTGCGCACGTGTTTTCAAGTGTGTTTGTCTTGAGCCTGTAGTTATCTTAGCATTTGGTGGAAGCAATAATCGAATGTTGCTAAGATGGTTAAGCTACTGAAGGTTAGTTGTACGGAGTGTGAGGCGTCGGTGAATTTAAAAGAAACGCTGTTCGATTCGATGGAGGAGGCCGAAGGCGCAGATTTTATGGGCAAATTCTGCGTATCAGGTGCACGCCTGGACAGGGCTGACAGGCGAACAGCGAACTAGTGCTAAGGATCGATGCTCTTGAAACAGAGTTACAGATAGAGAGGGCAGAGAAGCGCAAGCTTCCAGAACAGCTTTGTCAGTTGGAGTCAAAAACGGCTGACACCTCAATTGGAAGCCACAATGGCGGGCATTCCAGCGCCAGCCATGTGGATGGGGCTTGCACTGGCATGGACAGCGAGAAGCCAGTAGGTCAGGCATGTTCACGCAGGAACAGCTACGCACAGGTGGCAGCTGGGAAGTCGAGAGGCGATGCTGAGAAGGGGAACGAGCTAATTCCAGGAAATGGGGTCACAGTCGCTGATAAGAGGCAGCAAGATCCGGAAGTTTGGAGGGAGGGGCAGAGTACCCTAGTGCTTATCGCTGGTGACTCAAACATGGGGCGCTGCAAAAGGGCTATTCTGGACCGGGTGAAGGGTGATAGGCGGGTAGCAGTCGGGGTGTTTCCAGGAAAGACAATGGACGATGTTCTGAGAGCGACTAAAAGTGAACTTTCCAAGAATGTTGCAAGGCGTAACTTGGTAGTGTTAGCGGCGGGGCTAAATGATGTCCTGAATGGTAACGCCGCACAAGTAGGGAAAACATTAGCTGAGGGAGCTGACGGTATAAGGGCGATAACACAGCAAGTGCAGATCGTGGTGTGTACAGTGCCGGAGGTACAAGGAAGGAATGTAGAGGTTGCTAAATACGTTGTGAATCTTGATCGAGAAATAAGGCAGTTAGGCCTCGAGAAAGGCTTTGAGGTGGTAGACATAAACAAGGAAGTGCACAGAGCAGGTTTGGGCAGAAGCTTTGGACGAGATGGCATCCATTTCAGTGGAAGGGTAGGAGAAGAGATAGACTGGCGCCTGGGAGGCCGAGCGGTAGCTTTTTAGGGGGTCCACGGTGGCTCAGGGCGTAGGGGTCGGTAGAAGCGATGTAGTAAATGTAAGAATGGCGGCTGAGCCCAACAAAACGGCCACTACGAGGCCCAGAAAAAAAACTACGAAAAAGAAATTTAACGCTAGGATCAGTTACATAAACATGCAAGGGGGTAGAAAGAGAAATGGCTAGAAATAGAACAGCAGTTAAAGGACGAAGCAGTAGATGTGTACGCTCTATGCGAGACACATCTGAGGGATCTAGAAGTTCCACCATTAATCGATGGCTATATCTGGGAAGGGTGCAACAAAACAACAACGGAGAAGAATGGAGGAGGAGTAGGTATGCTGATACATCAAGGAACAAATTGGCAAAGAATAAAATCAAGTTGATTTTATTCTTTGCCAATTTGTTCCTTGATGTATCAGCATCAAGGAACATGTTCTTTGCAAGTTGCAAAGAGCATGTCTGGGTATCAGGTACAATTGCTGGCAAAAGGACATGGCTACGGGTAGCTTATTTAGGGACCGGGGACAAATGCAGGCAAGAAAACAAGGATCTAGTTAAGTGCCTCAATGACGATATAAAGCAGATTGGAGACGGTGTCGATATTATATTGCTTGGAGACATGAACGGCCACATCGAGGATCTGGATGGATACACAGTATGTAACGGGAAGTTAATGCTAGACTTGTGTGAGCGGCACAACCTAGTTATTGTCAACAGAAAAACTAAATGTGAGGGGCAAATCACGTGGGAATCCCGTAACAGGCAAACAACCATTGACTACTGTCTAATGTCGCAGGGCATCTATAGCCAGCTCACAATCATGGAAATAGAAGAAGAGGGGAAGTACAGCCTAAAAAGTGATCATAAACGTATTAGTCTACAGTTGGGAGCCCTAGTCAAAAGAGAAATGCAGCGAAGTCAAAAAGACAACGCAAAATTAAACGATGAACAAATAGCGCTATTATCAGCCGAAAAAGAAGAAGTAATCGAGAAACGCCCCATGGAAAAGTGGGATTATAATCAGTTAGAACTGCTCATCGCTACAAAAATGAAAGGAGTAAACCGATAGAGAAGGAAAGAGGAAGCCACGAAGCTGGTGGAATATGGAAATTAAGGAGGCCATCGAACAACGGCGGGTGGCTTCAAGGGAACACAGAGAAGCAAAGAGGGCGCAGTTATCTGAACAGGAAATAGGCGAAAAATGGGAATCTTATCGACAAAAGAAACAGCAAGTTCAGGTCCTAGTCCAGGCTAAAATGAAGCAGTCCTCTGATAAATGTCTGGCTGAAGTTCGCGAGGCAAATAAAGGGGGGCCAAGGAAATTCTGGAACCATATAAGCTGGTTGGGAAAAACAAGTATAAGAACGCAGCAACAGATTATAGATGGTGAGAGAAAATGTTTAGAGGGAGACGATGCTGTGAACTACATTACATCATTTATAGCTGCATGTTTTAGCAACGACAATGGGGTAATCTCCCCAAGTGAGGCGGCAACACTGGACAGCACAATAGAGAGCAGCTTAGAACTGACTAGTCTTAACTGGGAAAAGGCGGAAGCGAATATTCCTAAAACCACATCCGCAGGGATAGACGAAATTCCAATTAAGCTGATTAATGAACTTGGCCCAAGAAGCAAGGAAGCGCTGATAAAAGCATTGGAGACAGTCATAACAAATCAGCAAATTCCGCACAGCTGGAGACAGAGTAAAATGAATTTGATTTATAAAGGGAAAGGAGATAAGATGAACATCAAATCCTACCGTCCGATTACGATAACGTCTGTTATGTACAGGCTGGCAATGCAGGCGGTGAAATTAAAAATGCAGGCATGGGTAGAAGGTAATCGGAAACTCGGAGAACTCCAGAATGGGTTCAGAAGGGATAGGCGTTAAGATGGTAGCCTATTCGTGCTCACCCAATGCATAGAAATAGCTAAGGCGTAAAACAGACCTCTGTTTTTAGCCTTTCTGAACATAAGCGGTGCATACGATAACGTGAACAGGGAACTCCTGTGGAGCTTATTGAAAGATTTAGGTATCGGTCATGAGGTAATTGATTTCCTACAGGAAATCTACCGAGATAATGAAGTTGAAATTACATGGGAAGGGAAAAAAAATACCACAACTGTGGGGGTGCAACAAAGGATTAAGGCAAGGTTGTCCTCTATTCAACAGGATAGATAAGGGGGCGAGTTGGTGATACATTATGCAGTTGGTGATTCGTCCCCATTTGTTCGCGCTGTTTTTTTTCCATAATGTCCTCTATCACCGCTGCTGTTCATGCTTTACGTGATAAATATGGAAAAAAGGCTACAAGAAAGTAATCTAGGTTATAATCTGTCGTACAGATTAGGCGGAAATGTACTTGAGCAGTGACTCCCGGGTTTAATGTATGCGGACGATATTATACTGTTAGCAGATAGCCAGGAAGATTTACAAACTTTGGTTAATTGCTGTGGAGACGAAGCAGACGCTCTAGGATTCAGTTTTAGCGCAACTAAATCAGGTCTGATGATTTTTAACGATACAACTGACCAGGTGCTTACAATACAAGGCCACGAAATACCCAAAGTGGCCGAATGCAAATACCTCGGGATATGGCTAAACGAAGGGCAGATATACACGGAAAAGCACGAACAGGCTCTTAGGGCAAAAGGACGAAGAGACGCCGGGATAATGAAACACAGGGCATTATGGGGGTACAACAAATATGAAGTACTAAGAGGTATTTGGAAAGGAATAATGATGCCGCGACTTACTTTCGGCAATTCGGTTCCGTGCTTAAGGGCAGAAGTTCAGTCGAGATTAGACGTAAATCAGAGAGCTGTTGGGAGATTAGCACTAGGTGCCCACGGCAAAACCACAAACGAGGCAGTACAAGGGGATATGGGCTGGGCATCGTTCGAAGCACGGGAAGCTAAGAGTAAAATACTATATGAAGAACGCCTGAGGAAACTGGACGATAACAGGTGGGCAGCTAAGGTATTTAAATATTTATACACAAAGAGCGTTGACTCACAGTGGCGGAAAAGAACTAGAAAACTAACCAGTAAGTATGCAGGTCATGAGGATGGAGAAAGAAAGAGCATTAAACGACAGGTTAAAAACGCGGAAGTTAAAAATTGGATGAATTCAATGGAAAAGAAACATAGTGTAGAACTATATCGAGACTGGAAAAGGCAGATCAGGAAAGAATTTTTCTTTGATAACTCAAGAGGCAGTGCCCTACTTTTTGAAGCTAGGTCAGGGTGTCTTAGAACGCGCAGCTACAAAAAGAAATTTAACGAAGAAGATGACACATGTGCCGTGTGTGGTAGATCTGTGGATACAATTGAACACCTCATAATCAATTGTGATGGTATCCATCCGGATGTCGATGCAGGCGCATTCACTCTTCCTGAGGCCCTAGGGTATAAAGATAACAATGGTCATGTAAATAAATCTGCAGTGGAAGTTAGCAAAAAGCGATTGGAGGATTGGTGGCTGAAAAGCAGAGATGTGGCATAAGGTTAGAATTGTAGGAAACCGTAGGTAAAGATGATGGCGATTCTTAATGAGAATTGCCAACACAGTAAACAAAAAAAAAATAATGAAGAAAGAAAAGCTGAGCATGGTGGCAATTGCCACCGCCCCGTTTCAAAGGGGGCGCTCCTATCCATCCATCCATCCATCCATCCATCCATCCATCCATCCATCCATCCATCCATCCATCCATCCACCCACCCACCCACCCACCCACCCATCCACCCATCCACCCATCCATCCATCCATCCATCCATCCATCCATACATCCACCCGCCCACCCACCCACCCACCCGTCCGTCCGTCCGTCCGTCATCGTCCACCACCACTGTATGCGTGAAAGTGATT